>NW_006920872.1:755966-758523 GCF_000417875.1 Pseudozyma flocculosa PF-1
CCGAGTCGCCAGGTCGCTGGGACGAGCCGCCGGTCGACCCCGACAGCTGCGGCACCCGCTCGTTGGAGCGCGGCTGCGACGACAGGCTTGGCCGCCCGTCTTCCGAGGGTCGCCGGCTCGGGTCGCTCGGTCGGAAGCCAGAGGAGCCACTCGTGGCGGTCGCAGAGCTGACGCCGCTGAGCGGCTTGAAGCCCGCGGATGGCTTAAAGCCACTGTTGGCAGCGCTGGCCGCCGCCTCCTTGCCAAAGCCCGGATCGGTGGCGGCGCCAGCGCTCCCGGCGTAGCCCGTGCCGGCGTTGAATCTGGCCGCCGAGGCCGACGAGCCCGTGTCGTTGGGCACGCGGCCCGACTGCATGTTCATGGTCGAACTGCCCAGCCCAAAGTCGTCGCGCTCGCGCTTCTGGATGTCGGTGTAGAACTCGAGCACGTCGAGAACCGCCTGCGGGTTCTTTTCGTAGTCCTCGCGCGTGATGGCCGACGTCGTGAGCAGCTTCGACCACTGCTCGGGCAGGCCCGTGAACGCGCCGCTGATGGGGTCGAAGCCGACGTGCACCTGGTGGACAAAGTTGGTGGGCGACGACACTCCCATCAGCGGCGAGCGCGAGTAGATGTCGTCCATCCAGCCATACAGCTCCTCGTCGTTCTTCAGCTGGAGGTAGTAGGTCTTTTCCTTGGTCTCAATCTCGATGCAGTACGGCTTGAGATCCGTGCGCGTCACGTTGCTGATGTCCTTGAGGAAGATGAGCGCCGCCGCTTGGTACGTGGTCTATCGCGTGTTGGCAGAACGAGACAGGGGATGAGGAATCCCTGGGTCAGACCGGCCGGCTCCTTGTCTCGCAACCGGTGCAGCGCTGCGAGGGGGGCCGGGACAGATCCGGACACTCACCTCATTCTTGTGAAACGTGAGCGTCTGCTCTCGCAGCGCCAGCCACCGCTTGCTCCAGATCCACGAGCGGATGCCATCCTCCTTGACGCTGACGTAGCCTTTGCGGACGACGCTGGTGCTGCTCGTCGTCGCGCCCGGCCCGGCGGCCTGCCAGCCGGAACCCGAGCCGAACGAGGATCCGCCCGCCGCGCCGGGGCCGGCAGGACGCAGCGGTCCAGTGTAGGAACCGCCGCCCGCGCCTTGTCCCGGGGCTGGAGCAGAACCGCCGGCGTTTTGGTAGGCCGACAGAGGCGGCAGAAAAGGGTCGTTGTGCTTGCTGTTCGGCACCGGCGGAGCGCGGCGCGAGGGTGTGAGGGAGCCGAAGGAGGAGGATGGGGTGACCTCCGAGGGCGTCGAAGCGCCCGATGCGCTGCGGAAGCCAGACATGGGTTCGAGCTAAGCGCTGCGTGATATGAGTGGGAGGGCGAGATGCGAGTGCGATCGGTCGCTAGCTCAATGTAGGTAGGGAGAGGGGGCCCGAGTCGATCAAGCCTTGGTCGAGCGACGGATGTCTAGATGGGGAGCTGATCGGCACCAAGCAACGCCAAACTGTCGGCGTCTTTGAGCGGTCGAGCGAGAACCAAGGCAAGCTCCGTCTGATCGACCAGGATCAAGCTCGTGCGTCGGGATCAAGCGGTGTTTGCGTGCGCGGCACGGTCTAGGAGGCCACCAGCTGTCAGTCGGCGAGAAGGGTTGAGCGTGGCGGCGTCGGAAGCGCGGAACGCAAGAAGGCGGGCGTAGCGTAAGAGCAAGGCTGGATGTGGTGGTCGCCAGCGTGCCCCCTATCAGATGGAGAGCAGGGCGATGGGAGCGAGGCAGTTAACCAGGTCGTGTGCCGGCGAACGCCGCACCGAGATCAAGGTGTAAGGCGAAGAGAAGCCAGCAAGACTCAGAGGGCGCACGGGAGGCAAGGCGGACGAGAGGGACGGTCAGGGGAGGGAGGAGGTAGCGACGATGAAGGGAAGGAGCGAAGACAACCAAGCAAGCAGCAGCGGGCAAAGAGAGAGGTGGGTCCGAGCCACGAGAGGAGGCGGCCAGACAGAGGTGCCAGAGAGAGAGTGGCACGCGCGGGGGAAAGGGGCCTGGTCGAAGGGAACGGCCCAGCAGCAGCAGCAGCAGGCTAGGTAGGCTAGGAGGAGCCCAGGCGAGAGGGCGAGGGCCGGAGCACGGCCGCCCTGGGCAGGAGGCACCTGGGCCGTCTTCAGAGGCAGCCCAGATCCAAAGCCAGAGCCAGAGCCAGAGCCAGAGCCAGGCAGGGTGGTTCGAGCGGATGGCCGCCCGCGACTCTCTGCCCGCGTGCGTGCGTGCTGCCTGCCTGCTCTCGCTCGCCTCGGTGGCCTGCTGGGCTCTTCTTGCCCACCAGACAGCGCAGCATCTTCCCAGGCCTCTGGTTTGCTGGCCTGGCTTCGCGTCCTGACCTGACAGGCCGGAGGTGCTGCTGCAGCTGCAGCTGCCGTCGTCGTCGTCGTCGTCGTCGCCGCCGCCGACTCGCCGGTGGCGCTGCCAGGCCAGGTCAGGCCAGCTGCAAGCCGGACGCCCCTTGCGTTTTGCTGCTGCTGCTGCCGCTGCTGCTGCTCGCTCCTCGTCGCGGGCGGGCGTCGCGGTTTCAAGCGGCCAGGCAAGGCTTCGAAG
>NW_006920872.1:759286-773049 GCF_000417875.1 Pseudozyma flocculosa PF-1
GCCCAGCGCGGGCGGGCAGCCAGCCAGCCAGCCCAGGCCCGACCTGTCAGGCGAAAAGGCGGCGACCACAGGCTAGGCTAGGCAGGTGTTGGTCTGGCGGCGGGCGGCCAGGGTGGGGCGAGCGGGTCGGCTGCCAGCGAAGCGGTCCGTCTGCTGGCCAACGGGAAGGCCCGCCCGTCTGACCGCCCGCTCGCCAATCTGGTGACCTGGAGGCCAGCGAGGGACACGCCACGCTCGCTCCTCTTCCTCATCTTCTCCCGCCACGACTGACCGAGCCAGAGGCAGGCGCTCGTTGGTCCTGACTCTGACCTCCCTTGCCGTCCGACCACAACAGCTGGCACTTGCTCTTCGGGTGTGCTAAAGCTGCTCTCTGTGAACAGGCCGCTCGCTGGCAGGCAGCAGATCGAGCGAGCCAACGAAGGAAGACTTCGGCAATCTTGTCGTATCGACGCCGGCGGATGGTAACGCGGGTCAGGCGAGCTTGGGGTCCATGTCTAGGTGCAAGGCGTACGAAGATGCTCACAGAGCGCAGCGTAATCTGACGACGACAGCAGCCGGCCTCGTTTGGCGTCGAGATGTGGGCGTGGCCGCCACGGTACCGCAGTGAATGGAAGCAGACGACCTAGCCAGCCGCCAAGCGTGGACGAACAGATCGTCGCACAGCGGCTCGTACACACATGTAGATACATAGATGTCGAAGCCAATAAGCAGGCACGACGGGACAAGCCACCAACTTGGCGCAACGTTCCGCAGGCAGGCACACCAGAAAGGTGGGCGGACAGTCGCGCAGGCACGCAGGCACGCAGGCACGCAGGCGGACAGATCCGCTGAGCAGCATGGGTTGTCGGAAGCGCGGGCGAAGACTGCGCCGCTCGGCCAGGCCCGGCCTCGCCACTCGCTCGCGTTGCATCGCTAGGCCACTGCAGGCACGGCCCGCAGTCGACGAGACAGATCCGCCGTCGTTCATTTGCTTCCACGCTCCCATGCTTCGTCATGAAGCATAGCGAGCAGGTGGCAACATTGGGCCGCTTACAGCAAGATGCCCTGTGATGTATACATGAAGCCAGTGAGGAGAACTGGTTTGGCTGCCCGACGGGGGAGCGCGGTGCGGCTACCGAGTTAGGCACGCATCCGCGCCGGCACCCAGCGTCGGATGGCCACCTCCTTGACGGCATAGCTACGACCTGCCTTGAGGTCGTCGACAAACTGTTGCGGCGACACGAGCGACTCGGGCGGATACCGCTTGACCGAGGGCACGAAGACGTGCGCCAGGATAAGGGTCTGTGAGCGAGATGGTAACGGCGCACAGAGGGGGGCAGAGTAGCGGTCGCGACGGTGGTCAGCTATTCGATGCTCTGCTTTGGCACAGATGCGCGACGTCGAATCGAGTCGATCGACTGACCTTGAGGACCTGGGTATTGACCCTGTTCATCGTGCTGAACCACGTCCAGGGCTTGGGTCCCAGGTTCGGGTGCGGCGGGAACGGGCTCGAGTGTTGGTCGTCTGGGTCCTCATACGAAGGGATGACCAGCACGGCGAACCTGCCAAGACGAGAGGGGAGAGCGGGGTCGCGAGACGACCGGATTCGGCGTCAGCCAGCAAGATCGTCGCCACGAAGCTCCGCAAACATCGGCCACCGGCCGCGACCTACTCACTCTGCGTGCGAGAAGACAGGCCCCCTCTTGTAGAGGAGGAAATCAGAGCAGAACTTGGTGCCCGTCTTGACGACCCAGCCGAGCGAGCGGAAGTGGTGGTAGGCGATGTAGTTGACCAGGAACGGGTTGTCGGGCCTGGCGTAGAGCCGGGCCAGGTGCTCGTCGGCGATGCCCTGATCCTTGAGCGAGAGCAGCGGCGGTGGGAGCGACGACTGCAGGCAGAGTGTGTAGATCTCGTCGATGGTGAGCGTGCGTGGCGCAGCGCCCGCCTCGTCGACCTTGACCTCGAGACAGCCCAGCATGCCGGCGAGGAAGAACGTCTCGTGGAGCGACAGCTGCATCCGCTCCATGTCGACCACGTCGATCTCGGCGTCCGGGTCCATCTGTACCAGCTCCTTGTTACGGGCGGCCTGCGCCTCGGCCTTCCTCGCTGCGTTGGCCTTGACCTCTTCGGAAAAGTACTTTAGGCCCTTGATCCTGGCCTGGCCGGGGACGATGTCGGGGATGTCTTCGTCGCCCTTCCACAAGGCCGGTGGAGCGACCGTGCTCTTGCCGGCCGAGACGGTACCGTCGGCTTCGTCGTCGTCGTCCATCTGGTCCTCGATCTGCTTTTCAATATCGGCCATGATGCGGTCGTGGCCGGCACCAGCAAGCCGGTCCTCTTCGAGGATCTCACCTCCGAGCGCTGTGATTCCATCGGGCAGCTGTTGGCCTGCCCGTACGGCGGCCCTTGCCCTCTCGATCTTGAGCGCCTTTCTCTCCTCTCTGCGCTGCGCGGTCAGCTGCTCGGCCGTGAGCACTGCGCGTCGCGAGCGGGATTTGCAAGGGGAAGGGGGAGAGACGGCCATGTCAGGTGCACGGTCGATCCAGTCGCGATGCTCGAGTGGCAGGCGCCCGGTGCAGCTGGCGACACTCACTTCCTTTCCTCATGGCATCGATCTCGCCGATCTTGCGCTGCCGCCAGGTGGGCTCGGAGCGCGAGAGATTGCCCTTGCCAAAGAAGCCGCGCTGCCACAGAACCTTGATGCCGCGGTCCATGTCCGTGACCCAGACGGTGTGCGTGTGTGGGTCGTAGAATGCGGTGGCCACATCGTCGTCCTGCTGGGCCGCCCGGGACGTCGAGGCTTGGCTGCTGCTGCTGGCGGTCGACGAGGGCCTTGTTTGATAGTAGCCTAGGCTCAGCAGCCACAGCAGGGACCCGAGCAGGTCTGCCGGAGTGGCGGGTACCTCTGGATCCGCGCTGGCGGGTCGAGAGTCGAGGGTGGTGGGCAGCGGCTTGGCATAGGTCTGGTTTTTGAGCGCCGTGGCCTTTTTGCCGGCGCCAGTAACTCTGGAGGGCGTGCCCTGGGCGCGTTCCGGGTTGTTGTAGGCCCAGCCAGTGCTGTTGCGCATCTGCTTGGGCATGTTTGTTGTCGTCCAGTCGGGGGGTGGCTGCGGCTGCGGCGGCGATGGGGGCGGCGACGAGTGTGTGCAAAGCGTGAGGTGTGAGGTCGAGGCCGAGGATGAAGGGTTGGGAGCGAGGAGGGGTCCAGCGAGAAAAAGGAGCCGCAAATGGCGAGGCAAAAGCCCAAAAGAGAGACCTCTGCTAGGCAGCCAGGCGCAGCGGGCTGCAAAGTGGAGAATTGCCGGCGGCGGCGTCTTTGTTTGTAAGCCTGACAAAAGCCAGAGCCTGATGTGGCAAAAGCCGGAGGCCCTCTGCACCCGCTAACTACTGGTTCGTTATCAACGAGTCCCGTCGGCGCGCGCAGGGGGAGCCACGGCTCGGGGTGACTGGCCCTTCAGTGGGTAACTAAGCAGCGGGCTGGACCACACACCCCCACGACGGCGGCGGCGGCGGCGATAGTTAACTAGCCTGCATCGTGTTCAAAGGGGACGACATCTGGCAGAGCTGCTGAGTGCAATCCGACGAGGCCGAGGATCAGCGCGCGGGTGAGAAGGTTGGATTTTGCCTCCACCCACGTCTTTGTCACACGCACCCTTTCCGACCCTCTGTCCACCATCTCGTGTCTCCCTCCCTCTCTCTCTCTGCGTCTCTGCCGCACGCCTACACCCACCTTCGGCCCTCTCAGACCACGAATATTGATCGAACAACGAACGTCACTTCGGCCACCTCTCATCGTAAGTGGCAGTGACCTGCAGACGCACATCCTGCTTGCCATCGCTGAAACCCCCCATGGCGGACCGTCTCCCATTCCTTTCCTAGGCCCAACCCCCGTCCTCGTGACAGTCTTCCACAATGCAGCCCGTCGTGCCCTCGAGAACGCAGATCCTGCGCCTGTATCGCAAGTATCTTACCACCGCCCAGTCCTTTGTAAGTCGCCCGCTCGGCAGCATCCTGGAGAACGCCGTGCCACGACATTGCGACCTGACCTTCCCCGCCTCGATTTGCCACCTCTTGCTTCGTGCCGGCCGTGCCCGCAGTCTTCGTACAACTTCCGCACCTACTTCCTGCGACGGAGCCGGGACATGTTCCGCTCAGCGCTCCTGCCGCAGGCGCAGGCGGCCCAGTCGTCGCCCTTCTCCAAGCAAGGTTCCGCCACCGCCAAGGTCTCGCCGTCGACGCTGCTTAGCCCCGATGCGATCTCGACAAACGGCAGCAACGCCAGCGGCAGCAACGGCAGCATCGCGGCGGCGGCCATGAGCGACCAGGAGAAGCTGGCCACCTTCTACAACACCGCCCTCGAGGACCTCAAGGTGCTCCAGAGGTCGGCCATCACCAACCGCCTCTACGAGGGCGAGAGGCTCGTCGTCGAGCAGCCCAAGCTCATCGTCGGCGGCGGGGGTGCGGGCGCAGAGGCCTCGGTCGGCGGAGGCGGGCAGCCCACCCAGGGCCCCCAGAGCCCCGGTGGCGCACCTCAGAGCGACTGAGCAGTTTCGGTCCATGCATCGACAGTCGCCTTGCGCGCTCCTATTCAATGTCAATAACCTGTTCCTCGGTCCCGGCTCGGTCACCGAAACCTTGTCATACGAGGCCTGTCCGACGGAGGAGGCCAGTGCTACGCCTCACACGGTCAAGCGGCGACACCTCGTCAAGCGGCCAAACCCGGGCTGGCCGAAAGATTGGCGAGAAATGGAGCGTGCTTTGGATGCGAGCGTCATCATAGTATTAGAGAGGGAACGCAGGCCGACTGGGCCTCGATGCCGGGCCGCTCATCCGTCTTTTGGATGCGACGCGGTGCGCTCGACTCGACTAGTATCCGCGGCCACGGCCCCTTCCACGAAAGCCGCGGGCTCGGTAGGGTCGGTAGCCTCGCCCCCTTCCCCGGCCGCGCGCAGCCATGCCGGGCAGGTTTGTCCGCTTCGCCGTGACCTGATGCCAGCCGTCGTTGAAACGAGGGGGATGGAAACGGGAAAGACCAGAGTCAGCAGGTGCGAGAGCTGCGAGGAGGGGGAGCGCGTCCATGGACGGACAGGAGAGGGAAACTCACCTTGATCAAGCGGCCGCGGAAGAGGGACTCGTTGAGGACCATGGCGTTGGCGACCAACGAAGGATCGGCGAATTCGACGTACGCATAGCTGGAAAGAAAAGGGCGGGGAGGAAGCGCGGTGGCATGGCGACGTTCGTCGGGTCAGCCGTCAGATGCGCGGATGCCGAGCGGGCGGGCGCTGATGGCGGTCGACTCACCCCTTGGGATGACCGGTGAACTTGTCGCAGAGGATCGTGACACGGTTGATTGTGCCGCAGCTCTGGAAGTGTTGCTGGATCTCTTCTGGTGTCGCGCCGTAGTCGACCTGGGTTGGTGAAGGGTGGAGAGGCGGAGAGGCGAGGGAAGAGGGTTCGGCCGTATGCGGTCAGCGGCGGCCAGGGTGCGCAGCAGGAGACGCTTGCCGGGGCAGGCGAGCCAGACGGAAAACACTCACGTTTCCGACGTAGACACTTCTGGAGTCGACCTCTTCCTTTTCCTCTTCGGTGGGGTGGATGCCTGCGCCCGCCGCGGCGCCGGCTGCCTCTTGCATCTCTCTGAGCTTTGCAGCCTCGGCCTCCATCTCTGCCACGCGCTTCTTCATGGCCTCGATCTCTGCCTCCTCGTCCATGGCCTCGCCATCTGCGCCGTCGGCCGCGGCCGAAGACGACTGGGCGACGTCATCGGTGGCGGCTGCTGCCGAGGAGCTCTGCGCGGCGTCGAACTCGGTCGAAGAGCCGGGGACAGACAGAGAGACCTGGTCCTCGTCGGCAGACATGGTATGGATCTGGTTGGTGGTGGGTGTGAGTGTGTTGTGAGTGTGCGGGAAGAGGGAAGGTGCGGACGGCGGACGGTGGGGGACTGCTCGTCTGACGCGTGGCGCTAGGTGCGGATGGGCGTGAGGGAGAAGACGCGGTTGGCGGTGGCGGAGTCGGCTGTGGTGGTGGTGGTGGTGGTGGTGGTGGTGGGTGTGATGGCCAGGCAAAGTCGGTTGGTGAGCGAGCCTGAGAAGAGGATGCATCTGGACGTCGCTGCTCGGCCTTTTTTCATCTTCTCCACCTGGAGGGACGGCGGTCCAGGCCAGGCCAGCCCGCAACGAAGCCCAAGCCCAGGCTAAGGCTCTGGCTTGGCTGGGACAAGGTCAGGCCAACGCAGGCTGGCTGGTTCACCCTGACGGGACAACGTCACGTGCCGCTCGCCCGGTCACGGGTAGGCCACGGGGCAGCCATCGCTCCGCCTCGAGGGTCTACACGCTTGCTTCTCGACCACATCCTTGGCCCTCGTCTCACCTCGCCTCTCTTCTCTGTCCCCGCGCTCGTTTCGGGATGAAGGCTGCGGACGCTACACCCGCAACAGCAACACTACTACTGGACGCCAGCATCACCGCGTCGCGCTAGTCTGCCTCTCCAAGGGCCCTGGTGGATGCAGCACCGCCCACCGTTGTCCAACGCGTCACGTCCGACGATCCAGGCTCCATCGCTCTTTGCCTCGCCCAGCGCGACATCCACGCCAAACGACACCGACATCGACGACAACTTCATGACGCACACCACGACCTAGCCGCACTACTACCGTCGCAGCTACGCACCAAGCAGGCTCGTTTGCCTGCCTGCCCGCACGGCCGCCCGCCGGCACCCTAGCGCGGCCGCCATGGTCGGCTCAAAGCGCGGCGCACCGTCGGCCTCGACCTATGCCGCATCGCACCTGTCGCTCTCGGTGCTCGCGCTCCTCTCGTCGGCCGGCTTCTCCAAATCGTCGTCGACCGCCGCCCACCTGCTCACCGAGGTGCTGCAGCGCTACATTCAGCTCCTCGGCACCACCTGCGTCCAGCATGCCAACCACAGCGGACGCAACGTCGTCGCACCGCTCGACCTGAGCGCCGCACTCGAGCACATCCTCGGCGGTGGCGACCCTATTGAAGAGGTCCTTCAGTGGGCCGAGGACGAAGGCAGGCTTGACTTTGACCCGCACCACGGCTACGACGTCGAGGCAGAGAGACAACAACAGCAGCTACAGCAGCAGCTCGCCAACGGCAGCACTTCCAGAACCAACGGCCAGCCAGCGTCACACCCGGTCCCGACATCCTCAGAATCCCGAGACCCGCTGCGGGATCCACTGAGGGGGTCGGACCTGAGGAAGCGGCTCTCGGTCGGCAGGCCCCAGCCAGTCGCAGATCCAGCGGCCGAGGTGCACTACAGGCCCATTCCTCCCGAACAATTCGAGGTGTTGGCAGAGCAGAGCTACCGGCGAGAGAAACGCATCCAAGAGCTTGTCTGGGACGGCATCGACTCCGCAGAATGGTGCCAGGACAACGTCCGTGCCTCGGTCAAGGCAGGCAAGCGCAAGGCTGAAGATTCAGACGCCATGGACGTCGACGGAGACGTCCACGATGCGGCGGCGGCGGCGGCGGCAGTACGACACCGATCGCGCTCCGGCTCACCTATGGCAAGCAGCGAGGAGAAGAGATTGGCGGGGACTGACGACTACGGCGACGACAGCGACAGCCGCACCGACGGCTATCTGAGCAGCGGGGCTGGGAGCAGCAACAGCCGCGGTCGCCGCAGATCATCGTCGCTCCGGCCGCAAGGCGGTGTCAACGGGACAGCATCGAGATCGACATCGCGCCATCGACACTGGCAGCAGCATCAACAAGGGCGGCGGCACCGCTCCGCCAGTGGTCGCGATGCGGAAATACCGTCTCTCGACGCAGCCGGCGAAGGTGTCGTGCGCCGTTTCGGCGAGCTGGAGATCGACTATGTGCCGAGCTATCTGCCCGCCTTTCCGCAGGTCGAGGCACCCTCAGCTGCTGCACCGAGCCGAGGCTTGCGCGGCGATGGGACAGCAGCAGCACCATCCCCAAGCCTCATTGCCACTGGTTGGGGCACGGATCAAGGCGGGTTGGCAGGGAGTGGGACCTCGGCGAGTCTTGCACCGCCGCCGCCGTCGCTCCCGCCGCCGCAGGACACCGACCTCGAATACATCGAGCAGGAGCGGCAACGCGCCGAAGCGGCGCAGCAGGCGACGCTCGCAGCGACCCACGCCGCGGCTGCCGCCCGCGCAGTCGAGACGCAAGGTGAGGGGGCCGAGCCAGCAGTGCAGACCAAGCCCGAGCCGACGGACGAGCAAAAGGCGGCCGAGGCGGAAAAGGCGCTCGAGGCGCTCCAGTCGCGGCGGGTGCTGCGCGACTGCTGGAGAGAGGCCATCCCATTCGATTCATCGACGCTCGGTGTCGCCCACCCGCAGCACGAGCTCGGCGACTTGGAAAAGGCCGTCGCCGAGATGGCCTCTGCGTCGGCGCAGGACGACATCATCTCGATTGCGCCGCCGACGTCGTCGCTGCGGGCGTTTGCGGCCGACTTCAAGTCGCTCCTCGACGACCCGTCGACCTCGGGCGCGGCGGGCATCTTCCTGACGCCGTACGGCGCAGCACACCAGGACGCCGCCTCGAAACGGCGCCGGCTCGCCTACGGCATTGCCGACCCGGCGCGCTACGTGCCCAACGACAGCCTGTATGGCGCTGTCGGTGCGCGGCCGGTCGTGGTGCCCTTCCAGCCTGGGCCGAGCTGGCTCGTCTCGACGCTACCGCCGCCGACGTTGTACGAGGACAATGCGGCGGTGGCCTCTGCGCTGTCGGCGCCCATCCTCACGCCCGTGCTGCCGCAGGGTCGACCGTCTGCGCTCATCCCTCCGTCGGGTAGCCTGGTGCCGCCGCTGGCCTACCGCCACCCCGCCCACCTCGCCATGGCGGCGCGCATCGTGTCAAACGGGGAGCTGCTGCGGCGCATCTCTCGCTTCGACGACCCGCCGCCGCTGCTCGACGACAAGCACGCCGAGCGCTTCTTCCACGGCCTGCCCGCCTCGCGCGACCTGGTGGGCGGTTCGAGCTCCTCGAGCGATCTCAGCTCCAACATTTCCAAGTCGCGCAACGGCGGCGGCGGCAGCGGTAGCGGCAACACGACGCTGCACGCCGCGCTCGAGAAGCTCGTGCTGCAGCTCAAGGACAAGGAGGCCGTGGTGCTGCCGGAAGAGGACAAGGAGGAGCTGCAGCGGCGACAGCAGGAGCTCCAGCTGCAGATGCAGGCGGCCGAGTCGGCGGGCGGAGACGGCGCCGCCGAGGGCAGGGCAAAGGGCGAAGGCGTGGCGGGAATGGTGGGGGACAGCTACGCCAGTCGCATCCGAAACGGCCAGATCACCATGGTGCACACCTGGGACTGGACGGTCAAGGATCCGTTTGACCCTACCCTGCCAGGCCGTAGGGTACGCGGCGGCGATGGGTCAAGCAAGTTTGCCTCTGCGACGGCTCCCGTGGCCATTGAGAGGGAAAAGGGCAAGAAGAAGCGCGAGAGCAGCGCCAATGGCCTCGTTGTCGGAGCAGCTGGCGGCGGGAGCAGCGGCGGGGCCGAGTGGAGCTCGGAAAGTCAGAATGGAGCTGCATGAGGCGGACGCAGTCGGTCGGTCGTTCGGGGGCGTCCGGTGGTCAAAGCGATGCGCCGCGCGGTTGTTTGCCGGCAGACAATGATGGATGTCGATGCTGGGTTCCGGAAAGCATGCCATGAATTGAAACTGCATCGTACGCAGCACGCCGTTGTCGTCGTCCGCCGGTGGAAGGAGCGGGGGCCTAGACCGTCTTGATGCGCAGGCCACGTACGACTGGCCAGCCCCGCTCGCAGAAGCCTCGGAGGTTCCACGCGCTAACGCGCTCCTGCTCGACGCCGGCTGCCGTCACTGCGAGAAGGATCCGTGCAACGTCGACGAGATAATGCCGCCGAAGGCAGAAGACGGAAGCCTTAGCGGGGGGAAAACGACAAGACGCCTCCTCTCGTTCGTATGCGAGCAACCGTCATCGGGGGACTCACCAGACTTTGCGACGATGGCCCACTTGTGCTCCGCTGCACCTTGGGGGAGCGGCAGATAGATGGACCAGAGACACCATGCCCAGCTCCACTCGCGATGTCGTCGCCGCGCCTCACCCTCGCCCACGTCGTCTGCCGAGGCTGGGCTGACGTGGCCGCAAGCTTCGAGACGCCTGCGCGATTCTTGCGCTGCTGTCGCGGCTGGCTCGAAGCTGAGTTGCGCCTGATGCCATTCGATGTCCGGTGGGAGCTGCTCGACGAAGAGGTGCGAGGCCAGCGACGGGTCCAGATCGCGGAGGAGAGCTACGTGGACGGATGCGGTGGGCGAACCTGCCGTAGAGTGGGGGACCGTGCGGGGCGAGCCTCGGCGTCAGCGCATCGATCGAACGTTTTGCATAGAGTTGAACATCGACTCACCGTCCTGACCGACTGCATATCCCTTGACAGAGATGCTCCCATTGCGAGCCTCGACGTCTTGGTCGTCGGCCGGCTGGGTAATGGCTGAGCTGGCGCCGAGCCTCTGTAGCGGTTTCTGCCTTTGGAGCTCCTGCTTGCGGAACTGCTCGTCGTGCTGCACCCTTTCCAGCCACTCGCGCTTCTTTTGCTCATCTTCGCTGTCGCCGCCGCCTGGTTTCGGCGGGGTGAGGATCTTGTAGTCGAGGCGCATGGGCGGGCTCTGGTTTTCGTGTTGGCTGATGGTGAGGCCAGAGAGCCACTTTACCCAGCGTGCGCCTGCATGTCCTGGGATGACGGCGCGGAGGGGGAAGCCATGCGAGGGCAGGAGGGGCTGGCCGTTGTGGGCGTAGGCGAGGATGCAGTCCTGGTTGGGGTGCATGGCGGTGGGCAGCGGGATGGAAGCGGCAAAGACTTCGTGGCGGTTGGGATCGTCGGACTCGGTGGATTGCTGCGTGCTGTGCATGTGCAGGTGCAGGCCCCTGGCCCACTCGGCGGCGTCCTGAATGGTGTGGTGTTCGGATGGCACGAGATTGTCGAGGGACTTGGCGGGGTGGTGTGCGTAGGGGTCCGGTAGGCCTGCGTGGAGGAGGGCGTCTCGGATGGAGGTGCCTGACCAGACGACGTTTGCGATTACGCCGCTGCCCCACTGGATGCCCTGCGCCTTGTCCTGGTGCCTGAATTCGCCGCGACGGTTTCCGGCACATTCGAGGGTAGCCACGACGTGGCGTGTGGGGAGAGAGCGCTTTATCTGGGAGAGGAGGAGCTTTTGTCCCTGGAAGGTGGCGAGTGGCTGGGCGCCGCGGAGCGATGGGGAGAGGGAGAGAGAGACGGGCCAGTCGGGCGACGATGACGACTGTGCCGGGCCCGGGTAGACGAGGTCGTCGTGGTTGCGATGAAAGAGGAGGTGTGTGGGAGTGATGAGGTGCGAGGTGAGAGAGGCTGACTCGGGCTCTGCGTTTAGGGGCTGGCGTGGGCGGGGGGAGCAAGAGTCAGTCACGGTGTCGATGCGGGGGGGTGGATCCAACCTATGGGCTGCTGCAGCATTCTCTTACCTGCGTCTGGAATACGTGGAAGTGTGAGTCTTTGGGATTGCCCTGCGTGTCGAGGCTTGGGTCCGACATGGTGAAGCTGCGAGATTGTCGAGAGGAAGGGATGATGGTGGTGGCGGTAGTGAGTGGTGGACGACGAAGAGACGTCGGCGGTGGTGGTGGGGGCCAGGGCCCAAGGTAGTGGAGGCATGGGCCGCCATGTCGGAAGTCGGAAGTCGGAAGTCGGAGGTGCGGGCAGGCGCGCGGGGTACGGGCCGGCAAGCAAGCAGGCAGGCGGGCAGGCAGGCAGGCGAGGGCTTCCATGCATCGTCTGGGCGGGAGCGAGGTTGTGGGCCCTGCCCTCGCCTGAGCCTCCTGGCTGCCTGCAGCTCGCCCTGGCGCGTGGCGTGAGGCACGACCGAGGGCGAGGGCCGGGGGCCGTGCGGGTGGGTTGGACCCCGTTCAAGGCCCTCTGTCCAGAGGCCAGGCTAGGGGACCAGCAGGCCGGGTAAGGGTGCCCCCTTTGTCGACCTCCCCGCCGGCCCGCCTCCAGCTTGGCTTGATTGCTTGTCCTCCTCGTCCGCCTCCTGCTCCCACATGCACCCGACCTAGCCTGCCTCTGGTCTCGTTACGGCTGTGCCATCTGGCCCGACTCTTGCGCTGCTGCCGCCCCCCATCAGGCCATCATCAATAACGTTGCACCACCACCACCACCACCACCACCACCACCTCAGCGCCACCTCGACCGTCTCCTCCACCACCACCACCCAGCATGGCTATCAAACCCAAACGTCCCCAGATCGGCAAGATCAAGCAATGGTCGTCGGGCCTCGGAGCGAAGCTCTCGGCCGCCGCGGGGGGCGCACCGATCGATCCCACCCTCAAGCAAGACCTCTACGGAGAGATTGAGCTGCGCGGCATCGCCAACTCGAATCTCTACGCCGCAACAGAGCACTACTGGAGCTCCCTCGCAAAAAAGAAGCCCATCCCCTTTGACCCAACCTCGCTCCCCGCCGCCGCAGAGGACTCGGCCTCGATCTCGTCGGGCGCGCTCGCCCAGAAGCACGACTCGAAGCTGCTCCCCATCGAGTCCATCGGCATCGCAATGTCGTCCTACGGCGCACAGTTCCCCGACTCGTCCGCCTACGGCACCGCCCTCTCGAGCCTCGGCGAGGCCCACGTACAGCTCGGCTCCCTCCAGGCCGCCTTTGCAAAGGACACGTCCAACATCTTCCTCGCCAGGATCGCGAGGTCCAAGACCGCCATCGAGTCATTCCACGCCGCCATGAAGAAGCTCGAAGCAGCAACCACAAAGCTCGACGCAGCACAGGCAAAGGTGCAGAAGAGCAAAAAGGAAAAGCGCGACCTCGAAGAGGAGCTCCGCCTCGCAAAGGCAGCCTACGACGAGGCCGTGTCCGACGTCGAGGCGCGCGCAGAGGCCATCCAACAATCCGAGCACGACGACCTCGACTGCCTCGAAACCTACATCCAGACACACATCGACTACCTCGCCCAGGCACAGGCCGTCCTCGACCGCGCAAGAACCTCTGCCTCGACCTCGGGCTCGTCGTTTGCCAGCGTCGGCGGCTCCGCATCTCGACGCCCGCCGCCCGCACCTCTAAGTCGACCTCAGAGCGCCGGAGGCTCTCGACCGGCCCCCCCGGCGCTGCCTCGACGCACGTCGGCCCGCGAGCCCATGGAGCTCAACCTAAAGCGCACCAGCTCGCGCGTCACGACCGGCTCGACGGTCAGCCTGACGCCTAGCGAAATACGCCGGGTCCGAGAGGGACTTGGCAATGACAGCCGGGACCCCGCCGCCACTCCCGGCAACGACGACGACAACGATGGCGACGATGGCGACGGCCAGTCGACGGCCAAGCGCGGCGACAAGGAGAAAAAGGCGGGCCGGCTACGCATGCCCTCGTTCAGCGCCGCCAGCGGCACCGTCAGCTCCATGGCCTCGGGCATTGGCGGTACGTTTAGCCGCTCCAAGAGCTCCACCCTCTTTGGCGGCGCCTCTGGCAGCAGCCAATCGCATAGCCCGGACAAGGAAATGGGCGAGGGCGGGCCGTCGAAGTGGAGCAGCTTCATGACCCGCGGCCGCAAGGAGTCGGGTTTCCAGGACCTCGACCGCGACGACGCCCGCCGGGCGAGCCTGCGCCGCGAGGCTGACCAGGTGCACAACAAGGTCGGCTCCGAGGACGTCGACCTCGGGCTGGGCGAGGCCGACGTGGGCGACGTGCTGTCGTCGCGACGGTCCTCGACGCTCAGGCCCAGCTTCCCTCGCCGCGACTCGAGGCGCGACAGCCTGGGCGCCGACGACGACGAATCCCCCTTTTCGCCCGCGTCGCACGGTAGGGGCCCGTT
>NW_006920872.1:773132-808889 GCF_000417875.1 Pseudozyma flocculosa PF-1
CGAGAGCGGGCTGGGCATGGACGCCAATTACCTCGGTGTGGCCAGTCACGTCACGCCGCACCTCGACGTCAACCACACGGGCCTGAGCGCCTACTCTGACGGCGGCGATCCGTTTTCGGGCGGGGGCGCCGGCATGCTCTCGCCGCAGGGGACGGGTCTGAGCACGGGCCAGTTCCACCACCATACCGACGACGACGCCGACGACCACGACGATGAGGCAGCGCTGACGGGTGGCGGGCGGCGGAGGGGCGACACGGTGGGCAGCAACAGCGGCGGCGGATGGACGCGCAGCCTGCCGTTTGCCAACGGCAACCGCGAGTACCGCAACTTTGCGGGCGATGCTGACGAGGCGGGGCGCAGGGCGACGGGCAATGGCTCGTCGTCGTTTCCCATGGCGTCGTCGTCGGCGTCGTCGAGTGGCACCGGCGTCAGCACCGGCGCGGGCAGCAGCAGTCGGCCACCTCCGCCGCCGGTCCCGTCGAGTTCGGCATTCCTGAGCAAGGTCAAGGGCAAGCCCAAGCCGCCGCCTGTGCCGCCACCGCTGCCGACGCGGTCACTGAGCGGCCTGCCCTGAGAGGACGGTGGCTGCGGGAGGGCAGGGCTCTGCGCGGTCGCTTGTGGCGGCGGCGAGGATGGGGGAAGGGGCGGAGGCTCGCACAGCAGGTAGAGGGGCGTTCTTGACGCGCTGTTTGCCACTTTTCACTGCATCTCCATGTTGCTCTGTGCAAGGGACCATCAATCTTGCATCCTCGATAGCGCTGAACCTCAGGGATGCAAAGGTGACGGAGAGAGCGAGATACAGTGCACGGCGTGACCTCAAGACAGCAGTTGGAAGTGGCTCCTGCTTCCGCAGTCTGCCAAGCAATGCGCGTTTCGAGGTCATGTCAATGTTGACCTGGCAGGCCTATCCCCTTCATCTCCTCAAGGCTGACCTATTGGGGACAGCACAGGGCGACGAATGCTGGAGTGGCATGGCTGCAGAGCGGCCCTGATGAGGTGGAGCCAGGTCAGGGCGCCGGTGCGGTCTGCCAGGGTCTCGGATGAACGCGTCGCGTAGACGAAGTTGGGGCGGGCTTTGGCGGGCTGGCGGCAGCTCCACTGCGCCCTGACGCCCGACCAACGCCACTCTACCTTTCCACGGCGACGTCCTCAAACGCTGCGACAGACTTCCATCGCCGACCTCACCACCACTACTACCCGCCCTGATTCTCATTGCCGCCGTCTGCGCCAGCTTCTACGTCGGCCCACACGGCTTGCTTTCGGCAGATGCCAGCGTCGAAGCACCCCGCTACCTGGCAGCCCACACCGACCCGCCGCCTCCGCCACGACGCATCCTCTCATGGACCCGGCGACGCACGCCCGCAAACATGAAGCCAGCACGTCCAATACCGCCCGTATGCGTGGCCTCAGGCGTGGCAGGAGCCAGGAGTCCCTCTCCCCATCGGCAGCTCGCGCGCACGCGTTTCGCCCTACGGCAGCGGCATCGCAGCGGCCAAGGTCAGCACCGTCTTCTCCACGAACCATCGACGTTCCCCGCTTCCCGGCAGCCTACAGCTCGACCGAGCGCAACCAGACACTGGCTGCTGTCTCTGCCCATCCGACATGGGCAGCGGCGATCCCCGACGCAGCCACCTTCATCCCCGAGCGAGTCGATCAGTTCCGTCCACCGGCGGGTCCAGATTCCCACGACGAGAATGGCGCACCGAGCCCGGGACAGGAGCGCACGAGGACCACGCCGGCCAAGGGAAGCCAAAAGGATGGCATCGACGTCGTCTGCATGTCGCCAGAAGGCGCACTGCCGCATCCTGTCACATCCTTGCCAACGCAGGCGCCTCTGCCAGCCCAGCACGATGTCGACGACGTTGCCACCGACGTCCCCCCGGCCTCACCGATGGCCCCTTTGCTGCTAGCAGTCGAGGCGGTCGACGAGACTCGGCCGACGCCACCCCCAGCATCGCCGATGCCCGCCACACCACCACTTCCGCCGATGCTGCAGTCAGAGGGTGCGGACTGCGATCCCGGGACGCCATCTCTTCCATTAGCCCTCGCAGACGCGCCGCAACACCCATCGGAGCCATCTCCTCGTCGCACGTCCTCAAGGGCTGCGGGATCGCCGCATCCTTCGCCCTGCCTATCCCCACTGCGTCTCGAATCGCTCCAACCAGACTCCGTCGGAGGCGAGGACGCCGAGTCGTTCCTCACCCTACCTCTGCCGTTTCCGTCGCCAGAGGGCTGCTCTCTCCCCCGTCGTGAAGTCGACTCCGATGCGATGTCGCCACTTCGACAGGCATCACCGCTCTCGCTGCAGCAACCGACGACACGCCAGCTTGACCCTCTCCCCGGCCAGAGCCCCGCGCCGCTGTCATGCGCTGGTCCGACCGCTCCGCTGCTGCCGCTGTTCGTCGATTCTGACTCGGACCTCTCCTCGGCGCAGGACGAAGCAGAGGCTGAGGCATCACAGGTGGTCCTGCCCCACCAATTTTCCCGCGAGCGCTCTGCGCCAGGCTCTGGGTCGGAACCGCCCCGGCCCGTTTTGAGGACTTTAGCGTCACCCGAACTCGCTGTTGAGGGTCCTGCTGCTGGTGCTGCGCCGCGGAGCTTCTCCGGCAACTTCGCTGCCGTATCCCAAGTTCTGCTGGGGACGCCGTCCGGCCCCAGTCGCGAGGTGCGGACACCGACACCGCCCGCTCCGCCAGCTGTGGAGCTCGAGCATTCGGCCCGACCTGCACCTATCTCCTCCTCTGCTTCCTCGACCACTGCGCAGAGGCCTGCCTCGGCAGATGACGAGGCTGTGGCCAGGGCGGCTGCCATGCTCCCGCCCTCACCACCGAGGCGCAACCTGCGCGCACGGAAGGCGCAGCAGCTCAATCCGTACACGCTCGAGGCCATACGGTATCAGCGCACGCTCGTCCGGAACAACTGGGAGGACGCGGTGGTCAGCCAGCGAGAGTGGGCCAGGCAGGAAAAGAAGAGGCTCAGCGAAGAAGCAGCTCGCGCGGCGGCCGAGGCAGGCGAGAGTCAGAGCCAGTGGCTCGAGCCGGACCCGGAAGACGAGGCGCAAGAGGAGAGCTGGGCCAGAGAAGAGGAGAGGGAGAAGAAGAGGCGAGCGCAGTCAGCTACGGGCCGGCGGCGAGATTCTCCAAGGGCGGGTGATCGAGGCCAAGTCGCCGAGGCTGCGTCAAGAGGAGATGCGCAAACCGGAGCGGCACCATCAACTTCAAGGTCGAAGATCGCGGGCCCAACAACATCAGCTGAAAGGGCAAAGGCAACATGGGGGCCCTCGACGCGCCTCCGGCTGTCGTCAGACTCTGAGACGGAGGCAGAGGAGACCATCGCGCCACCTGCGAGGTCGTCCGGCTCCAAGGACGGGCCTCCCCGTGCCGGCAAGGCTGCCGCGCCGGCTACAAGAACGTATGCCGGGCGTGGTGCAGGCAAGGCGAAGGTTGGGCCGACTATCGCTCCAGTCGCAGACACTCCGCAGCAGGCACGGGCTCGATCGCGCAGCGGCTCTTCGTCCGGCTCTTCGTCACCCGTCCTGGCCCCGCGCAAGCACCGACGGCTACGCTCGCTATCCAAGCCCATTGACCTCGTCAGCTCCGACACCGACCCCGGCCCGCCTGGAGTCGACTCCACGCAAGCCCCTCCATCAGCAGCGACCCCGGCAGAAGAGCGCGTGCCCGGCTCGGGCTCAGTCGCAGCTGTCCACTACCTGGACTCTTCGGCCGACGAGGACATGCCGGCGGGGCCGACGGCCAGCAGCAAGGCACGAAGCAGGCGAGGCCGGCGTCGTGCGAACGAAGGGGTCGCTTCCGACAGCGACAGCACCGACTACGAGCGCCGGTTCCGTCAGCTCAAGAAGATGATGCCCGCTGGCATGGCGCGGAAGCACATCGAGGACCTCCGTGCCATGCGGCACGGCAAGGCTTACCACTCGGATGGTCACATTTCCTCGACGCCGACGGCGAGCGAGCAGAGCCAAGAAGAGGATGGCGACGCCACTGTCCCAGCGGCCCGATCCACACCGTCGACGAGCCCGCTCGACGCCGCAGAGCTCCGCCCAGGCCAGGCGAGAAAGAGGATGCGGCATCATTCTCCGGGAGAGGGCGACCGCGACAGACGGTTCGAGCTCTTCCCTGCCGACTCGGAGTCTGAAAGTGGACAGGCCTCCGCTTCGTCCCAGGACGGGTCGGCTTGTAGCGACTCAGACTCAGAGGTCGAGATGCTACGGCTATGGGCGGATCGGCGCCGCCCAAAGCAAGCTCGAGAGGCCGATGCCATCGATCGCATGCTCAGTCGCACCGACGGTGGGGGCAAGCGCCAGAAGAAGGCACGGCGCGGCGTAACTCAGGCGCGCCGGTCGCCGAAACAGCATCGCCTCGATGCTTTCGTCTCTGGGAACCTCGAGGCGGCGGGACCGGGAGACGTGCTCGCCCCTGGCAGTCACGGGGGACAACGACCGACCTCTGACGCCAAAGCTGTTTCCACATCCGGGCTCAAGAGGAAGCGCCGGAAGGCCGATCCTAGGGTAGGCAGGACCCGCAGCACGCATCGCGGTCCGGCCGCCAGGCCTGCCAACCCTGCCGTCGTCAAGCCCAGGACCAGACCGCGGCTGGACCTTGTCAACGACGATGTGCTGTTCGACTTCCAGGTTTCGCCTGGATTGGATGACGACTCGGAAGACGGGTTCTTTTCGATGCTGGGACCCTCGCCTGCAGCTGCACGCTCATCTCCCCAGCGCGCCCCCGCGATTCAAAGGGACGAAGGCGCGGCTGATGGAGCGGTGGCGCCGCAGCAGAGGAGGGCGCGCGAAGTCGGCATATCGCCGGAGGGCAAGGCCCCTCAGCGAACGGCCTTGGAGAGCCCGCACGTTGCTCGTGGTCGCGTCTCCAATAATGCCCTCGCACACAGCCCATCGCCGCTCCGCCACCTCGACGATCCGTCTCAGTCACCGGTGCCGGTGCCGCGACCAGGATACTTGCAAGCGCGGGTGATGCCGCAGACCAAGTCACCTGGATCGGATGCGCGATCGGCAGGGGCGAACGGCGCGTCCTCTCCGAGCTCACGGCCCGCGGCGGCGGCCGACAAGCTGGACGCACAGAGGATCGAGGCAGATGCGTGGGACGACCACGAGGGGCTTCGGCTCGACTTTGGCATACGGCCCCCGCCTGTAGGGCTGAGC
Organism: Pseudozyma flocculosa PF-1; assembly: GCF_000417875.1. Taxonomy (NCBI): domain Eukaryota; kingdom Fungi; phylum Basidiomycota; class Ustilaginomycetes; order Ustilaginales; family Ustilaginaceae; genus Pseudozyma; species Pseudozyma flocculosa. The sequence continues at coordinate 778,312 of NW_006920872.1, forward strand.
TTCGCCGACGAGACCTTCCTCGGCCGTGGGCGGCTTCACGAGCTGCTGCATCTGCCAGAGTATCTCGATGCGGCCGAGAGCGCTTTGCCGCCGAACTGGACCCGCCTCGGTGTACGGATCGGCGGCATCGAGCTCACGGCCATGATGTCGGCAGAGGAGGTGCTTGCTTCGCTGCCCGCGCTGTTCGAAGCGCTGAGCGAAGAGGGTGAGCTCGCTCGACGCGAGGGAGGAGACGCACCAGACGAGCCCTCGGGCGACGCGGCGCGGCGCAGGGGCGGATTAGAAGAGGCCTCGCGCTTCATCTGCCTCAAGCTGACGGCCGAAGCGCTCCAGCCCGAGCTCGGGCCGCAGGTCTTCCGCTTCTATCGGGCCATCATCCACCAGGTCGATCTGCTCCTCCAGCGTCTTCGCAAGAGGGCAGATGCACCGCTTGAGCCGCTGCTCCGCTTGCTCTGGTTCCGCGTGGAGCTGTGCTGGAGGATGCTCGCAGCATGCGGCCAGGATCAAGCCGCGCTGGCCCTCGACGGCCACGAGGTCCCTACCTTTCAGGAATTGGCCAACAGCAGCAAGCTGCTCATGCTCCTGCTCCTTCGGCACGGCCTCAACAGGACCATGCGCGCGGTTAAGACCATTGCGGATGCTCTGGTGAGCGACCCGGGCGTGGACGACGGCGGCGCTCCTCGGCCGGCCGCGGTGACGAAGCTGGCCGACACGTCTGCCGAGATGTGGGTCTGCCTCATCCACCTGCTGGATCGGGCCGGCAAGGAGGACATGGGTGGCGTGCCGCTCTCCTTTTGGTCGGTCTTCGAGGCGGCCCTGACGCAGTGGCAAGGCCTCGATCCCCGCAGGAGCTCGATCATCGCGGCCGAGAGCACGTGGTACTGCATCTTCGGCATCAGCGCCCTGTCGCACGTCTCGCCATCGACGGGCACCGCGCACTCGATCGGCCATCTCGGCGAGCACTGGCCGGTGGTCGCCAGAGCGTTGGCGGCGGTGCGGCTCCGCTTCGACGCCGCCGTCGAGTCTTCGATGTCGCTCTCGGCGCTCAACAAGCGGGACAGGTACGTGCGGGTGGTTCTGCACCGCTGCCTGGACCTCAGCGCGGCGTGGGGCTGGAAGATGGAGGGCGCCGACCTCGCCCTCTCCCGGCTCTTCGACATCTTCGACAGCCACCGGCTGACCGACCTGCCGAGCGAGAGTGACCACGACTTTCCGCGCTTCCTCCGGGATTTCGACGAGCTCGCGCTGTACCAACCGGCGGAGCGCGACGACTCGTGCTTCCACGTCTTTGTCAAGCTCGTCGCTCGGGCCAGCCGGGATCTGCGCGCTTCGGCCAGGGACCAGAGGGACGGGGACCGCAAGGTGTCGCGCCTCTTTTCGCGCATCTCGCCTGTGCGCACCATGGCCTTCACGCGCGACGACGTGCCAACGTCGGGCCAGCGGTCGATGCTGTTCAACCACTACGCCGTCGTGATGCTCTTCCTCTTCGTCGCGCCGAGCCAGGCGGCGCAGCGGCTCCGTCAGATCAAGAGCTTCCTTCCGTTCCGGCAGGCCGATTTCGCGTCGCAGGTGGCCTGCGTGCGCGCCATGATGTACGCTGCCGCCATCTTCCGTCACCATCGCCTCGACGTCTCGCCCATCTCGGCGTGGTTTGGCGAGGTGGCGACTCTGATGATGAAGGAGTACGAGGCGCTCGAGAAGACGACGGGCACGCAGAGCCGGCGGCCACCCGGCGCTGCGCCGCTGGCGCCCATGTTCCAAGAGGCCCGTGCCAGGCAGGTGGCGGTCCGGCGCCAGAGCGAGGTGGCGCGGCTGATTGTGGCCGTCCTGCGGTCGCTGCAGCACGTCATCGAGCACCCGACACTGTCGAGGCACGACGATGTCGAGCTGGCGCAGCCCGTCTACCCAGACCTTAAGCTGCTGCACACCTGTGAGTGTCTAGGTGCGCCGCGCGGCGCCTCGTCGCCGACCGTCCGACCCGAGATCGTCCCAGATGTGCTGGCTGACCCTTCGCACAACTTGCTCCACCCCGCCGCCTTTCAGCCTGGACAAAGGACATCCTCGAGGCCCAGCTCGCCATCGATCCCGTCATCGGCCACGAGGCGCTAAAGTGCATCCAGTCGTTTCTGCTGCAGCGGAACCGGGCGGTTGCCAGCCGGGCCAGCACGGGCAAGCACGCCCCGGCCACCTCAAACGAGAGCCAGGACAGCTTTGCCGACCTCTTTGACGACGCCGGATTCGACTTTGACGATCCGACCCTGGACAACCTGCTGGGCGCGCAGCCGGCCGGCGATGGTCCAACGGTCGAAGCGGCGGCCCCACCGCCATCGCCATCGACGTCGATCAAGGCCATGGACAGGGAGTTCGCCGACTACGCGATCGACGTCATCTCGCCGGCCCTCTTCCGCCTGGTATCGAACATCTACCATCCAGACCGTCGCGCCGAGGGCCTTGTCATCTCGCTCGGAGTCACGGAACGCCTGACGGCCGTGGCCGAGGGAGGCAGGAGCGACCGGCGCAATCGCCTCGACCGGATCGTCAAGGACGCCGAGCGGCGCCGGTACCTCGAGGCCGTCGTCGACTGCTGGGCCGGGTGCGCACACGTGCTGATTCAGAATGGGCTTCGGAGCTGGACGAGCTATCTGACGTACGGCAACGAGTCGTGGAAGCGCATCGACGATCCGGTCGGCAAGCGCGACGTGGGGCTGCGCTTCCTGCTCAACGTGCTGGTCCTGGACCCGGCCGCGTTTGGCGAGCACGAGGCCGAGTTCATGGCCATGTGGTGTCACTCGGCCGTGGCGAGGGTGCTGAGCGTCCAGCACAATTTCACCGTCGCGCTCTGCAAGGTGGCCTCGGGTAGCGTCCTGTGCCGGGGCTGGAAGGACAAGCTGCTCGACGGCTCTGCATCGTCAGCTGCGGCATCGGTCCACCCGACCAGTCTGAGCGACGACGCCGACGCAGGTGAGCCGGCGCTCAGGCTGCAAGACTTCCAGGCGATCCGGGCCGATCTGGTCGCGACGACGCTGGCCAATATTTCGGCCGACGCCGAGCGCACCGACGCCGAAGCGGCGAGGCGGCGTCCGATGCTGTTCGCGTGCCTCTCTGCGCTGCTATCGGCGCTGCGCCTCTACCTCGAGGACACGCCGGGAGAGGCAAAGGAGAGGCAGGCCTACCTCGACTTCTGCCGCGGCGTGGTGCGCGAGGTGCAGGCGCGCATCGGCGGCACGTTGCTGCGGGGCGTGGGGAGCGAGGTGAGTCTAACGGTGGCCGCGCTGGAGCGGCAGCAAAGCGCCACGGTCCCGATCGTGCCGCAGTAGGGCGGCGGCAATCGCGGCGACCGAGTAGAGGGGCGGGGCGGTCAGGCAAGCAGTCGAGGTGGATTGGGCGCAGAACGTAGTGTTGCGGACGGGCGATGTACAAATACACGGTTTGGCTAGACAGGCAGATAGAGGCCCTAACGAGCGATTGCCTCTCCCAGGTCGTCGTCGTCGTCGTCACCACCTGGGTCTATTCCGCCGCCCGACGGCGACGACAGGGGCGGAGGAGCGACGGGCTTGGCAAAGAACTTGCGAGCGGCTTTCAAGGCGCGCTTGGGGTCGAACGCCTCCGAGGCCTCGGAAAACGAAAGCGGAGTCGGGGTTTTTCTCTTCCGCGTCCGTTCTCTGGCGGTCGTGGGTACAGCGGCGCTGCGTCGACGTCGTGGAGCCAGAGGATCCGGGATCGTGTCCGGCAGGCTGCCCAGTTGGTTCGGGCAACGTGGCGTCGTCGTCTTGCCGGCCGACGACGCCGCAGCGAGGCGTGCCTTTCGCAGCTGGTCACGACGGTGCTTGGAGGGTCGTTGGCGCGGCTTTGCTTGGTCAGTCGCAGGCCGGGGAGGTTTCGCCGTGTCGTCGGCGGACGGCATGGGCAGCGACACGGAGCCGGAAGCAAGCTTGCGCCGCTTGCTGCTCCTCTCGCCGCCGTCAGACGACACTCCATCACCACCGGCGCTGCCACCACCGCGGCTGCCGGCTGCTTGGCCTGCTGCTCTGTCGACGAGCACGCCTCGCAGCACCGAGTACAGCGTCTCGACGCCGTTCTTTGCCCTTGCATCCGAGATCTGCGCGGCGTCCTTGATCGCGGCGCCGAGGACGGTGTCGGTGGCCATCCGTTCGACGCTGGCGGCGAGGGTGAGGAGGATGGTGACCTGCGGCGCAAATGTCGGGGCGGGCGGGGTGCGCAGGTGAACCGCGGCGACGCGGTATGCGGTCCTAGCCCTTTTGCGCGTCTCGTGGAGGAGGAGGGCGAGGTTGTGCGACGCCCTCGCCGCCTCGAGGAACGCGTCGGGACGAGGGGATGTCGGGCCGTCTCGATCGAGGTGTGTAGCCGGCGTCGAGAAGTGGGGTACCGTCCTGATCTGGCCCTTGGCTGCATTGGCGGGAGGGGCGGCATCGAAGAGGGAGCACAGGGCGGCGATGACGGCGTCGGCGGTGCGGTGCAGTGCGCCCTCGTTTGTCCCGAGGGAAGAGAGGGAGCCGACGAGGTAGACGAGGCAGCGGCGCAGCGCGTGGATGTGCTTCCACCACGTGGCGGTGCGGAACTGGGATCGACCCTTGTACCAGAGCCTGTCGAGCAGGCGGTGTTCTTCGAGCAGCCGGGCGTGGTTTGCCAGCAGGGCGCGGAGGAGCAGGCGGAGCGACTTGGGAAGGGAGGCGTGGTGCGCTTCCGGTCGAGCTGGGCGGGTCGTCGTCGTTGTCGTCGTTGAGGACGAAGAGGGCGGTGCGGGTGGTGGTGCGGGCGATGCCGCCGTGGACGACGAGCGAGGCTGGCGATGGCCCGACGCCGAAACCGCCTGCGCCGCTGTCGCTGTCTTGAGGCGTTTGCGCTGCGGCGGCATGGCGGCGGGATGTGAGCTTGGGGTGATGGTTGCGAGCAGACGAGGGTGGGCCAAGGAAGCAGGCAGGCGACGGTGCGAGGGCGGAGGCTGAGGCTGCTGAGCCAAGCCGAGTTCCGAGAGCGACGCAAAGACTGGAAGAAGTCGGGCCATCGGCGCGCAGCAGAAAAACGCCAAAGGGCCGCCAAATCGGCCTCTCTCGCTGCTCCCTACCTCTCCCACCTCCTTCCACCACCTCGTCCACTGTCTCGATCTTTGCTCGCTCGCTGCTGCTTGCTCACCTGCTTGCTCTGCCTGCCCGCCCGCTTGTCCGCCTGTCCGACATGATTGCAACAACATCCCGCCTCGTGGCGCGCGCGTCCAGGCCCATCCTTGCACCACCCTCGGCCACTCTCGCCAACCTTCGAGCCCCCTGCCTGCCACCCGTCGCACCGCGCTCCTCGACCCGGGCCCGCACTTCGGCCTTCAGCACCAGCACAGCCGCCTACCGCTCCTCGACATTCGCTCGCTCACCGCTGACGAGCCCATCCCCATCCCGCCTCCTCTCCGGCCCAGCACCATGGCACCTCCACCGCGCGTGCATCGGCGGCGCATCGGCCGCCGCCGCACCATCAGCACTGCCTGCATCAGCACGCCACCTCTCCCTCTTCTCCAGCAACAAGTCTGGCGGCGACGTCGACTCGGCAGCGCAAAAGGCCACTGAGCTCAAGGACACGCTCGAGCACAAGGCCGACGCTGCCATCGACCACGTCAAGGAGGGCGCATCCCACGCATCCCAACAGCTCCACCAGGCGGCCACCCCGCAGCCCGCCGCCGACTCGTTTGTCTCGGCCGCACACAACACCGTCCCGGAACCGGCGGCCGCCGTCGATGTCGGCGCCAGCAGCAGCAGCGACACCACCACGGGTGCGCTGTCGGACCTCGCCACCTCGCTCGACCCCACCAGCGCCGCCACCGTCTCCGAGACGCTCGCCTCGACCGGCTTCGCGGGCATCCAGGCGGGCGAGCTCTCGTCGCTCGGCCTCGCCCACTGGGTCTCGCCCGTCGGCTGGGTGACGCAGCTGCTCGACTTTGTCGGCACCCACACCGGCCTGCCCTGGTGGGGCACCATTGTCGTCACCACCGTGGCGCTCCGCCTCGTGCTGGCGCCCATCAACATTGCCGGCCAGAAGAACGCCATCCGCCTCGGCAACATTTCGCCGCGCATGAAGACCCTCATGGACGACGTCAAGCACCACAAGGCCTCGGGCGACCAGCGCGCCATGCAGGAGGCCATCGCCGAGGTGCAGCGCCTGATGCGCGACAACAACGCCAACCCGCTCAAGAGCTTCACCCCCATCCTCTTCCAGTTTCCCCTCATGTTTTCCTTCTTCCTCGCCCTCGAGCGCATCGCAAAGAGTGGCGCCAGCGGCTTCGACATCGGCGGGCCCTTCTGGACCGTCGACCTCTCCAGCCCGGACCCCACCTACCTCCTCCCGCTCGTCAGCACCGCCGCCACCCTCGCCGTCGCCGAGCTCGGCTTCAAGCTGGGCACCACGGGCGGCGCCGCCCAGGATCAGGCCCAGTCCAAGATGATCAAGTACGTCTTCCGCGGCTTTATGCCCATCATTGGCTACTTTGCCACCACCTTCCCCTCGGTAAGTCGCGCCGCCTCCACTGCGGTGCGGAGCCGTTATCTCTTTTTCGCGCGTGCGATCTTGGTCCCTGACGCCCCTGCCCTGCCCTTCTCTCTCCTGCACTGAAATCCACCGCTCCCTCGCCTACCCCTCGCATCGACAGGGCGTCCTCGTCTACTGGGCCACGACCAACCTCTGGTCGCTGCTGCAGATGCTTGTCCTGCAGATCCCCGTCGTCCGCCGCGCCGTAAAGTTCCCGGTGCGCATCAAGCACGAGCCCAACCCGTACGCCAAAAAGGAGCCGGGCTTCCTCGAGGGCCTCCGCGCCAGGATGGCCGAGGCCACGCCGCCCTCGGCCGTGCCCAAGTCGGCATCGCAGCCGCGTGCCGCGCCCAAGGGGTCCCGGATGGACGCCATGCGCGAGATCCTCGATCAGGAGCAGAGGTCCAAGCTCGACTATGACCGGTCACCTTCGTCGGTCGGCGCCGCCTCCGAGGATGCCGCTGTCAGCGCGGCAGAGGCGCGGAGGAAGAGGGTGGCAAAGGCTCGGGCGCGGAGGCACCACTGAGCGGCGTTTCACGGACGGTCTACTACAGCGACAAGCGACACGCGACGAGATGCCGTTCTGGACGGTAGACGGTCGGGATGTAGAGGCGCCCCGATGTGGCATGCTTTCAAAGCGGCGTCGGACGGGCTGCTCTTGTGCCGCGAGCATGCACGAGGTATCTTCTACAGGGGACCTCGGCTGTAGAGCCGCCGTGGTCGCGGCATAGTCAGGTCAGGTCAGGTCAGGTCAGGTCAGGTCAGGTCAGGTCAGGTCAGGTCAGGCCTCCGGTTCCTCCTTGGTCTCCTGGTCGTCAGCCCGCCCACCGCCGGCCTCGGAACGGGACGCGGCAGAGGTGCTGCGCTGCCGGCTCGCCCTCGAGCTCCTCGTCTCAACCCCGTCGTTTCCGCCCGCACCGGCACCAGCACCGTCGCCGTCGCCATCGCCGTCGCCATCGCCATCGCCATCGCCACCGCCCTCGCCACCTCCACCGCCACCGCCATCCCTATCGTCGTCGTCGTCTTCATCGTCGTCGTCGTCGTCGTCGTCCGAGGGAATGTCTTCGGTCTCTTCGCCAATGTCGTGCCCGTTGCCCACGACGCCTTTGGGCCGGACGGGTTTCGGCTCCCACAGGTTGGGGTGGAGGAGTCGCTTCCAGTACGGGATCTGAGGGGGACGACGTCAAGACGACACAGGGGGGTGGGGAGGAAAGGGAGAGAGAGAGAGAAAAGAGGGGCGAACGACGACCGTCAGCCCGGCTCGCCCACCAGAACAGAAAAGCAGAAGACATGGCCCGTCCAGACATTTCGACCCGACTCGACTCACCCTTTCCCTGTCGCGCCTCATCCGGATCAGCTCGTTGCGGCTCTTGTCCTTGAGCTGGACGTTGTTCCACCGCGCCAGGGTACGGCTCCGCGTGCCGTTGACGCCGTGGAGCTGGAGCACCTTGGCATAGACGCGGAAGCGCGGCTTGTGGCGCTTGTACCTGGCGATCTGGTACAGCGCCTCGAGCAGGCACCGCGTCTCGGCGTCGGTCCACTGCTGCCGGCCCGTCATGTTGCCGCCGGTGATGTAGAGGTTGGCGCGCTTGTAGGGCTCGACGCGCAGCTGCGGCTGCTGCGAGGGCCGCGGCGTCGTCCGCTGCGACCGCGCCGCCGCTGCCGCGGCTGCCGATCGTGGTGCGGGCGATTGGAGCTCGTCGACCTCTTCGCCGTCGCTCGGCGCTGGAGTCGACCGGGGCTCGGCCTCCTGATCGACGTCGTGGTCGGATCGCAGACCGAGAGCCGAGCCGAGCCGCTCCGGTCGATACGGGCCGATGCGCCTCCGCTTCTTGGGCGTCTGGCCCGACCGGAGGACGTTGGCGACCCTCGCGGCGTCGCGCGACCCTTCCACCTCATTGGCCGGCGCCACCTGCAGGGCTGGCAGGCCGCTCGACTTGGGCAGGCGGAACGCCTCGGTGCCCGGCCTCGGTCGGCGTCGGGCGATGGCGGCGTCTCGGGCCGCTCGCTGCGCCAAAATGTCCGGATCGTCGTCGCCCGCAAAGTCGAGCTCCTGGTCGCGAGAGGCGTCGCCCGTGTCAAACACGAGATCCGCCATGCCGTCACCCGCAAAGGCCGGAGGCTCCCTGACGGGGTCGAGCCTCGAGCTCGAAGCCGCCGCCGCCGCCGCCGCCATGATGCCGTCGTCGGCCGCGTACTGGTCCTGCGCCCGTGCCCGTGACCTGACACGAGCGTTGCGGCCTCGGCCCGTGTCTTCGACCCCGTTCTCGTCGTCGTCGACCTGCGATCTCTCTTCTTGCACGGTCGACGGCCGCGGTTTAGTCTTGCCCTCGATGCCGGCGTCCGACTCCGCAGCGGATGCCGCCTCTGACCGTGTCTGCGATCTTGTTCGCCTTGAGCGAGTCCCGGCAGCCGGCGCCACCGTCGCCGCTGTGGACGTGACAGCGCCAGCCACCGAAGCCGAAGCCGGGTCCGTACCCTGGCGGGTGCGCCTCGAGCTTCGCCTGGGCGCAGCGTCGTCCGCCTTCCTCGGACGCAGCTTCCTCGTCGTGGACGGCGCTCTCTCCTCGACGATGGCGTCGACGGTGGCTTGCCTCCTGGTCCTCGATCTCGTCTGCTTGTTGCCTTCCACCGCTGAGGGTGCTTCCGAACCGGCTGGCTTATTTTCCACCCCGGAGGGTGCTCTTTTGGGGGCGGTCGGCTTATTTTCCACCCCGGAGGGTGCATCGGAAACGGCGCCGCTGGGCGGCTGCTGGGCACGCTGCTTGCCCTTGTCTCTCTTCCTTCTCTTGTTGGTGGTCTTGGCCTTTTCGAGGAAGACGTCCTCCTCGTCTTCTCCCTGCGAATCGAAGCGGGACTCGCGCACCGCGAGCGCGGATCCGTCGAGCATCCTGCCTCTGCGCGCGTCGGTCGCTTTGCGGACGAGCCGGTTCTGGCTGTCGAAGCCGAGCCGGCCGGCCTTTTCCTTGGCGGGCGAGTCGATGACGTCGTCCCTCGTCGTGGTGGCCTCGTCGAGCCGGATGGTGTTCTTTCCTGGGCCCTCGCTCCTTTCCTCGTGGGCGGTGCGCCGACTGGTGCGCGTCGACGCCGCCTGGACCGTCCGTCGATTGGGTGTCGTGGGCGTCGCGAGCCCGTCGCGAACGCGACCTCCAGAGGCGTCTCGCGAGTTGAGCTGCCCGCGAAAGAGGGCCGAGGCGGGCGGTGGGCTAGAGGGGACGGCAAGGTCGACGCTGCTGCTTCGTTCGTCGTCGAAGAGCCGTTGCATGTCTGACCCGGGCTCGATCGGCTCGATTGAAGGAGGAACGTTGGCCGCAAAAGGCACCGGGAAAGCGGACCGCTCGTCCTCCAGCAGCAGCTCGGCAATCGCAGCGGCCTTTTGAGACTCGGTGAGGGACTCGACGAACGCGGCACCGGCATCTTGTGGGGGCGCGGCCTGCTCTGACGGGTTGCCGCGGGACGTTTCCGCCTCTTCAATCATCTCCTGCATCCAGTGCGGAAACTGAGAGTTGAAAGCCGCGTCGATCTCACGGGTCGGATTTGCGGCGGCGGGGACGGCGGCACGAGCTCTCGGGGTGGACTGGGCCGGTCCCTCGCTGGACCCGGATACCTGGCCGTCGGTGCTTGCGGCGTCGCTGTCGTCGGTCGCAGCGCCAGCTTTGGCAGCACCGTCGTCGACGTCCGAGGATCCGCGCGTGGATTCGCGCTCGAGCCGACTCATGATCTGGGCCAGGCTGGTCGAGTGCATGCCCGCGTCGACCTCGCGCACGACGTCGCGGATGTAGCTGGTGAGGTCCGACACCATGCCGAGGAAGGGCCACCGGCGAGCCATGGCAACGTGGTCGTACAGCAGGTCCTGCAGGTCAATCTGGCGGATGTTGGCAAAGGTCTCGTAGCGCATGACGGCGCGGTCGATGTCGGCGCTGCTCATGTTCCTCTGTGCCATGACGCGTTGCAGCGAGTGGCGGACAATGTCGCCGCTCGAGAGCTCGTTGAGGCTGTTGTCGGTGACGGCCTTGGCCTCGGCCTCGTCGAGCGTGCCCGCCCGCACACGCTCGACGTTACGCTGGAGGCGGTGGATGAAGACCTGCGTGCTCATGTCGAGCAGCAGCATCAGCACCTCGTCCGTTAGCGGCCATTCCGGAGGCACGAGCCAGCGCAAAAAGATGCGCCGAGCGTCGTTGAGCTCGCTGATGTTGCGGAGCGGCGCGCGTGCGAGCACCTCGGGGGTGATGCGGCCGTCTTCGAGCTCGCCGTAAGCCTCGAGGTTGTCGGGCAGCTGGTGGACGTAGTGGACAAACGTGGCGCAGTTGGCCATGTTCATGGCCTCGCGGAAGCCCTCGGGCTGCCGATCGGCGTCGATCTGGAGCGATCGGACGACCTCGTTGACGTCGATAAAGTGGTGGTTGTACTGGCCCTCGGCCAGCAGCTGGTTGATCTTGTAGGTCTCGAACGGAGTCCAGTTGCGCATCATCTCGCTGAGCGAGTCGTCCTTCCAGCCCTGCTGCTGGAGGTCCATGTAGAAGCTGAGCACGCCCTTGGCGTTGATGACGAGGACGGCACAGCGCTCCTCGAGCGTGGGCACATCGAGCCGACCGTCGACGCCCGAGAGCGAAGGGCGGAGCCTCTGCCGGGGATTGCTCATCGTCATGTTCGCGCTCGACGTGTTGAGCTCGTCTGATTCGTCGACACGGATGCCGCGGAACGAGACCTGGGGGCGAGCCTGCTGGGGCCTTTGCAGTTGCTCGTTGGCCGTCGTGAAGCTGGCAGCGCCTCGAGACCCGCTGGCCGTTGCTGCGGAGGCGACTTCGGCGCTGGCCATGCTGCGACGGCGAAAGGATGGGACAGTGCCCGCGGATGAAGGCGCTTGAGGCGTCGGCCTGCCAGCCAAGGCCGACGAAGGCAGCGAGTTGCGAGACGGCATCTGGCCCGACTGCCTCGCCCGGAAGCGGGCCAGCGGGTCTGGTCTGGCGCTGCCTTGTGGATCAGCTCGGATGCGGCTGACGCGCGGCGTGAGCTGGTCAAGCACTTCGAGCTCGTCGTCCTCGGACGATGAGCTGAGATCGAAGCGTGCTGGCCCCGCTGCGCTCTGCCTCTGTCGCGGAAGCGTGAGGTGGTCGGAACGTCGGCGGGCGAAAGCGAGGCGCCTCTGCTCGTCGGCCTCCGAGTCGCCATCTTCGTCGGTATCCTCGGGGCGGGAAAGCCTCCGGCCAGGAGCGCTCCGCCTCGCGGCCGACTGCCGCTGGTTGCGGGGAACGGCCGAACTCCTGGGCGTGCCCTGCTGCTCTTGGCGGGTATCGATGGGTATCTCGGAGTCGCGTGGAACCGGTGCCTCTCTGCTTCTGATGGCAGACGGCGGTGCGGAGAAGACATTGGCTGCAGAGCCGGACGAAGGTGCTCGACGCGGAGTGTAGGAAGTCGGCCCCTGTTGCTGTCGCCTCGTGAAGGACCGGTCTAGGCCGACGGCGATGCCAGGGGGCCCCGGCCGCTGAGCCTGGTATCTAGGAAGCCTGGTCGAGGCCTCTGGACGGCCTACGGCTGACATCGGTGCGACAGACCGATAGGCAGCCAGCGACGGGAACGCGATGACTGGAGGGGAGCTGCTTGGTGGTGGCTCAATGCATGCTGGTCGAGTCAGGGCGCAGTCGTCGGTGCGGAGGCGTCGCGGCGCGCCCTGGCCGTCGAAGTTGGGAAGTGGGCGACGTCAAGGAGGTGGATGTGGTGATGGTGGGCTAGGCTGGGCTAGGCTGGGCCAGGCTAGGCCAGTGAGCAAAGGGGCGGTCGTGTGCGGTGGGGAAAGGAGGGAGCGTGGCGGTCGACGCGCTGTGTCTGCTGTTTGGCCGTGGGTGGCCCCACCACCAACCGGTGGAGGCGCAGGCTCCGCTGTCGAGCCAAATTCAAATCTGGCTTCGACTCGAGGCTGAGCGCGTCGCGTCCGACTTCCGACTTCCGCCTCGCCAGGCCAGGCCAGGCCAGGCCAGGCCAGGCAGGCCGCCTCTCCCCGCTGGCCGGTGGCCCTGGCCCTGCCACCCGCATCTTTGGCTCAGTCTGGTCCCGCTCGCCCCTTGCGATGGCACCACCACCACCACCGCCGCCATTCCCTTCCTCCCTCTTCAACTGCCTTTGACGCACAGGGCAGGCAAGGCGTAGCTCGTGGTCTTAACATTACATCGTATTAATCGTGCGCTGAGGATATCGTGATGCCTTCTTTTCTTTTCTAGCGACTGCGACTATCGTATCGATCTCGGAGACGCCGAGGGGCGGGTCAAGACGAAAGCAGAAATCTACTCGGGAACCAGACAAAGCACAGCGGAAGTCGGACATGGCCGGGAAACGAGGAAGCGGGACGAACAAGAGGAGCGAGCAACCGATAGGCGCCAGCTCGTCAGGCGCTGCCCACCTGGCACGAAAAGGGGCTGCCCACGACGCCGCTGTTGTACGAGTCGCGGATCGAGATGGCCGAGGCCCAGACGCCCGCGACGCAGAGCACCGCCGAGGCCGCCACCACGAGCAGCGCGATCGACAGGCCCACCACCTTGCGCCACGTGAGCACCCACTGGCCCTGGTTGAGGTAGAGCCACATGACGGCCGAGAGGCCCGTGAAGAGCGACCAGAAGAGCGCCGCCTCGAGGCCGAGGAACGACGAAAAGAAGGGGATGAGCTCGGCCAGGATAAAGGCGATGGTCCAGGTGAAGACGTTGATAAGCACCCAGGCGATCCAGCCCGTCTTGGTGCTCTCGTGGATGTGGCGGGGCCGCGTGCGGAAGATCATGACGTAGAGGTGCTTGGCCGCCACCTGCCCGCTCTCGCAGCCGGCGATCAGGATCGTGGGCAGACCGATGCCGTACGCCACCTTGCTCATCGTCGGCGAGAGGCTGTTGAGGCTGGGCGAGGTCGTGTACTGGCCCAGGTTGCTGTAGATGACGCCGCCGACAATGGTGTAGAGCACCAGCTGCACGGCCACCAGCACCGTCAGGCTCTTCTTAAAGTCGAGCGGGTTGCGCATCTCGGAGATGATGGGCAGGTAGCTCGGGATGGCGCCGAAGCTGACGAAGAGGTTGAGCACGTAGAGGAAGCCTGTGGCGTCAAGCGCGGGGAGGAGGGCGAAAGACGACGAAGGAGGGGCAAGGATCAGCATTCCGCCCAGGACTTTCGAAGAACCGCAACGTCCCAGCGGCGAGCAGGCGGACATATTACCCACCGGTCAGGAAGTCGGTCTCGAGGCCGGGCGGGGGTCCAAACGCCTTGATGACGAGCGGCGGGGCGTTGGGCGGTGCGTTGGTGGGGCCAGTGACACCGCTGGCGATCATGGCGATGATGACGACGGTGAAGATGGACGTGAACGAGGCAAACGCCAGGAACGCAAACAGCTTGTAGGAGCGCGGGAGCGTAAAGAGGAACGAGATGACGGCAAACGTCGCCGCCAGGCCAATCGCGCACGAGTTCCAGCCGAGCACCGAGAAGGCCTGGGCGCCGAGCAGCACGTGGTTGCCCTGGAGGAAGATGCTGAAGATGAGCTGGGCGAATCCGAGGAAGTTGCCACCGATGGGACCGAACATGAGGTTGCCGGCATCCTGGAGGTTCTGGATGCCCGGGAAGTGCCTCTTGAGGTTGAAGTACTGCAGTCCCGTGTACCAGCAGACAAAAGCGAAGAAGAAGCTGAGGAGCAGGAATGGGACGACCCCGAGCGTGACGGCGACCTGGTGGCAGCGGGAGAGATGGAAGGAAGATGGCCGAGGTGAGCAACTGAGCGTGGCCTAGAAGCGGGGAGCTTTGCAGACGGCTGGGGCCAAAGCGAAGCGGCGCGACGCGGCCTCACCTTTGGGATGCTGAGGATGCCGAGGGCGATGGCGTAGGCGACCTGGTTGAAGAAGGCGCCCTTCCATCCAAGAGTCTTTGGGATGGCGGCCTCGCCGTGGGGCTGCTCGGCGCGGACCTCGTCGATCTCGCTGACCTTGACCGTCTGCTGGCCCTTTTCGTTGATCTCGTACTGCTCGGTGTTGCGCTGACCGATCAGCTCAAACAGGTAGCTGTCCTGCCACGACTTGGCCCTCTCGCCCGAGGGGAAGAGGAACGAGCTGCCGATGCGTCGGGGGTCGTCGTGCATCGGTTTCCGCTCGGGGGACGGCGAGACGGTTCTTGTGTGGTCGCTCATGGTGGCGATGCGCTGCGAAGGTGTGTGATATTGTTGAGACGGAGCAGAGAGTAGCGTTTGGGACCGACCGATTGGAGCTAGCAGTCGAAGGTGAACGATGCAGCAATGGCGAACGTGCAGAGGTGCGCCGGGGCGAGGGACGGATAGAAGGAGCAAGAAGGAGCAGGAGCAGGAGCAGAAGAAGGAGCAAGAGGTACGGAGGTGCGACAGGCCCCGTCCGTTAGTACGAGGAAGACGGAAGAGATGAAGAGGGAGATGGTGGAAAGGTGGCGAGGAAGGAAGAAGGCGAGATGGAAATGCGGGGATGGAGACAGCAGGCCAGCCTGTGTAGGCTAGCACGAAAGTCTTTTGAGGGGGCAGGCGCAAAGCAGGCGAGTCAGAAGGAGCGAGGTCGAGGGGTTCACCAGCGTCCTGGCGTGTGATGAGCTCGAGGGGCCCGGGGCCAGGCCTGCTGCGCTTCTGGCCTCTTTGTGCATCTATGAGCCGAGTCGCGAGAGGTGGAGAGGCTGGTGTCGCCAGAGGCCGCTGCGCCGGATCTAGGTAGCAAGCAGGCAAGGCGAACCCACTTCGTGCTTGGTACCTAGCCATCTGCATCCGCCGTCGAGTTGCCACCGTCGGCCTTCCACCCCGAGGGCCAGGCCAAGCAAGCGCACGAGGCTTGGGTCCAAGCTTGGCAGGTGAGCCAGCACCTCGAGCAACCAGCAGCGGCCAGGCCGTAGCCTTAGGACCGCAACCTTGCCTGCGAGCGTGCCGCCTTAGCTTGCTTTTTGGCTGGAGAGCGGCTCATCCGTCCAAGAAAGCAAGCAAGCAAGCAAGCGTGGCGCTCCCTCGAGGCCGGGGTAATCCGTCTCGCTTCACTCGCTGCACCATCCAAGGGAACCCTGCCTACAGCCCGCAGGCTTCATGCGCAGAGCACCGAGGTAGTGTAGGACGTCGACGGCCGGCAAAAGTCGGCGCTGCCTTGCGTAGCTCTCCCTACTCCTCGGCGCGACATCACGCAGCCCTCGAACCTGACGCTGTGACGTGGTTGCGGCGTCGTGCTTGGTGAGGTACGGTAGCGACCGGCTCGGTTCTCAGGCAGGCCCATGTAGCTTGTGTAGCGCCGCTGCCCGCTCTGACGCAAGAGCAAGACGCTCCTCGCCCGCTCCACGGCAACCCTACATACATCGCAGGCTCGTCACGCCTCGTCGTCCGCAACACAAACATAGCACGATCGTGCATCTAGAGCATCGTTCTCGCAACGTTGCGTCGTTGACGGTGATGGTCTCGTTGTGCGAAAGGCGATGTAGACTTCTGCCTCTGATCTTAGCGGCCAGCCTCGGTCGCAAATCGCCGCCGGGCAGCCTTTTCCTCCTCGGTCGGTGGTTGGCTCACGTCGAGTCAGGACTAGCTGTGCCGTTCTGCATCTCCGCCGACGTTCTTCTTGCCGGTCTGCGGCGATGCGTACAATCATAGGAACCAACGTACTATAACGTACGCCGGAGCTCAACGACGCTGCAGTCGGAAAGCACGGGTGGCCAACGCTGTCCCCGTCCGACGGTTTGAGCTTGGCCATACGGGAGCCAAACGCGGCGTCGAGACGTTCGGAAGCGGGCCCGACGGGCCGACAAAACTTTAGCCTGGCGAGCTCAGCTGACCTAGCCTAGCCTGGCAGCGCCCCACGAGGTCATGGGCTCGCCCCGTGGACGTGAACCAACGCTGATGCCGGCGCCTTCCCTGGACCGATGTCACCGTACGCGTCGTTTTTCTGCCCACCCTGCCACGGTACATACCTACCGTACCGACACCGGACCATCCCTTCGTAGACATCCACCTGGGCATGTGGCTCGTTGCACGCTTGCTTCGTCGTCGTCTTGGTCGTCGCTGAGCGTGAGGGTTGGGCAAAGGTGTCTCCGTGGACGGCAAAAGGCCGACTCTCGAGCGACGCAGCGGCGTATGTACCGGGGCGAAGAATCTTTTCTTGCGGAGATTTCGAGGCACGTCGGCAGGTAGGGGAGAAGCGGGATTTCGCCGTTTACGCCGGAACGGGCGGGCGGAGAATTTTTGGGGGGGCCGCCGCTTCAGCTTGCGCAAGCTTGCAAGCTTGTCGGTCGAGGTCAGAAGCCTGAGCTGGCATGCATGGCCTGCTTGCGTGGCTCGATTTGCGTCATCTGGAAAATTTCCCTTCATGCCGAAGGCACGCACGCACGCCGCAAGCAGGCAGGCAGGCAGGCGAGGCGGCAGAACGTCGAGATCAGACCTTGGCAAACGCAGCCGGGCCGATGGGTCCAAGCCGCGGTCCGACTTGGCTGCGGCCACGACCGCCGCCGCATCGTCCACCAGGAAGCGCCGGATCGGCGCTGGCAGGCGGAATCGGCTCGAGGTGGCTCCCGATACCGCACGCCGATCTTCGGTCGCACGTCGCTCGTGGCCGCCAAAGCCGTACCGTGGTTTCGGGCTGGAACGCAAACCACCTGCCTGCTCCTCGTCCATCATCGCAAACATGGCAATCTTTGTGCGCTTTCCCTCGTTGTGCGTACGATCCTCTTGAGACGAACATCGTACGCCTAACACCATTCCATGCTACCGCAAGCAAGCAGGTAACTGTAGGTGCACGTCGGCCTGCGCGCACGCAGCCCAACCGGGGCCCCTCCCCTGCCTTCGTATGCATGATCGGCCGTGAAACGACGTGCATCCATCGACTGATGCTGGGGCGACGCCTGCACATGTGTATGGCTTGCCCTCGTCTGACGCCGCCGCTCCTCGTGCGGAGACCCCGCACCCTAGCAACTCGACGGCGAGAGCCGCCGTTCTCGGGCGCCCCTACTGCCCCTGATTGGCGGCGAGATCCGCTTAAACCAGCATCTTGTCTCCGCCCCCTCCGCGCGACCCCGCTCGCCATGCTCGCTCGCTGCCGAGACAGGGAGAAAGGCGGCGGACGCACGGAGCTTTCCGACGGCCGCTCAGTCGACCCTCGAAACTGTCGTACCCCATGGCAGGGTCGGACCTTCGCCGCAGATGAGCCCATAGTGCTTGCTTTGGGGTACGATAGCGATCTCCAGCGGAAGAGGGCGATCGGCCTGAGTCGGTATTCGGTGAGCAGAGGGGACGAGTCGATGGACGATAGACGACCGGGTCTGTTCAGGCGGAAGATGGGTTGCAGTCAACGCGGCTGCGATTAAAAGGCGCAGAAGCAGGGCCTGGTGACGGTCGGAGATGGTGACGAGTTGCCTTGGAACGCTGCGTGCGGATCCGCTTGGGGTCACGGATCGGGGCAGGTGCGCGGGTATCGATGAAAAGAGTCTGCAGCGGCGGGATCGTATGTAAAGTCGTCTGGTCGAGGGCGATGTTCGTTGGCGTATCCCCGATGGCACGCCGACTAGGGCTCGACGGCATTCGACAGCTTCTCGAAAAAGTCGTGCCAGACCTGGTCGGCGATGCTGGCGTGCTGAGGCGTGGTGGTGTCAAAGGTGCGTTTGTCCTTGTCGACGCCGAGCCCCTTGAGCTGCCGCTGGACGAGCTTGGCGAGCTGCTGGTCCGAGTCGAGCATGGCCATGGACCAGGGTGCGAACGGCTTGGGGCGATCGTGCGGCGCGATGGGGGTGTTTGGGTTCATCATGCCCTCGACAAAGGCCTTCATGAGGGCGAGTGCGACGGGGACGGCGAGGCGCTGCGGCTGGTCGGCGTCGTCGATGGCGGCGGGCAGCTTTTCGACGTGGACGTAGCGGCTGTCCGGGTTGACGAGGTGGAGCACGAGCCCTGGCGGCTCGAGCGTCACCTTTCGGACGGAGAGCACCCAAAGGTTGTCGACCTTGCCGCTGGGCGTCTTTTGGGTGCGCGGCAGGGCGCTGTACGCCTTGGCCAGCTCGTAGGGCGTCGAGGGCGTCGAGGGCGTCGAGGTCGACGGCTGCGACATGGTGGTATTGTCGGGAGGTCGGTGTTTGGGCGAGACGGAGGCGTCGAGCGGACGAGCGGGTGCGGTGCCCACACAGGCGACGTCGCGAGTGGCCGCAATGGGCGGGGCCGAGTTGATATACGAGGTGCTAAGGTGAGGCGAAGGTGTCGAGTGGCCTGGCCGAGGGAGTGGGGGCGCGAGAAGGTGTGGCTGGACCCTTGCCTGCTGGCCTCTTTGGCTGCTCGACTTTTCCAGAAAGCAGCGTCCGTGCGCACAGAGGCGGGCCCAAGGCCGAGCCTCGGATAGAGTGATCGGAGGTGCCGCTTATAACCCTTGCCTGTGACGCAAAGAGAAAGAGCGTGTGGAGGTTGCCCTCAGGCTGGCCCGCCTGCTCGGGCTCGACAGCGCTGCGCTCTGGCCGGCCTGATCCGCCTGCTTGGGGGGGCTGACCTTTGCGGCCACCCCGGCTACCGCCGCCCCGCCCGGCCGCTCGCGCCCGTGCCAACAGCGGAGAGGCCGGTGCGCCAGAATGTGACTGAGAAGAGCTTAGCCATCGTCGGCTGGTCCGCACCAGCTCCTTCCCTCCTCACCACCAGCCCATCTTGCTACTCTTGCTCTACCTGCCACTACTACTACTCTGCTGCCCACCAACTTTCGCAACACACATCGTCACCATGATCCGAACCGCTCTTGCCCGCACCGCCGCCTCGGCTCCCCTGCGCGCCACGGGCTTCAAGGCCGCCGCGCCCCTCGTCGGCGCCCGCTCCAAGCACACCCTGCCCGACCTGCCCTACGACTATGGCGTGAGTAGCGCCGAGCCTTCCTCTCCCCTTGCCTCTTTCTCCGCCACTACTGTCCGTCGCCTCTAACTCGCCTTCGCCGTCCACACGACTGTACCCCCTCCTCGACGACCCCACGACAGGCGCTTGAGCCCGCCATCTCGGGCCAGATCATGGAGCTGCACCACAGCAAGCACCACCAGACCTACGTAAACGGCCTCAACACGGCCGAGGACCAGCTCTCCGAGGCGCTCCACAAGCGCGACGTCAAGGCCGCCATCGCCGTCCAGAAGGCCATCAACTTCAACGGCGGCGGCCACATCAACCACACCCTCTTCTGGCAGAACCTCGCGCCCCCCAAGCAGGGCGGCGGCGAGCTCGCCGCCGGCCCGCTCAAGGACGCCATCGACCGCGACTTTGGCAGCCTCGACGGCCTCAAGCAGAAGTTCAACGGCCAGATCGCCGCCATCCAGGGCAGCGGTTGGGGATGGCTCGGCTACAACCCCACCACAAAGAAGCTCGACATTGTCACCACCGCCAACCAGGACCCCCTGCTCTGTGAGTGGCCCGCCACCGCGACCAGCCCGACGACGTCCAACCTCCTCTCATCGCGTCCCATCTGCTGACAGCTTTCACCCTGCCGCGCGACATGTCCCCTATTCCCCCCCGCATCGCAGCCCACGTCCCTCTGATCGGCGTCGACGCCTGGGAGCACGCCTTCTACCTCCAGTACCAGAACGTCAAGGCCGACTACTTCAAGGCCATCTGGCAGGTCATCAACTTCAAGGAGGCCGAGGCCAGGCTCAACAAGGCCCAGTGAAAGCCGTTGATGGTGTGAAAGACAAAGGTAGTTGCCGCTGGGCCGGGACCACACCCGGGCCCATCCGGTATCGTTTGTCGATGAATGCAAGTCGTCGCTTCGTGTTCCTGCGCTTTCGCAGCCGCTGCCGCGCGTGCTGGCTCGCTCAGAAGTGCATCCCGCCCCCGCCCTCCTCGCCGCCCATCTGCATGCTGAAAGCGAGGGCGACGAGGGCGGCCTCTTTGCGCCGTCGCTCCAGGTCCGGTATCGCCCTCACCCTCTCGGCGTGCATCTGGAGGGTGCGGAACTGGGCCGAGAGATCGTGTGTGCCCTCCTCGTCTGACGCTGCCGCCATCGCGTTCGTATCGAAGCCTCCGAAGCCGAGCGGGCCCATATCCAGCCTCGTCGCTGCATTCAGACCGAGTGCACCGTCGTCGAAGTCGTCAAAGTCGTCAAAGTCGTCGCTGAAACGCGAGTCGGACAAAGCTTGACCGACACCCCGCCCGCCGTCGACGTCGGTACCCGAAGATCGAGGAGGGGCAGCGGCAGGCGTGGCGGCCGCGACGAAATCGTCAAAGTCGTCATCGAACGTCGTCGCCACTACTGCCTCGTGCTGCTGCTGCTGCTGTTGCTCTTGCTGCTCACCAGTCGGTGCGGGTGGGATCGACGAACGTCCCCACGTGCCTCCCGACTGCGCCGTCCGCCGACGGCCAGCTGGGTTCGGTTGCACTGCCCCCGCCGCCGCCGCCGCCGCCGCCGTTTTGGATCCCGACTGGTCGTTTGCTGCAGAGGCCGAGGCGGAGAAGGAGGAGGAAGACGAGGGCCAGGCTGGATCCTCGCTCTCGAGGAACGCCTCGAGCTCTTCCAAGGCGCGAGGGTTCGTGGGTAGCGGCAGGTCCATCTTGCCGTCTGCCCCAGCCCCGCCCTCGCCCTCGCCCTCGCCCTCGCCCTCGCCCGTCACAGGGTGCAAGGAGAAGCCGTGCTCGAGGCGCGCAAGGAACGCTCGAGCCAGTGCCTCGTCGACCTCGTCGGGCGTCGCGTGCTCCTCGAGGCCCAGCGAGGGAAAGCGCGGTGCGACAGAGGGGTCCGACGGTGCTCTGAGCCCGGCACCGTCTTCGAATCCGGCGCCGTCGTTGTCGTCGTCGTCGGCCTCGCGCTCCTCGTCACGACGAGGGCGCCAGTCCGAAAAGCTGCCGGTGGCAAGCCCAGTCGATGGGGCGAAGAGTGTTGCGCCTCCGTCTGCTTCTTGGTCGAGTCGGCGCATCGCGCGCCCCTGTGCTTCGTCCTTGCGCATGAGGCCGGGCCAGGGGTGGGTCATGAGGGCCTCGCGCACCCTCTCGATGCCCTCGGCCTCCTGGCCTTCCTCGCCATCGCTTCCGCTGTCGGTTCCATCGTCGCTGAATGAATCGGATCCAGTGCCGTCCACGCCCAGATCGACGTACTCCCACCCGTCGGTGGCGTAGAGCTCCACGAGATCGTCCCGAGATGCGGCCAGACCTCGGTCCTTGGGGCCAGAGGTGGAAGCCTGCCCCGCGTCGGCATCGACGTCGAGCGGTCGAGGTGTCGGAAGGCCAACAACGAGCGAGACGCCAAGGCCGAAGCCCGATATCCCCGCACCCTCCTCGTCCTCGTCGCCTGTTGTTCGGTCTGGATCCGCCACGGCCGAAAGCCCAGCCAGGATCCTCTTGTGGGTCGACAGGGAAGCGGAGGAGTCGACGACGAGGACGAGGGCCGGGACACCTCGCAGCCTTTGCGCCAGACGGTCGTTGGCATCCTCGCCGGATGAGGGCATCGGCGTCGACGAAGAAGGTCCGACTTCGACTGAAGCACGTTGCTGGGCGAGCGCATCAAAGACGTCGCCTGTACCGGCCTGGGGACGCCTCTGGCTGCCCAGGCCGCGGGGCTTTCTACACTGCACGACGGAGGCCACTTCTTCTGGCCTCAAGCCTCGGACCTGTACATCGGCGTCGTAGTAGCGGTTCGAGATGTGCCAGGCCACCGAGATGCCGTCCTGCTGCTGGTGGTGGTGCGGTGCTGCCGATGCTGACCCGTCGGACGCGAGCGCGGCGGGGGCAGCGTAGACAAACGAGCTGGCACCATCGTCATCCTCGTCGTCGTCATCCTCGTCGTCGTCGTCGTCGTCACCGTGTCTTTTGACGGAAGAGCCGGTGACGATGGGCTCGTCTGGCTGTGCGCCCTGGACGATGGCGTGGATCAGGTTGACGGTCGAGGTCCAGATTGCGGCGCTGGTGCGGTGGCGGCTGGTTTCGAGCAGCGGCAGCACCGCAATGGTGTTGGCGCGGTCGTTGACGTCGTCAAGCATCTTATAGGGCCGACGAGGAGTGGATGAGGTGACGAGGGAAGTGACAGGAGAGGATGCATGGGAGGTCAAGGACGGAGGCAAGGCAGGAAAGAGGGCCGAGGTGACGCTGCCGCTCGCTGGCATGGGCCCGTGCGGCCAGAAGAAAGCCAGCAAAGACAGGGTCCAAGCCACCAAACACAGCCTCCGACCGCCGACGCTCGCCACCACCGTCCGCAGGTGCTCGAGCCTCGTGTACCGCCGCTCCTTGCGCCGTCGAACAGGCTGCAATCCACGTCATGGGCGAAGCATCGACCGGCCGCGTTGATTGCTCGATTCAGAACAGGGAAGGACTACAAACGAAAGGGCGGCCGATCAGGTCGAGGAGGGGATCCTCGCCGGCGGTGACGGCGCCGACGAGGCCAAGGAGACGATGGACAAAAGCGAACGGCGCAAGACCAGGCGAGCGCACCAGGTGGGAAAGGAAGTCGTCCTCAGAGACCAAGTGATCACGGAGCCAGCGGGCATCGAAGCGGCGCAAAGAGGCCCGAGCAGCCAGCACGGCTCCCGCGCTCGCTCACTTGGTCGCGGCGCCCGTCTGCTGCTGCTGCTGCTGCTGCTGCTTGAGGTGGTGCTGGTGGACCGCCACCTGCTTGAGCATCTCCTTGATCGACTGCTCAATCGGCGTGTACTGGATCTTGAAGCTCGTCAGGGCGCTGTCGTACGTGTTGGCAGCCTCCATGGGCGGCTGCCGACGGCGGATGTAGAAGGAGCAGAGCGAGGCGAGCGAGGCAAGGGCAAAGGGCAAAGGCGCGAGCACCTCGTCAGCGTCCGAAGACCGCGTGGCACGCCCCAACGAGAGGACGACGACGAGACGGGCGTAGGGCCTCACCTTGGCAGTGGCGATGCTGGGAGCCGGGTTGAGCTGGAAGTCTCCGACCTGCTTGGCCCACTCGTACATCTGTGCCAGGCGAGCGTCGCCGCCGAACAAGGGGGAGAAGGATGGATGTCAGCACCGTCATCGCCTGCTCGCCATCGTCGCCGCCACCGCGGATGCGGGGCCAGGCCGCTGAGGAGACTCACGTCCTGGTACGAATAGTGGCCCGCCTCGAGCACGTGGCGCTTGCCGTCGCACGTCGCGTCGAGCAGGCACTCGGCCGCCGCCCTGGCCACGTCCCTGGCGTCGACAAAGCCCACGCCGTACAGCGGGTGGACGTCGCCTCCCGTGAGGGCGTCGACGACGAACTTGTTGGCGCCGCGCGGGCCAACGGGCAGCAGCTCTGGGCCGACAATGTACGACAGCAGCAGCGCCGACATCTGGAACGGCTTCTTGTCGCCCGTCGCGCGCCACCAGTCCCAGGCTTCCTTTTCGCCGAGGGCGCTGGAGAGGGAGGGCAAGAAGGGGAGCGGGCGGTAGGATGACGCGAAAGGAGGGAAGTCGGTGTCAGATGCGCCGTCCGCCAGTCGCAGTCGCAGTCGCCTCCAGCGCCGTCGCCGCTCATCGTCGCCGGCGGACTCACTTGCAGGCGGCAAACACGTGCTGGACGTCGGTCATCTTGCAGGCCTCCTCGCGCGTGACGTTCTGCGACGAGCGGTACGGGCAAGGCGGGGCGAGGTGACAAAGAGGAGAGAGGAGGCCCGGTCAGCCATCGTGCGAGGGCGCGGTGCGGCGATGCAGGCGGCTGCGACCGAAACGGCTCTGCTCACCAGCCACGAGTCCTGTGCGAGGCCGTTGGAAGCGAGCGGAGGAGGAGCAGCAATCGCGCCGAGGGTGCTAGGGGATCAGTGGTGTGAAGCGAACGCCAGCGAGGCGGACACGACGCGACGCGACGCGGCGGGCGCCCTTGCCCTTGCCGCCGCCGTCGTCGGCGCCGGGCCTCGACTCACCGCGGTAAAGTGCTGGCCGGCCTTGGTGGCGTCTCCGAGGGCGTACGTGGCGCTGATGAGGCAGACCCTCTTGACGGTGCCGGCCTTTCTGGCGCTCTCGAGGAGGCAGCGGGTGCCGCCGAGCGAGGGCGCCACCATGTCGCGCTCGGCGTCGCCGCGGAACGAGCCCGGGTTCCTCGAGACGGTGAGCATCAGGTACGTGGCGCCGGCCATGATGGCGTCGCACGTCGCCGCGTCGCAGGGGTCGGCGCACACGACAATCTCGAGGTGGTCGTGCGCCTCGGCGTAGCCGCAGAACGAGTGGCGCAGCACGTCGGCCTTTTCCTGGCTCTTGCACGCCGCGCGCACCTTGACCTTGTGGTGGAGCAGGTAGCCGACGAGGTGCGCGCCGAAGTGCGACTCGGCCTGGTTGACGACCACCACGTCCTTGGCGTCAAACTCCTTGGACAGCTTGCCCGTGACGAGGTGCGTCATGCTCGAAATGGCGCCCTTGAGGCCCGACATCATCGACGACATGGCGACGGCGTTGGCTGACGGCGTGTGGAGGATGGTGGCGATGGCGACAAGGGAGAGTCGGATAGCGGTGGCAGGCTAGTGTAGTGTGTGGCAGAGGCTGGAAGTCGAAGGCGGTGTGAAAGATGGATGGGTTAGAGGTGTCGATGGTGTGAGGGTAGGGTGATGGAGGACAGGATGGAGGATGGGACGGCGAGGGAGGGGAAAAAGGGGCGGCCAGGGGGGCAGCTCGGGGTCGGCCGGTTCTTATAGACGGCAGGCGAGCACGGCGAGCGACTCTCGATTGCGCAGAGGCCGCCTCCAGGCCAGCCTTGACCGACGAACGGCCAGAGCCACGGTGGCGAGGCGAGGCGAGGCAAAGCGGACCGCCGCCACCTGGCCTGCCTGCCTGCCTCCGCGGTGCTGGCCGCGGTGGCGGTGCAGCGATCGATCCAGCTCGACTGCCTGCCTGCCTGCCTGCCTGCCTGCCTGCCTGCCTGCCTGCCTGTTTGCTCTGATGCGATCCGGGACGTCGAGCTGGCCCTTGCCGGGTCAGCTGGCTGGCTGCGGTGCATCCTAGCCAAGCAGCTGCTGAGCAGGCCGCCACGCAGGCTGGCTAGGCCGGGACGTGCGTGACCCCAGCCTGGCCTGCTTAGCCGCGCGGGCACCACGTCGCGCCAAGGCTCACTCAGCAGCCGGGAGATCGATCCCGCAAACTCGAGCGGGGGCGAGCAGGTAGGCCAGCTGGCCAGCTAGGCCAGGGAAGCCAGCCAGCCGGGCCAGAAGCACAACGAGGTGGCCGAGCAGGCGGGCGGGTTGGCCAGGCTAGGCAAGGCAGCGATCCATCCGTCGCCGCAGCAGGCAGGCGCGCTGGACCGGAGCGCGCGTGGCCGGCCTGGCTACGTCTCGCATCCGTTGCCCGCCACGCAGGCCGACATCGCGCGGGCCACCTTCGACCCTACCCTGCCCGGCTCGGTGCGGCATGCGCGGCGAGCTGCTCTCAGGCAGGCAGGCAGACAGGCCAGGCCGGATGGGCGGGAGGCTGAGTCGGGGCAGGCCGGGCCCTTGGCTGAGTGGTTCCCTGGCGAGGTCGGCTGACTGATGACGAGGTGGGGCGCCGATGGCTGGAGCTAGCAGGCTGCGACGGACCTGCCGGCTGTTCAGCTTGCCTGCCCCGTGGCGCTGCCTGCTTGCCTGTCCGCTTGCCTGCCCGTCTGCTGGCGCTGCCCGTTTCACGCCTCGCTCGCCCCCAGGTGCGCGTCAAAGGCAGCGCCACGGGGCAGGCTGGCTGCGAGCGAGCGGCGCTCGAATGGCGCGCGCGTTCTTGCCTCCCCCGGTCGGTGCTGAGCCCGCCCATCGTGCGTGCGTCTTGCCGGCCTGGAACTTGGCTGAGTGGAGCGCTGCTGACCCGTCCCCGTCCATACCGTGCCAGCAGGCGCGGTTGCACGCTTCGACGTACGGCTGCTCGGAATGGCCAGGCAACGGGCAAAGCTGGAGCAGAACGGCCCGCTTGAGCTTCGAGGTCTCGATCAGCCCTGCATTCGCCTCGCCGGCGGCGGAAGCCTGCCTCTGTCCTGCCTGTGCCTCAGCCTCGCCACCACCGCCAGCACCACTCGCTGCCATCCCAACCGGCCACCAGCGCCACCATCTACCAGCCAACGCTCTCCATCTGGCCATCCAGCCTTACCGCCTTGACCTCCCACCGCCTGGCCCATTACACGCCGCCCTTGCCCGGCACCATCTTTGTTCCGTTCCAGCGCCAGGTGTCGCCGACGCCTCCGCGGTTGTAGCGGAGAAAGTTGTCGGTGCCCCTCTTGCTGACGCAGCGGCGAAAGGTGAGGTTGATGCGCCCGCCGACGTTGCCGGCGCGCTTGGGCACGCTGTGCTCCCACTCGGCCTGCGTCTTGCCGCGCATCACCAGCAGGTCGCCATCGTTGAGCACCATCTTCTCCGTCGGACGCGTGGCGGCGGGTCCGGACCCCTTGGAGCCCGAGGGCTTCGTCGGCGGCGCCACATCGACGCCGGCGGGCGCTTTGCGGCGCATGTAGAAGTCGCGCGAACTCCCGAGCGTCACTTTGGGCGAGAAGGCGGGCGGGCAGGCAGGCAAGCAGGCGAGCGCACGGCGACCGGGCCAGTCAGCAAGAGCGCGTCGGTGAGTAGGACCTCCGTGGATCGGGCAAGCCGTGTCTCGAGCGGTTCCCGCCTTCTACGCACGCGATGCTATGGTCGGGTTGGGTCCCAGGAAGGCCTCGTCGTCGGAGTGGTAGGAGATGGAGTCGTTGCCGTCGGCGTAGAAGTTGACGATGACGCTGTTGAAGCTGGCGCCCGTCAGCCGCTCGACTGTCGTCGGAAGGAGGGATGCAGAGAAAAGGGGCCGTCAGGGTCGGTCGAAGCCATTGCGCTGCAGGCGGTGATCCGGCAAGCTGGCTCACCCTGCAACTTGATCTTCAAGAGGGGTGCGGGGAAGGGCTTGGGCGGCTTGTCGTAGGCGCTGTCTGGTGCGCCCGTTTCGTCGCGGCCAAAGGTGGTGGTGTAGCGCGGCGTGCGCACGGTGAAGCCGCCGGGGCGGGTGTAGGTGACGCGGTGCCACTGGATGCTGTTGAGCATCCAGCGCATGAGGACCTTTCGGCCTCGGTCCGGGTCGGGATGGGATAGCAGCCACCCGGGCCAGTACTCTAGGTCGAGGCTGCCATCGAGGCGGTTGATGGTGCGTCCTGGCTCCTGCGAGAAGAGGAGGGTGTGGTCCCAGTCGATGGCGTCGGCCGTTGCGGCGCTGCTTCTGCTGTCTCCGTCGTCGCCGTGGTCGCCGAGCCTTGGCTTTGCCTTTGCTGGCGAGGCGAAGAGGGGGGCGATCTTGGTCGACGAGGCGATTGGTCGGGACGCTGCTATTGGTTGGAGTTTGGCCTCTGGTGACAGCGGGGTGGCGGCTTTTGGCGGCCGAGGACTGGTAGTGTTGGGCGCGGCTGGTATTGGTGGTGGCGCGGCCGCCTCTTGGTGCAGCATCGACTGGCGGATGGCCTCCTGGATCTGGTCCTGCTCGGACATGCGCTCGAGCTGTGCGTCCCTGCGCGAAAGGTCGAGGGCGAGTTGCAGCTGCTTATCGTCATCCCCGGCGTTGTCCGGACGGTCATGGTGGCGAGGCCTCGATGTTGATGGGGACGGGATGTCGTTGGCGTCGGAGAGTCGCCGCTTCATGGTGGGATCGCGGCCGTCGTTGTCGTCGTCGTCGTCGTTGGTGGTGGTGGTGGTTGGGCCGTGGGGTTGTTCCGACTGACGCGACGCGGCTGCTGAGCCCCGGACGAGGCGTCGAAGGAGGTGAAGGACAAGCGTGAGACCCTGAATGGGCGACTCGGCGCCTCGCCCCTTCGCCCCCTCGCCGTGGATGACGACTCGACAGCTGCCAACCGGCGGCCCCCTGACGATGCCAAAGTGGAGGCCGCGGGATGAGGCAGAGATGGGACGATGATGGTAAGTACCCTCTTGAGGGGAGCCGCTCGCGTATGCCGGATGCCGAGACTCACCTCCTTTGAAGCTCCTCCTCTCCTCTTCCTCTCCGCCACCATCTCCCCCATCCCCCACCGTCTCCCCCATTCACAGCGCCATGCCATCGTCGTCGTCGCTCCCCGACGAGTGCGCCATTTCGGTCCTCGCCCGTCCCGCATCCTCGATCCCCGCGTCCGACACGCCCGACTATGCCCGCTACCTCGCCGGCCACGTCGAGGCGGCCTTTCGCCTGATCCGCCAGTCGCGCGCCTGGAAGCAGGGCAAGCAGTATCACACCGCCGTCGGCGGGGCCGTCAACACCAGGAGCGCACCAAGCAACATGCAGGGCAAAGCCGCCAAGCTCGGATGGCACCTCCGCGATAGCGTAAGCTTCTCTCTGCCCCGCCATGCCCCGCCGGCTTGCCTGGCCCCCTTGCCCCGGTCCACTGAGCGTTGCTCTCGACGACAACTGAACCTGACTCGCTCCCCGCCATCTGCTCGCCCATCTCAGATCCACAACGAGGCCGACACTGGACTCACCTTTGACGACTTCCGCGGCGGCCTGCTCGTCGACCACCAGCCAAAGGAGCGCGAGTACATCCACGACGTCATCGACGTCAAGCTCGTGCAGTCCATCAAGGAAAAGCAGGCCGAGGTGTGGCGCAACAGCTACCAGATGCCCGCCCTGGTCGGCAATCGCGACTTTTTGCAGCTCCAGCTCATGCTCGACCTGCCCCGCCACGCCGAGCCCTTCAGCGAGCAGCACCAGCAGCTCGCCGTCGACCGCCTCCTCGATCCCGCCGCCCTCGCCGCGTCGCAGGCGGCTGACGCGGGCGATGCGGGCGCGCGCTCGTTTATCGTCATCCAGCTGCCCGTCGAGCACCCCGATGAGCCCGAGCGCAAGGGCGAGTTCGTCCGCGGTGCCTATGGCAGCGTCGAGGTCGTCTGGGAGGTCGAAGGCGGCGTCGAGTGGCTGTGAGTCGATCCCTCCCGCCCGGCCGGTCGTCGCTCCAGATCTATTGCGCGTCGAAGGTCATGCTGGCTGACCAAGTCCACGTCCTGACTGACCTGCCCTTTGTTGGCTCCCCCCCCCGACACCGTCACTCTCACCGCCAGCATGATGGTCCAGTCCGATGCGGGCGGTAAGATCCCCCTCGTCCTGCAAGAGGTAAGCTGGCGGACCACTTCCCCCCCCCCCTCGTATCTTGGCATCCAGGCCGCTCCCCGCCCTGACCCTGACCGTGCGCGTCCCTTCTCTCCTTGCTCGCCACCCACTGTTGCCCGTCGCCGCCGCAGATGTCGATGAACGGCAAGATTGCAGAGGTACGTCAGCCGGACACGATGTCATGGCATCGCGCTGCGGATGCGGTGCGTCGCAGCGACGCAGCGATGCAGGCCGATGCTGACCTGACCCTCGCCTGTTTCTGTTTGTACCGCGCTACTGCGCCACTGCGCCACCGTAGGACGTGCCCAGCTTCGTCGGATGGGCACAGAAGGCCAAGCCCGGCCAGCAGGCCTAGCTCCTTGGCCCTCCGCCATCGCCGTCTTGGAATCGTTTGATACCCTCCAGCTCCACCATCACCTTTGTTTGGAATCACAGGAATCGACCATCGAGTCGAGAGGAGGAGAGGAAAGCATGGCGTGACGTCACGTGAAGACGACGAGCGAGGTATACGATTGGTGTCGTCGTCGTCGTCGCCGTCGCCGTCGCCGTCGCCCAGTTCCCCGCTGCGGCGAGGCGAGTTGGACGACTGGCAGAAGCAGTGCAGAGGCAGTGCGCGCTGACGCGGGTACATGTTACAGAAAGTGGCGTGACGATATCGGTCGACCGGTTGGTTGGGGTCGGGGTTGGTGTGGTAGAGCCCGATCGGGTCGAGTTGGTCGGCGGATTAGTGCTAGATGGTGACGCGACTGGCCCCTTTGACGATGTGCTGGCGTATACGAGATGAGACGAGACGAAGTGAGACGGGACGAGACGAGATTCGCGAGAGAGCGCGAGAGACAGAGCGCGAGGGACAGAGAGAGAGGGAGAAGCGAGAGAGACAGAGTCTTCTACCGCGAAGAGTTGCTGTGGCTGGATCCGCTGCGCATCTGAAAGAAGCGTAGGGCGGGCGACGAGGTGGTACCGGTGCTCTTTTGCGCTTGTTGATGCTGCTGCGGCTGCTGCTGCTGCTGTATCGCCGTCGCGGTCGTGGAACCAGCCGCCGACGGGTCGGATGGAGCCGTCGTCGCTGTCGCCGCCGATGCGCCGCCCCCACCCACGCCCCCGCCATCGCTCTGAT
>NW_006920872.1:809394-842468 GCF_000417875.1 Pseudozyma flocculosa PF-1
GGCTGCGCGACGCCGACCTCGACGCGGGGCCGCTGCCGGCGGCGTCCTGGGCGGCGCGGGCGTTTGCGAGGTTGATGTACTCGTTGCGCGCCTTTGCCCGGCGCTGCCTCTGCTCCTGCAGACGGTCCCACTCGCGCTGCCACTGCTGTCCCTCGAGGCCCTCGAGCAGCTCGCGCGCCTGCAGCTCAAACTCGAGCTCGTCCTCGTCGTCGAGCAGGCCCAGCCGCACCTGGTCCACCAGCCGGCTGCCCGTCCGTCCGCGCTGCTCCCCGCCAGCAGTGCCAGCAGCGCCACCCGACGGTGTGCCCGGCTGCGACGACGACGACGACGACGGCCGCACGTCCTCGTGCGAGTTGCGCCGCGAAATGTCCCGCGACACGGCGGGAGAGTTGCTGACGCTCCGGCCGCCGTTTCTCCCCCTGGCGGCCATGGCCAGGCGCTGCTGGAGGCGCATGTCGAGCATCTGCCTCCAGATTTCGCTCTCGGCCTCGGGCTCCTTTGCCTTTTTCGCCTCCTCCTCAAACTGGAGCAGCGTCTCGAGCGTCTCGCCGCAGACGCACTGGCTGTGCGACTCGTGCTCGTTGCGGCCCGTCCAAAAGTCGCGCGACGTCTTGGGCACCGGGTTCGAGTCGTGGGTCGTGTACGAGGGCAGCCGCATCGACTGCCACCGGCACGCGCACGAGGGCAGGATGAGGCCCCACGAGGCGCGGTAGGTCTGCACCTCGCCGTCGTGCACCGTCGGATCCGAGTACTGGATGACGAGCTCGAGGGCGTGGGCCATGTGGATTGCCACGTCGCCGCCGGGCAGCGACGACGCCCGCGCCTCGGAGTCGGACGGCAGCCTGGCGATCCAGTTGCCCTCGCGCAGGGTGGCGTCCTGGCCGTCGGGTGAGCCGTCCGCGGTGGGCGCGGTGATGCAGGCGCCCAGCTCCTCGTCGCCAGCCTCGAAAAAGGGGAAGCGCTCGAGCGGAGGCTGCTCGGCGTAGTTGCGCCTGACGCGCGACTTGAGCGTCGTCTGCTGGAGCAGGGCGAGCTTGAGGCTGTGCAGGCGCACCGTCGGGCTGGCCGAGGCGAGGCTGAAGGTGATGCGAAGGTAGCCGCCGACGGTGAGGTGCTGTGTGCGGACGCCAAAGAAGATGGGGCCGAGGGCGTCTGCGGCGCTGCGGTGGACGTAGTAGTAGGGGAGGGATCCGGACTGCATGACGGTCTGAATGAAGAAGAAGTTGCGCTCGGCGTCGAGCGTCTTTTTGCCAAAGAGGCCCGGAAAGGTGGCCTTTACGTGGACCTTTTGGTGGTGCCTGCCATACTTTCCGCGCTGGTAGGGAGCGGTGTTGTGGTCGACGGCGAAGGTGGTCTCGAACTGGTAGAGGGAGCCGGGTTCGAGCCTGAGGTCGGCGGCCTCGGGGATGGCGACCTTGCTGCAGTAGGGCTGGTTCTGCTCGAAACCGCCGCGCGGGAAGCCGATGCTCTCGTATCCGACGAGCGAGACGTTGAGCGAGAGGAGCTTTGCGGGGGGTGTCGAGTCCTTTGGTATGCTGAGCTGGATGATGACCTGGAGGTAGGCCGAGGGATCGCGCTCGTGGTCGTCCTGGGATGGCGAGGAGCGCGGTCTGGGCTGGAGGAAGAGGTCGGGCGAGGTGGCGCTCAGGATCTTGAGCTCCATTGTGGCGGCGGCGGCGGCGGGCTGGTAGATGAAGACGGCGACGTGGCGGGGGCGATGGACGTGGCGGTACAGGGATTACCGAGAGCCGGC
The DNA here is from genome assembly GCF_000417875.1 of Pseudozyma flocculosa PF-1. Classification (NCBI taxonomy): domain Eukaryota; kingdom Fungi; phylum Basidiomycota; class Ustilaginomycetes; order Ustilaginales; family Ustilaginaceae; genus Pseudozyma; species Pseudozyma flocculosa. The sequence continues at coordinate 811,148 of NW_006920872.1, forward strand.
ATGGGAGAGAGACAAAGGAGAGAAAGAGGGTCGGGCAGCAGAGGACGTGGGTTGATGATGGTGGCGCTGGTGATCGTGGTGGTGGCAGGGAGCGAGAGGCAGGATCAGCCCAGCAAGGACCGGCTAGACCAACAACCTCGCTCTTGACTTTGCAGCAGGCAGGGTCGGAAGCCAGGCCGAGCCGGCGGCGGGGTCCACCGACAAATTTCCATCAAGAGGGCAGGGGCGCCCGCCGGCCAATTGCGCGGGCCAGACCGACGGGCGAGTGTCCGGGGAGGCGTGCTTTTCCGGTTTCCGCAATTTCTCAACTCGGGACCCCACGTTTGGGCCGCGGTGAGGGTGCGGGCGGGCTCACTCGGGCGTCGGGCGTCGGGTGGGTCAGGCAGGGCCAGGCAGGCTCGAGGTTGTGGCTGGCCCTGCCCCGACTTGGCAGGCAAGCTTTCTTCCTACCTGCGAGTGACTCGCTGCACAGGCGCACGCTCCTCTCTTTTTTTTCAACCCTTGGTACGCTCGCAGTCGCTCACCTCGACTTCGACCAGCACCCTCACCGCCACCGCCACCGTCACAATCACCACCACCACCACCTCCACCGCTTCCTCCACCACCAACCCCTTCTTACCCGCCGCCATGTCGTCGTCGTCGTTTGAGAGCTGGCAGTCGCCCCTCTCGGCTCGCTACGCCAGCAAGGAAATGTCCAACCTCTTTTCCAACGCCGTGAGTGCCCCTTGCTCCGCCGTCGGCCCACGGCAGCAACGGCGGCGACCACCCTGGCCCGGCATCCAGCTGAACCTGGCCCCATGGCCTTGCCCTTCCTCCTCTCTCTGACACCCCGCACACAGACCCGCTTCGGCACCTGGCGCCAGCTCTGGCTCAACCTCGCCATTGCCGAAAAGGAGCTCGGCCTCGACATCCCCGACGAGGCCATCGAGCAGATGCGCAACAATCTCACCCTCGACGACGCCCAGATGAAGCTCGCCGCAGAGGAGGAGAAGAAGCGCCGCCACGACGTCATGGCCCACGTCCACACCTTTGGCGTCGTCGCCCCCGCCGCCGCCGGCTTCATCCACCTCGGCGCCACGTCGTGCTACGTCACCGACAACGCCGACCTCATCTTCCTCCGCCGCGGCCTCGACCTCCTCCTCCCCAAGCTCGCCCTCGTCATCCACCGCCTCGCCGCCTTTGCCCGCCGCTACCGCGACCTCCCCACCCTCGGCTTCACCCACATGCAGCCCGCCCAGCTCACCACGGTCGGCAAGCGCGCCACCCTCTGGATCCAGGAGCTCCTCTGGGACCTCCGCAACCTCAAGCGCGCCCGCGACGACCTCGGATTCCGCGGCGTAAAGGGAACCACGGGCACCCAGGCCTCGTTCCTCCAGCTCTTTGACGGCGACCACGACAAGGTCGAGGCCCTCGACGAGCGCGTCACGGCCCTCTTTGGCTTCCCCTACGCCATGCCCGTCACGGGCCAGACCTACTCGCGCAAGGTCGACATCGACGTCCTCAACCCGCTCGCCTCGTTTTCGGCCTCGGCGCTCAAGATGGCCACCGACATCCGCCTCCTCTGCCACCTAAAGGAGATCGAGGAGCCCTTTGAAAAGGACCAGATCGGATCCAGCGCCATGGCCTACAAGCGCAACCCGATGCGCTCCGAGCGCGTCTGCGGCCTCGCCCGCTGGCTCGGCAACTGCGTCTCGTCGGCCCGCGAGACGGCCGGCGCGCAGTGGATGGAGCGCACCCTCGACGACTCGGCCAACCGCCGCCTGTCGATCCCCGAGGCCTTCCTCACCACCGACGTCATCCTCACCATCCTCCAGAACATCTCCGAGGGCCTCGTCGTCTACCCGGCCATCATCTCGCGCCGCATCGCCGGCGAGCTGCCCTTCATGGCCACCGAAAACGTCATCATGGCCATGGTGCGCGCCGGCGGCGACCGGCAGGAGTGCCACGAGCGCATCCGCGTCCTCTCGCACCAGGCCGCCCGCGTCGTCAAGGAAGAGGGCGGCGAAAACGACCTCATCGAGCGCATCCGCGGCGACAACTACTTCAACCCCATCGCCGACCGCCTCGACGAGCTCCTCGACCCAAAGAGCTTCATCGGAAGGGCGCCTCAGCAGGTCGACAGCTTCCTCGAAAAGTGGGTCAAGCCCGCCCTCGAGCCCTACCAGGCCACCATCAACTCGGCCCAGAAGGCCGAGCTGTCCGTCTAGGCAGCCAGCGGTCGCACCGTCCGTCGATGCCCGGCACAGCCCTGCCGACATCGCGCGGCCTCCCCTTTCACCTTGAGCCCCTTGTATCATATCCGCTTCCCACGCTGCGTCTTCGCGAATCCTTGTGCCGCTTCCCCTCTTCCCTCTTCTTCCAGGCCACCATCGTGGCGGCTCTCGTCGGCGCTTCCGGCGCCATTCGGCACAGGCGTCGGCCATGGATGAAGCGCGAAAATGACCGGTCGGCGATGTGGCATTGGCGATGCCACGGCTGCGCTAGCGGCATCTCGGAATGGCGTCTAAAACAGGCCCAGCAGGTCGTCGTTCTGCTGTGGTGGTGCTGTCGCAGGCGGTTTGGCGTTGCCGGATCCGTTGGCGGCGGTCCCTGTCGGGTTGGGAGAGAAGATGCCCGGCGATGCGAAGCCGCCGCCGCCGCTGAGCGGAGAGGCTGCCGTCGCCGACATGACGGGTAGCGAGCCGAGCGCCTCGACGCCCGACTGCGCCCCGGGCACCTCGGCGCCAGGTGCAGAGTCGAACCTGTCGAGACGTAAGTGAGGGGATCGGTCAGCACCAACGCACATGTGCCCTACTGTAAGGTGCGCGTCGCACGGCATGCTCGACTTACAGGCCGAGCAGGTCGTTGAGCTGTCCGGCCCCTGCTGATGCCGCCGCGCCCGGTCTCGTCGCCGCCGACCCGCCGCTGCCAGAGATGCTCGCGCCCATCATGAGGTCGTCGAGCCCGCCGAGCGCACCGGCACCGCTCGCCGCTCCCGCCCCCGTCGCCGCAGGCAAGGCCTCGTCGTCGTCGCCAAAGTCGAGCAGGTTTTCGCTCTTCTGTCCCTGGACCACCGTCGCCAGCGCCTTTTCGCGCGTGATGTCGTCCTCGGCGTCTGCCCGCGCCTTGATGCCGTCCGCACCGAGACGCCCGCGCCCGATAAAGGTCGACTCCGGCTTGTGGTAGGCCGATGCCAGCGACGATAGGTCCGAGATGAGCTCGTCGAGCAGCGCTGGCGGGACGCTTGTCAGCGGGATCGAGATTGGCGGTCTTTGCGCAAGGATGACCGACTGGCATCGAGACGGGCGACGGAAAGGCACGGAAGCGTCAGTTTGAACGGTCCTAAAGGAGACTGCATGCAGAGCCGTGTCCCTTCCAGCCACGCCATCGCAGCACGTTGTTGCCGCGCGGCTACTACTCACCTTTCCGGCATTCGAGTCCGAGCTCGACAGCAGCCGCCAGTAGATAAACGCCCGGTCCCGGATATCCGGGCTCTCGCACTCTTTCGTCGCCTTTTCGAGCACCTGCTGGACGATGGTCTGCGCCTGGCCGTCGGGCTTCTTGAGAAAGAGCTTGACGATGGCCGTCAGCGTCTGGAACTGGACCTGGTACGGCTCCTCGGTGAAGTTGTCGAGGAAGAGGGCAAGCAGCTCCTCCGAGTTGGAGATCTTTTCGGCGTACTCGCCCAGGATCCAGATGAGCGACGCCTTGGCCTCGGGCTCGTCGAGGTCCTCGAGGTTGGAGCATAGCGTCGGGATGATGCCCTCGTAGTTGGATGGGTACTTGCGGAAGATGTCCTTGATCACCACGACGGCCTCCTGGACCACGTAGCTGACGCGCGTGGCGATCAGGTCGAGCAGCACGTGGACGCATCGCTCCGCGGCGGCGTCAATCTTGATGGCACACTGACCAATCGCCCGCACCGCCCGGCGGACAAAGTCGACGTCGACTTCCGAGGCGTACCTGGGGTGCGGAGGAGGAGTAGAACGGGGGCAGGGATAAAAGGCAACGTGCAAGATGCGTGGCGGGGCGGGGCGAGGCAAGGTCAGCACAGACTCCCATGTCGTCTCGACCTCTCATCGATGCCACGCCGGGCGGAAGAACCCACTCCTTGAGCTCGCTGAGGAGCATGTCGACGTTGCGCTCGTTTGCGAGCTTCATCATGATCTCGAGCTTCTCGAGCTTGACATACGAAGGGTCGTTGTACTTGCAGAAGAAGACGCGCAGCTCGCTCGAGAGAATGTCGGGCCGCTTCTGGAGGACGAGGTTGATGTTGCGGAGGGCGACCCACTGCACCTCGGGCGCCGACGAGATGAGGGTGACGAGGGGCGGCGCCATCTTGCGGACGAGCTGCTTGACAAAGTCGTCCTTGCGCACCTTGGCCATGTGGATCATGATGACCTTGACGGCGCCAAGGACGACGCTGCCGTTGGCGTGCTGGAACTGGGGCATGACGCGCTCGCAGATGTGCTCGGCCTCCTTTTCGTCCCGGCTCTTGTAGCGGGCGAGCGAGTTGAGGATGGCGATCCGGCCCCACTCGGTGCACTCGTTGAGCGCGATGAGGAGCTTGGTGAGGACGTCGGAGTCGATGACAAAGATGGCCGAGCTGCCCGATGGATCCGTCTCGAGCGCGGTCTGGTGGATGTCGGTGAGGGCGGTGACGGCGTTGGCGACGACCATCGGGTTGCTGTCGCCGACCATGTCCTTGAGCAGCCCGACAAAGCCGCGGTCGACGGCGAGCTCGGGCTTGAGGTCGTAGAGCTTGGCGACGCAGATGGCGGCCGTCTTGCGCACGTAGGGGTTGTCGTCGCGGAGGCCCTTTTCGAGCGGGTCGGAGAGGTAGTCGATGATCTTTTCCGCGCGCAGGCAGCCCATGGTCCTGATGGCCAACGCTCGGATCAGCGGGTTGGCGTCCTCGGTGTCCTGCGCGGGGCGAGGCGGGGTTGAACGATGCGAGGAAAGAGCAGAACGGGGTTTGGAGGCAGCGACGTCAGCAGCCTAAGCCCTGGGCAAGACGACTGCGGCGGCGGCGAGGTGCTCACCTTGACAAAGGTGTTTACGGCGAGGATGACGAGCTCGGGCTGAGTCTTTGCGTAGTTCATGAGGTAGAGGTAGACGAGCTTCTTCTGCTCGATGTCCTCTGTCTGCATGTTTTTGAGCACGTCTGGAAAGAGGCCGGAGACGTCCTTGCCGACGGTCATGTTGGCAATGACGCGCTTGATGGCATCCTTGCGGCGATCCCTGTACTCGGAGTTGAGGTCGGCCCGGAGCTCAAAGTTTTCGCCCTTGCGAGGCCCGTTGAAGAAGCGTGGGCGGCTCATGGCAGGCGGGTGAGGCGGGGCGTACGGGGCGAGGGCGTGGGCGGTCGCTGATCCAGGGCCGACCTCTGGTGAAGGTGGCGGTGGTGGTGGTGTTGTTGTTCGGACCGAGCGAGCAGCAGCGTGTTCGAGGCGATGATGTGCGCTTCGAGGCGGGGGAGCAGTGGGCGGTGCTGTGCCGGTCTAAACGTCAACGAAGCCGGGGTCACGACGACGGCAGCGACGGTCAGAGAGGGGCTGGTCGGCGTTGTGGGAGGTCGCGCGAAGGTTTGAGGAACGAGGCGAGGTGGTGGAGAGTGGGCTGGCCTGCCTTTGGTTGCCCGCCGGCGGGTCGGCAGCGGGCGGAGGAAAGCTGCGAGCGGGCGGAGCGCAGCCCTCTGGCCGGTCGGGGTGGCCCCAGCGTCCCATCCTGGCTGGCCTGGCTGGCCTGACTGGTTTGGCTGGCCGCTCTTGCTGGCCCTTGATCGAGGCTGGCGGGGGCTGGTCACGCTCGGATCCGCAGCGATGCCGGCCAACCCGGCGAAAAAAAGTCAAATTTTCCAGGCGGGAGAGCGGGAGGGTGGCCGCCCCTTCTGGTGCCACCACCCTGGCTCGTCCTCCCTTCGCCCTTCTCATCCCCTCCTCTCCTCTCCTCTCCTCCCTTCCCTTCACCTCCTTCCACCCACCCTTTCCACCCTCCCACGTCGCCCGCAACCATGCCGAGAGCGGTGTCTACAAAGATCTCCAGGTCGCACGACCTCTCGGCGGGCTCGCTCAGGCCCGCCGCCGCCAAGAGCGACCAGCACGGCTCCAACCAGAACTCGTCCGCCACCACCAAGAACCCCATCTTCAACACCGACAAGTTTGGTCAGCACATCCTCAAGAACCCGCTCGTCGCCCAGGGGTGAGTTGCGCGGGTCTTGGCAGTGCGACTGTGCAGCCGCGACGACCCTCGCTAATCATCGTCTCGCATCGCTTGTCCACCGCCCGTGCACCGTTCCCCTCGCCCAGCATCGTCGACAAGGCCAACCTCAAACCCACCGACATGGTCCTCGAGGTCGGCCCCGGTACCGGCAACCTAACCGTGAGGATCCTCGAAAAGGCCAAAAAGACGACCGTCGTCGAAATGGACCCCAGGATGGCCGCCGAGCTCAGCAAGCGTGTCCAGGGAAAGTGAGTAGCCATCGTCGCCATCGCCGCACTCCATCTGCCGCCCGCCGTCTGCCATCCGGCCCAGCCCAGCCCAGCTCAGCCTAGCTCAGCCCAGCTCAGCTCGAGGCGATGCTCGCTGGTCGCCTGCTCGCCCTGCTGCGCCCATCTCTGTGATGATTTAACATGATCACCATCTTTCGTACGAGCCGACCTTCAATCGGCAATGCGGCCAACTCGTTATCCTTTACCTCTGACCCTGCACCACTCACGAGCGCTGGCTGACGGGCTGGCGGGCTGGCGGCAGAGGGCAATGGCGAACGACTTCGTCCAGGCAGCCCCGCGAGGCAAGGTGAAAGGCGGCTGACCATCTCCGCCTTCCTTCCTTCGTCTTTCCCTGGTCGGCCTCGCCACCCACCACCTCTAGGCCCGAGCAGCGCAAGCTCGAGATCATGATTGGCGACTTTGTCAAGACGGACCTGCCCTACTTCGACGTGTGCATCAGCAACACGCCGTACCAGATCTCGTCGCCGCTGGTGTTCAAGATCCTGTCGCACCGGCCCCTGTTCCGCTGCGCCATCCTCATGTTCCAGCGCGAGTTTGCGCTGCGGCTGCTGGCGCGGCCGGGCTCCAACCTGTGGTGCCGGCTGTCGGCCAACGTGCAGCTCTACGCCAAGGTGGACCACATCATGAAGGTGTCGCGCAACTCGTTCCGCCCGCCGCCGCAGGTCGAATCGTCGGTGGTGCGCATCACGCCCCTCAACCCGCCGCCGCCGATCCCGTTTGAGGAATTCGACGGCCTGACGCGCATCGTGTTTACGCGGCGCAACAAGGTCGTCCGCGCGTGCTTCTTCGGCGCAAAGGGCGTGCTCGACATGCTCGAGGCCAACTACAAGGTGTGGTGCGCCGAGCGCGAGGTCATGGTCGACGACTCGGTGCCCTTTTCCCAGGTCGTCGACGCCATCCTGCGCGACACGGGTTGCGCCGACAACCGCGCCGCAAAGATGGACATCGACGACCTCCTCAAGCTCCTCGCCGCCTTTCATGAGAAGGGCATCCACTTTTCCTAGGCGCAGGCGCAGGCGCAGGCGCAGGCGACGCTCGCCCGCCCGCCCGTCCGGCGCCACCTTCTCGCTCCCTCGACCGCCCCCTCGCTGCATGCATCTCCTCGATATACCCCGCTCACGCCGCCGCTGGTCGACGACCGGCCGGCCATCTCTTCCGCATCGTCCCGGCGTCACCTGTTCTGTACCATGGGCCCTGTATTTGTATCCCTTCACCCTCATCCTCGGCCCCTAGCCGGCACCTTTCGCAATCGACCCCAATGGGGCATCACCGCCACTGCCGCCAACCCGGCGCGCCGCGTCCAAGTCGAGGGTAAAGACGAGCGGGCAGTGATCGCTCCTGTGACCCTGGTCTGGTCTGTAGCTCGCCTGGCGCACCGCGCCGCAATCGACGAGGTGCGAGTCGGCAAGGACGTAGTCGACGCGCGCGCCGACGCCACGACGATGGTGGTCGTTGAACCAGGATACCTCTGTGCCCTCTTGGTTTTCGAGGCGGTACACGTCGACGAGGCCGGTGGCGGCGCAGGTGTCGAGCCAGTGTCGCCGCGCATGGGCGTGCGGGTGTTGGGTTCGCAGCGACTCGGGCGGCCTCGCATCGACCGACGACGGCGTCACGTTGAAATCGCCGCACAGCACCGCCCGCCTCTGCCCGTGCCCGTGCCCAAGCCCGTTGCGGTTGCGGTTGCGGTTGCGGTCGGCGTCGATCTGCGAGGCGAGGAGCGTGTGGAACTCGAGTTTGCGCTCGTGCCGCGTGCGCGCGCCCGATGTCGGGTGGTGGAAGGCGTACGAGGACGAGTTGAGCGCGTAGACGTTGTACAGCTGCCCCGCAGACGCAGCCGCATCCGCAGTGGTACCGAGGTCACGAGGGTAGAGAGACGAGGGCAAGGGCATGGGGATCAAGGGGTTGAGTATGGCGCTGCGTGCGTGCGGTGCGGTGCGGGGCAGCCCCCCGTGGGGAAGAGGACAGACTCACCGAGACGGGTCCGAGATCGAGGATGCCCACCCTCCCCTCGTTGTCCCACTCGACCGTCCTCCAGCCCACACCGTCCGCGCCCCTTCGTTGCCGAAATCGGCGCAGCACATCGTCCCTAACAAAGGTGGCGATACCGAACCTCGCCTTCCCCCTCGTGGAGTCGTAGAGGTTGAGAAACATCGTGTACCCCAGTCCGACATCGGCAGCAGCGGCGGCGGTAGCGGTGGTGCTGGCGGTAGACGAGGGTTGAAAGGCACGTTGCATCTCCTTGACCAAGGGATCGGAGGGACGTAGCTGCACCTCTTGCAGACACACGATGGATGGGAATCCATTTGCGGCGACGAGGGTGCGGAGCGAATCGGCTTCCCGCTCTCGTCGTGCCGCCGCCAGCGGCGGCGGCGGCGGCTGTTGTGCCGACGATGGTGGTGCCGGCGGGCAAGGTGGGGGCGAGGGCGGAGTCGAGTTGCGGAAAAAGTCGTGCAACGTCCTGCTGCTGCTGCTGCTGCAAGACGACGACGAGGAGGAGGGGAGGTGGCGCTGTATGCCATTCAGGTTCCAGCTAAGCACCGTCAGCTTGCCCAGCTCTCCAACGCCGTCGGCGTCATCGTCGGCGTCATCGGCGGCGACTCGATACGGTGCCGGATCGGTGGCGGATCCGCGACGTTTCTTCGAGCTGCCGCTGCTGGAGGGGCCACCGACGTCGTCCCTGGACGCGGGTGAGGCAGGGCGTTTCGACATGCGGTGCGGGCGCTGAGATGCAGCAGCAAGGGCGGTACGGTGGCGGGCGGCTGTGTCTAGGTGATGCTGCTGCTGGCGCGAGCACCGCAACAAGGCATAGGGGGCTCGTCTAGGTGCGGTTCGGAGGAGAAGGAGGAGGAGGGTGGATGACATTGACCGACCGACCGACCGGCCAGCCAGGGATATGACGCTAAGGAAAGGCAACGGCGAGCATGGATGGGGGTGGGTGGCCCCCGCTTCCAGTCGAGCGTCGGCCGTGGATGCGTGCGTGCCAAGTGGAGGGAAAGAGGGAGGCTCCCTCGTGCTTGCCGATGCTGCCCCGCTTCGCCCTCGACGGCAATGGCAAAGCTGAGCTGGGCCTGCCCGTAGCACAGCAGGCGCCATGGCGACTCCTTGCGACTACGCCAGCGCCCTCGCCACGACGATCTCGACAACCTTGTCGACCAGGTAGGCAGACCACCGGCCCGCGCTCGCCCTCGCGCTCGCCGCTCCTCGTGCCCCGTCCCCTTCCCCTTCCGCCTCGTCCGTCGCCTCGTAGGCCTGGATCGCCATTCTGGCCGTGGTGCGCAGCGCGTCCACCAGCTCCGCTCTCCTCCGCCCTTCGTCGTCCGCACCACCACCGCCGCCGCTTTGCTGTTGCTGTTGCTGTACCGCATCGAGGGCAGCACGACGCACCAGGCTCGCTAGCTCGCGCATCGTCTCGATCTTGGGCCGCCCCTCGGCCGCCCAGAGGAACGCCAGCGCATCGCCCGTGCCGTCCGCCGTCGTCGTCGCCGGTGCGCACGACTCGCTGCGCTCGAGGAAGGCGGCAAGCGCACGCTGCGCTTCCGGCCGCTCGTCGATCGCCTCGCGCCCGCGCTGCCGAGCCGTATAGAGGATCTTGGACAGCAGGCCGAGCTGTACCAGCGGCGCCCGGTGTGGCTGCTCCGCTGCTGCCGCCGCTGCCGCCGCACGAGGCCCTCCCTCTGCCTGCATCGCAGCAACGGCAGCGACGCGCTCAAAGACGTCGTCGTAGAACGACTCGGCGAACTGCAGGTCGTTGAGCGTGGCGACCGCACCCTCCCCCGCGCTTGGCGCCAGCTCGAGTGCCAGCACCATCGCCAGGTAAATGGGCAGGACGTACGCCTTGTCGAGCGTCAGGCACTCCATGACGATCGTCCGCAGCAGCGCCTGGAAGCCTGCCCCCGCCGTCGTCGCTTCCTCCCTTGCCGCCGCCACGTCGCCGCACAGGCGCTCCACGAGCTCCTCGTGCTTGCCGCCGCTCGCAAAGCCATGCACCAGCTCGCGCAGGTCGTCCATCGACGGTCCCAGCCCGGCCGCCGCCCCTTGGCCCAGATCCAGCGGCGCCGTGCCGAGCGACCTGGAAAAGATGCTCCGGCTGCCCAGCGGGTCGTCGCTGTACGAGAGGTAGCCCGTCTTGCGCTGCACGTGCAAGATGCGAGAGTGGAGCAGCGTCTGGGCGTGCTGCACCGAGTCGGCCACCTGCAGCGATGTGGGCCAGTACCTCGCCGTGTTGGTCGAGACGCCGACGATCCGGTCCAGGCTCGGCAGCAGCGTCGGCGCGAACCCGAGCGTCGACGTGCGGATGGCCGTCTCCTGGTCGGTCTCGTCGATGTGGGAGCCGTCGAGGCGGGTCTGGATGCGCATGGGCACGGCAGCTGCCTCGCCGCTCTCGACGTCCTTGGCGATCAGCAGGCGAGGCTCCGCCGCCAGCACCCACAGGTGGCGGAAGGCCTGGAGGTGCGCGCGGTTGTCGGTGCTGCTGCCGGGGAAGCGCGGGAAAAAGGCGATCAGCAGCGCCGCGATCGCCGAGTCCGACGACCCCAGCGTCAGCCGGCCTCCGCCGAGGAAGAGCAGGCCGATGGCCATGTGGGTGGCCATGTGCGAGCCGTAGCTGCGCTCCGAATCGACGTCGCCGTGCGCCATGCGCAGCGTCCGCAGCACCTCGAGGTCGCCGCTGCCCGCCACCACCGCCGCGAGCGAAACCGTGACCAGGTCGGCCGCAGCGCGCAGCGCAGACTGGCGGATCTTGGAAAAGTAGGTGAGCGCTGCGTGCGAGCGAGACGAGGGGCAAGGCCGATCGACAAGAAGCATCATCATCAGCACATGTCAGAGCGGCTTGCGAGCGCAAAAAAACCGGCAGCCACATGACGGCCGACGACCGATCACTCACCCTTGGTCTTGGCATCCCGGTTGAGCTGAGCCAGCTGCTGCAGCAGGCACGCGCGGGCGCGCGCGTCGTGTGAGCCGGCGTACTTGAGGCCCATGACGAAGCAGGCGCCCGCCTTCATGTTGATCGACGCCAGCTGCGCCGCCTCGGACAGCTCACGGCCCGCCTTGGCCCTGCCGACCCGCATCCACTCTGGCAGCACGCCCTCGATCCACTCGACCGAGCAGCGGATGTCGTCCCACAGTATGAGGTAGCGCGCCAGCACGCGCACCAGCAGCACGTCCGGGCGGATGTAGTCGAGCAGCTCGTCGGTCGTCGGCAGCCAGAGGACGTCGGCAACGTCCCGGCGGTTGCTGCGCAGGAAGATGAGGCCCAGCGCCACGCTGGCCGGGATCGAGGTGAGGCTGAGGTCCGGATTGAGCTCCACCTTGACGGCGCTCGGCTTACGCTTGCTCCGCTGCATGTCGCCGAGGGAGCCGTTGATGAGCTGCTCGAGCTTGACGACGATGCGCTTGTCGGGCAGGCTGGCCATGCCGTCGCTCCTGCCTTTGCCCAGCATGATGAGCCCGAGCGCGAGGCCGGCCGACAGCGAGTAGGCCTCGCGATGCTGCGACTGGACGTCGGGGATCGGCGACTCGGCAGCCCCGATCTGCTGGAGCATCCGGCTCGCTGTCCAGCGATGGTTGCTGCCGAGGAAGACGAGGCCCATGGCCAGCAGCCCCGCCGTCTGGGTGAGGATCGACAGGTTGAGCGGCGCCGAGCCCGGCGGGAGGAAGGCGACGAGCTGCATGCCGAGCAGGTGGCGCGCGGCGGGGTCGCCCGTGCCCACGGCGGCGGCGGCCAGGCCCAGCAGGAAGCCGATGGTCAGCAGGTTGTGGCGGGCCTTGAGGTAGCGGAAGACGTGCACGGGCGTCAGCGCCGGCAGGTGCTTTGTGAGGCCGAGCCCAAACAGGAAGCCGGCGTGCTTGGCCGTGGGCTCTTCGCCGAGGTGCGAAAAGATCCACTTGGAATCGACCTTTGCGCCTTGCGGCACGCAGACCTCGAGGATCGAGGCGACGCCGTTGTGGAACTCGGGCCACTCGAAGAGGGCGGCGTCGGCCTTGGCGTCGGGCTCGACGAGCGTGCCTCGAGGCACCACCTTGACGCCGAGGCACAGCGGGGGGATGTGCCACTTTTGCGTAGCGTGGAAGGGCCGTGAGGCCATGTAGAGCATGCCCCGACCGACGGGCACCGCCTTGGTCCTCTCGGTGATGGCGGCGACGGCGCGCGCGTGCTGCTCGAGCACCGCCGCCTCGGGCTGGTCTTCGACCTCGGGCACGTGGACGGTGCTGACGGTCGTCGTCTCGAGCATCCGGACGACGTCGGCGAGGCGGAAGTCGCGGTTGAAGATGAGGGCGCACAGCGGGTCGAGGTGCGAGCGCCTCGGCATGGTGCGGAGCAGCTTGTGCGACACGGCCTGCTCGAGGTCGGTGCTGTAGCCCGTGGTGCGCGCCAGCAGGTGCATGGCCAGGTCGGTCCGATGGACCAGCCGGAACGCCTCCGCGGACCAGCGCATCGGAGGGTCGAGTTGCGAGCTGCGGATCGCCTCGAGCAGCGGCAACGCCAACCCGAGCGGTAGACTTCGCACCTCGTCGTGGCCGACGCCGAGCGAGATCATCCGCTCCACGACGCGGTGCGCCACCGGCGCCGCCTGGCCTTGGACGGGCGCAAAGAGAGCGTAGAGCTCGAGCAGCTGCGACGTCCTGCCGCAGACATCGAGCAGCACCTCGTGCGTCGCGGAGGGTACGACGCTGCGAGCGACCTCGCGCGCAAGGTCGGCGATGGTCGCCTTGGTCTTGCCCTTTAGCTGTCGAGACAGCGTCTCGTAGACGTCGAACGGTGCGGCATTGGCCTCGGCCCTCGGATCTGCCGTCTGGCCGTCAACTGGGCAGGCGGGCGGCGCCTGCGACGACGATGGGGCGACGAGCTTCCAATAGTCGAGCCAGCTGTCGAGCCCGCAAGCCGATGCCACCTGGACGAGCAGCCGCACCAGTCGCGGCAGGTCGGACGTGGCCGCGATCGAGTCGAGCCGGCTCTCCTGCGCGAGCAGGTGGAGGACGGCGGCGACGGTGCGCCGGTCGTACGACGTGAGGCTGACGGGCTTGGGTGCGGCGTTCGTGCTCGACGCTGGTCCCTCCCCTGCAGGCAGCTGTCTCCACCCGGCAAAGATGTCGTTGTCGCCCTCTTCCGCATGCGACAGCGACATGGCCAATCGATCTAGGGGAGCGATGCCCGTCGCCTCAGCGGCCCCGGACTGGACGGCGGAGCTGCCTCCGAGCACCTGCACAAGCGTCTCCCAGTCCTGACCCGGCAGAGGCGGGCCCTGCTGCTCCTGGGGCTTGTCCAGGCCAAAGCGATTGGCGATCCAGGCGCCCTTTAACGAAGCGTACGCGCCGGGCGGCAGCATCGCCGAGAGAAGCCGGAGCGTGCGTTGGGTCAGCGAGCAGCGCGGCTCGAAGTCGAGGTCGACCTGCACCGCGTCGTCGTGCTCGGCGAAGTGGAGCCGCAGCGTGGTGCCTTGCACTGACGAGACATGGCGGATGGTCGAAGATATTGCCAGCGTCTCGTTCTTGGGGCTGCGCTGCCGCCCGATCGACCACCTCCTCCAGGCTCCCAGCTTGAGCGGCCCCTGCCCGCGCCCTGCCGGGCCGATCCAGAGCGACAGCGAGTTGTCGGGATCCACGACGACGACGCCGCTGGCTACGCCGCCCTGGGACGGGAGCACTGCGACCATGGCCGTGTCCAGCACCGGCAGCGCAGACGACGCCTCCGGCTTGCCCGAGTGCAGAGCCCGGCGGGTGCGGCCCCCCTCGGCGGCGAAACTGCGCCACCGCACCAGGCGGCAGAAGGTCTGGCCCAGGGCTGGCACCGAGATGTAGAGGTGGACTGGGCTGTCGCTGGCCGCAGAGAAGCGCGCCACCTTGACGTCGATCTTCTGGCAACTGTCGGCGCTGTTGAGGCCCGCCGCCGGGATCTCTTCGAGCAGCGCGACGGTGGCGAAGCTGCGGGCAAAGTTGTCCAGGTCGGCCAGACCGCCAAGGGGGTCGGACTCGGCCGAGCGAGACGACGAGTCGTTGGCGTCGAGCGCCTCCGGCTCGTAGGCGCCCAGCTTGCCTGTGCTCGGACCGGCCGCAGGGTACGAGGTGAGATCGAAGTTGTCGATGCTGGCGTCGGGCCGCGGCATCGACATCGACAGGCGCGTCCTCGCCGCGGGCGTTCGGGCCGCCGTGCCCGGCTGTCGCGTCGTGGTGCGCGGCCCGGCATAGGGCGTCCTGACCGCCTGCGAGCTCCTGCGCAGGCGGGCCGAGGAGGGCACCCGCACGCTGACGTTGCCGTTGGTCAGCTCACCCAGCATCGCCTCCTGGGTGAGGGCCTGGCTCTGCCTCCGCAGGCCGTCGACGGTCTGCGATACGTTGCCGTTCATGGTCCGATCCCTCGCCAGGGCACCGACCTCGTCGGCCCGGCTGGCCATCCGACGCTCGTTGTTGCCGGCGTGCATCGCGCTGATGCGGCGGCTGCGGCCGCTGGGGTCGCGGCCCATGGGCACCGACTTGGTGCTGGACCGCCTCTCGAGCTCGATCCGCCCGCTCTTGCGCGTCGAGGGCAGGCCCCTTCCGATGCCTCGCGCCAACGAGCTCTGCGGATCGACGCCTGTTTCGTCCGGCCTGGCCGTCGTCGATGGACCGGCCGAGGACGAGTCCTGTGCGGCGACGAGATCGAGCTTCATGTCGATCGACTGCGAGCCCGGGAGGTCGCTGGAGCCCTGAGTGCCGGCGGCGAGGCGCGACGAGAGGATGATCGAGGTGGACATGGGCCGCGTGGGAGTCTCGGAGAACGCGTAGATGCGGATCGAGCGGGTGCGGTGGCTCGCGGTCACCAGCACCGGCAGCGGCGACTGCTCGGTGCACTGCGAGACAAACACAATGGCCTCGTCGACGTCGGTGAAGGGCGTTGCGGGGCCGTGGACAAAGTGGGCGCCATCCGAGCCCCCGCTTGTATTCACCGATTCAGAGATCTGAGGATAGCGATCGACCTGGGCCAGTTCGTCAAAGGGTCGTCGCAGGTGGAAGGCCATGGGGAGGATGGTGGACGCCAGCTGGTCCTCGTCGTCTTCGTCGATGTCCATGTCCATGTCCATATCTCCGCCAGACGGCATGTAGGGACCAAAGTCCGGAGTCTGCGGGTCGAGCATCGAGGCGGCCACGTTGGGGAAGGGGTAGCCCATGCCCGAGGCGGACGAGGATGCGTCGCGATGGTCGTCGAAACGACGGTGCTGGCGCTGCAGGCGGTCGGCGATCTCGACGTCCTCGTTCTCGGTCTGCCTCTGGATGAACAGGCCGACGGGCATGGGAAAGGCGCGCGCGGGCCGGAAGGGCAGGTCGATGCGATGCTCCTCGCCACGGCGCGGGATGTGGAGCAGGAGCCCCTGCTGGAAGAAGATGCAGAGGGTGCGCTCGAGATGGGCCGACTCTGGGTCGTGCGAGGCGCGGAGGCCATCGCGGTTGGTCGCGCCACTGGCGGATTGGTGGGAGCGATGTCTCTGTAGCGCCGAAAACGCGCCGCGGGTGCGTAGAAGAGTGCGGGCTGCCACCTGCTGGTCGGCAGGAGAACGAGGGGCGGCGGCGCTCGAGGGTCGCTTGCCGGGGGCGCGCTCGATGGGGTCCGGGCTGTCGACCTCCATCCAAGTCCAGAATGCCTGCAGGATGGGTTCCGGAAACGTGAACGTGCGGACCACCTTGCAGCCGCGGGACCAGGTGAGGACACCATCGCGCCAGCAGAGCTCGGTCAGGGCAGTGTCGGGCGGCGAATGTTGGAGGCGGCGAAGGCGGCTAGGACCGGCGTCGCAGCCGTGAGCATGTGCTGGGGCGATATGAACGTCGTCAGTGGTGAATCGGCCTTGGGTGGTGACTTTTGCCTCGGCCCTGATGTGGCGCAGGCGGTTGACGAGGTTTGACGATGAGGGGCCGAGGGCGTCGGCGATTTCAGCGTCGAGGGCGTGGTCATGGTCGTTGCCGTGGCTGAGGCGAGCTCGATGACCCTCGACGATGTGCTGCGTGACGAGCTCTGCGGTCGAGGAGGCCATGGCGGCAGAGGGAAGGCGTCTGGCAGCCCGATGACGCCGCGTGTTGGACGAAGAGACGCGGGTTGTTGTCTAGGGTGTGCAAGTGCAGGTGAGTGTTACTGGTCCCGCCATCATCCCGGCGAGATCGAGAGGCAGGCGGCGGCGGTGCGATGGCAGAAGCTCGAGGCACGAGGCGCAAGCAGTAGTAGTGTGTGGTAGTGGGGAGCGAGAAGGATGGTCGTGGTCGTGGTCGTGGTGGAAGAGAGAAGCCAAGCGACACCAGTAGCAGCCGGCGGCGGCATCCAGGTGGAGAAACCGCCGCGGGCGAGACCAACACCTGCCGCCTTCAAGCCTCCGCCTCGAAATTCGGCTCTCGGCCAGGCGACGCCTCGCAAACGCCGCCGCGCCAACGGCTTCGACGCGTCCCCGCAGAGACCAACAAGAGGGCAGGCATGGCCGCGCCGCCACGCTCCCGATCCAGCCAGGCTCATCGTACCAGATGCAGCAGCACAGCCTCACGTCCTCGCACACGACAGTCTGCGGCTGGAACGGTACGGCGCTTTCACAATTCATCTAGGACGCGATTCGGGGCCGACGCCGGCGCACCAACCTCGGCGAGCGCTCATGCCTCCAGGCCACGCTGTGGACCTAGGCGGCCGAGGCCTCGAGCGCCGCGTTGGGCACCAGGCCCAGCTCTCGCAGCGTCTTGGCGCCGTCCGACGCCTCGAAAAACTTGCGCGGGAACGTCGTCGAGAACTGCAGTCGTCGCACGGGATGCAGAGCAAGAACCAGACGCCGTCAGCTGGATGTCGGTCTTGGATCTGCCTGCCTGCCTGCCTGCCTGCCCGTCTGCCTGCCTGTCTGCCTGCCTGCCTGCCCGCCTGCCTGTCTGCCCGCCAGCAGTAAGGCTCCCCACGTCAAAGCCGCTGCTACTCACCTTGAGCTTGGTCGCCGCGCCAGCCTTGCCGTCGGCCCGCACCTTGTCCTCGACCTCCTGCAGCGTGGCGTCGGCGCTCATCGTGCCCATCCACATGCCGCCGGGCGCTCGCACTCGCAGCCGCGCCTCGTTCGACGTGCTGGTCGATGCCTGCGGGCCAGCGCTGGCGGCCAGCGCAGCGGCGCTCGGACCCGTAGCAGGGGTGGCGGCCACCGTGGCCGGCGTCTTGCCCTCGCGCATAGCCTTGTCGGCCGCAGCCTTGGCGGCCCGCTCGCGCTTGTCGGCCTCGATCTGCGCCTTGACCTTGGCCTTGAAGGCGGCCTGTTTCAAGGTGAGCGATGAGGGGATGGCAGCGAGGCGGTCAGCGCGAGGTCGCTGGATGCGCCAGCTCCTACCGGGACCGATACCGGCGGCTCCACTCGGACCGCTGGCTCACCTCTTCGGCCTTCTCCTTTCGCTTCCTCTCGGCCTCCTTAATTTGCTCTGTGGGGCGGGCGGTGGACAAGGTCGGGTCGTTGTTCGTCGGCGCTGCCAGTCAGCACATGCGGGCAGGGCCGAGAAAGTGGGAACAGTCTGCGCCCTTACCTTTGCGCTTCATCTCCTCGCGGATCTCGCCCATGTCCTGGCCGGCCTTGCGGCGGATCTGAATGGCGATGAGAGGACAGGTGCAAGCTGGATCAACAGTCGGCGAGCCCGCTCATGGATCGACGCGGGCGTGTCGACATCGACACGTTCGGCGGCTCACCTTTTCGTTGGCCTTTGCCTCTTCGGCATCGACCTTGCTCTGGGTGGCCCTCTTTGCGGCGAGCTTGGCCTTGACTGCGGGCGCGGTGTGGAAGAAGGAGGCGATCAGAGGCGGAGCGGACAGGGTCAGCAACCGCGGCAGGCTAGCGAAGTTGATGTTCTGGGCATGCATGCACTCACGCTCCTCGAGTCGAGCCTTCTTCTCCTCTTCAGTCAGCGGCTTGATCTGTGAAAAGGGCGGCGGGGGCGGCGTCAGAAGAGCATGCAAGGTGAGCAGCATTGAGCACGGCTGTCGGGATGGGTAGAGTGAGCGCGGGCCGGTGTTCTGGGGCACGTACCTCTTCCGTGCTCTCCTCGAACGACGTGTGGCCCGACTTTTCGGCGTGGTAGGAGGCAAAGGCGGCCGACTTGAGAATCTTTCCGCACTCTGTGCACTTGATGGATTTGGCCTCTCCGACGTCGTTGACCATGTTGTCGCCGGCCTGCTGGCCCTTTTTGGCGATCATGTCGGCGAGGGCCGCCTGGTCCTCGGCGTCGTACTGCGGGGCGGGCGCGAATGGGGCGACGAGGAAGAGCGAGCAGGTGCAGTGAGGCGGTGACAGGCATTGAGCGGGGAGGAGACGGGTCAGCTGCGGCGAGATGGAATTGACGCGAAGAGGGCGGGGCGTGGGTGCTTACCTCGTCGTCGTCGGCGGCCGAAGAGTTGGTAGCCTGCTGCTGGGGCTGGGACTTGTAGTCCTTGGGCATGGGCTTGTCCTGATTTGCCTCGAGATGGTCGAGGGCGGACTGGAGGCCCTTGCTGCCGGTGGCGTAGAGGGCCCAGTCGACGCGCTCGGGCGCAAAGCCCATGTCGAGGACTGGCGGGTGGCGCGAGGCTGGGCAGTCAGCAGAGCGGAATGCAGGGACGTGGCAGTAGCAAGGCGGCGGGCCACGCCTACTCACGCATCTGACGGTCGCCCATGGTGATAGGAGGGGAGATACAGTGGAAAGCGAGGGGAGAGTTCTGAGCAGGGGCTGAGTGCGAGTGCGAGTGCGAGTGCGAGTGCGAGTGCGAGTGCGAGTGCGAGTGCGAGTGCTTGATGGTGGTGGCAGAGGGGTGAGTCGTCGTGGTGGTCGTCGTGGTCAGAGGTAGAGGCAGCGGCCACGTCAGGATGTCGTGTGGAGGCCGCGCAGGCCATCCGGGGAGAGAGGCAGAGAGGCAGAAGCAGAGCGACAAAGGCAGGACAGAGGGCGCGTGCGCACGTCGGCCTTTTCACTCGCAATTTCAGAGGGCGCCATTGGGGGGTTCTTCTTCCCTCCCAGCCTCGACCCTCGCCACTCGGCCTCTCTTCGACATCGACATTCAGCCGCTGCTCGCCGGCCCGCCACCTCTATCGCCATGTCGCAGAGGGAGATCATCTACCTCTCCTTTGGCCCCTATGCAAACCACATCGCAACCCACTTCTGGAACCAGCAGCAGTCCTACTTCACCTACGGCGGCAACGACCACGGCGGCGACGGCAACGACCACGACGGCGACGACGACCGCGACCACGACAATGACCCCCTGATCGACCACGACGCCTCCTTCAAGGCAGGCAAGGGCGCACACGGACAGGACACCTACAGCCCGCGCACCCTCATCTTCGAGACCCAGCAGGAGCTCGGAAGCCTCCGCAAACTCAACCCGCTCTACCAGTCTTTCCACCTCGACGGACACGACGAGGGGCAGGATCACAACGAGCTGCTCCGACAGCTCGCAAGCCACCCGGTCGCGACCTGGAACAGCCCAGCCCAGGTACACGGCTCCCAGCCCGTACCAAAGAGCCGGTACCAGAAGAGGCTCGAGCTCGAGGACCAGGGCTACGACTACGACTCCGAAGAAGACGACGACGAGGACGAAGCCGACGACGCCGACGGCGGCAACGCAGACCGGCCTGCCGATGCAGACCAGGGCGGCGCCTCAGCAACGCCGACACCGGCGTCCAAGCAGACGGCCCGGCATGCCGCCCGCTTCCGCTTCTGGTCCGACCATTCGCGCGTCTACTACCACCCAAAGTCGCTCATCACCGTCGGCGGCCAGCTCATGGCGCCCATGCTCGGCTCCTACAACGGCGACGGCGACGGCGACGACGTCCAGGACGGCCGCACCCGCTTCGAGCGCTTCGAGCAGGGCCACGCCTTTTTCAAGCAGCTCGAGCGCGAGTCGGACACGCTCGACGACAACCTGCGCTGGTTTGCAGAGGACAGCGACCTGCTCCAGGGCTTCCAGCACGTCGTCAACACCTCGGACGCCTTTGGAGGCCTCGGCACCGCCTACGTCGACGCCATCCACGACGACTTCCCAAAGGCCACCCAGCTCGTCTTTGGCGCAGCCTGGGGCGCCGAGGCGGCGGCCCGTGACGACAACGACGACGGCGGCAGCGGCGCTGCGACAGCGGCGCGCCTGGCACGGCTGCGCAGGATGAACAACGCCCTCGCGCTCGCATCGCTCGCCGAGAGCTCCGCCCTCTTTGTACCGCTGCGCGCCCCCACCTCGACCGAGACCACGCCGGGGCTCCCGCAAAAGGGGGGCTGGGCCGAGCACCTGGGCCGCATCGACCTCGCCGACATGCACCACGCCAGTGCGCTCGTGTCCGCGCACCTCGAGACGGCCACGCTGGGCAGCCGGTGAGTGTCGTGTCGTGCCTCGCCGTCGACGAAGCTTGCCCGAAGCGTCCGGATGAGGCGAATGACTGACCTCCCTCCCGTCTTCTGAACCTCCCTTGAGCGGTGGTGCAGGCTACGATCGCGGCCCGAGTCGATAGCGTCGCTCGTCTCGCGCCTCAACTGGCGGCGAGACACCAAGATCGCGCACCTGGGCGGCTGCATGCCGTGTCCCATCTCGTCTTCCTCCTCATCTGCATCCTCGTCATCATCGGCACCAGCACAACCGCTCGACCCGATCGAAGCGCTGCTCGCCTCGCGCGGCTACGGATCGCGCGATCGGGACCGCGGCCGCGCGCGCGGTCCCACCGAGTCGATGGCGGAACGGGCAGCGCGCGGGGCCAAGCAGCTCGAGGCGGGCTGGATCGACCTCTCCGTCGACGACGACGCGCGCGTCAGGCGGCGCGACCGCGTGCTCCACGGCGTCAGGCGGCCGTACGCGGCTAGCGTCATGGCGCGCGACGACGACGCCGACAATGTCCGGCCCATCCTCGGGGCGGTGGATGCGTTCGTCAAGCTGAGGGAGCCGCTGGGTCAAGGGTGAGTTAGAAGTGCCTTTCCAAGCCGGTCGACGCCGTCGAACGACGGCGTTCAAAGCCGTCGAATCGCAGTGCTGCCCTCGCAGAGCCAGCCATGCTGACGACGAACGCTTCTCGTCCTTGATCCCGTATCGATCCCGACCCCCCTCCTCGTCGCCTACGACGACGACGACGACGACGCAGGCTGTACACGATGCAGCCGTACAACCTACCCACGTCTTTTCCGCGCATCTTTACCTCTCTCGATGCGTCGGGCCGCGCAACAACGGCGGCAGGTCCAGGAGGGGCGGGAGGAAGTACGCGACCGCGGAGCGTGCCCGTCGTCTCGTCGCTCTCGACAGTGTCGACGACGCGGTTCCTCCTGCGCCGTGCGCGGCAGACGCTGTCCGAGGCGATAGGGGGACACGATCCGCTCTTCACGTACGGTCTCGGTTCGCCCTCGTCGGCGGCGGGGGCCGGTGCGGCATCCAACGACGAGAACGACGGTGTCGTCGGAGGAAGGGACGGGTTAAAGGAGATCCGGGAGAGGATCGAAGACCTCCTCGCCGTTTATACCGGTGATGAACCCGCGGATGATGCAGACGAGGATGGGGGGGAGGGTGTGGGGACCGACGAGGAGTATGAGATGCAGACGCGGCAGGAGGACGAGGAGTGGGATCTCTGATCTGTCGATTGGGCAGCCGAACGCGGCAGGGGTGGCATGGTCGGTGTCGATGGCGAATGGCGATGTAGAGCAGGTCTAAAGAGCAATGGGCGAGCAGGCATAGGACTCGGGTCCGTCTAGACGGGCACCTCGTCGCAGTCGAGCGAAGGGTCGACGTCGCTCTCGTTGACGATGCACGCAAACGACGTCGGCTGCGTACCGAGCGCAATCATGGGGTGGTGCCAGCATCCAGGGTGGTACCTGCCATCCCGTCGACATCACGCCCGAGTCGAGACACGAACGACGAGGTTGGGTGTCAGCGCTTCTTTGACCCTCACTCTCTCGTCCTTCTCTGTGCCGACTGCAACCCGCCTCCGCCGCGGCTGGGCCCAGCACCGGACGATCAACTCACGAGATGGCCTGTTCGGTCGTGGCGTAAAAGGCGGCGAGCGTGTTCAGGTCCGGCTTGTCATCTGCCGCGTCGCCGAGGTACAGAGCAGCGCGAGCGAAAACGAGCAAAAGAGGGCCGGAGATGGTGGGCTGTCAGCTTCCTCGTGCCTCTGTCTTGTCACGCTGGAACGGCAACGACCTCTCCTGCGGACCATGATCGCTCGACGACACCAGCGACGACGACGACAAGGGCTGGCTGGCACCCCAATTTCCGCCCCATGCCACCCTGCCCGCGCCCGAGACCCTCTCACCCTTGGAATTGAGCGCCACGACGACGAGGTAGCCCTCCTGCCCCGCCTGTGCGCCACCCGCCGGCGTCATGGGCACAAAGGCCTGGGTGGTGAACCTGTGCCTCTCGAGCAGCTTGACCCTCCACGGCATGCCGCCGACGGCGGGCACCGGGTCGCAGTGGTAGACGTGCACGTTGGTCTTTGCCGGCGCGTGGGGCGGGTAGTTGTTGACGACGGGCGCCAGCCCGACGTACTTGCGCGCCGTGCCCTGGTTGACGATGCGGAACGGAGCGCCCTCGCTCGACGGCGGCGTGTGGATCACGCTGCCGTACGGCGCAAACGCCGCGCTCGTCAAGGGCTGCGCCGCGATGAAGCGCTCTCCAGTCCCGCTCGGACCGGCCGATACGATGCAACCCAGCTGCTGCTGCTGCTGCTGCTGCCCAGTCACAGCGGCGATTGATGGCGGATCAGGGCGCTGCGGGTCGTTCAGGGCACTCACGGGAGCAAAGGGATCAGAGCTGGCCGACGGCAGCGGGTCCTGTATGTCCTGGGGCACGGCCACCTTGGGCAGCGCCGTGGCGAGCAGGTTGGCGGCCACGAGCGGCGCGGCGCGGCGGCCGACGATGCGGACGCGCTTGATGCCGCCGTCCGGGTGCATCTTGACCATGACGTGGGTATAGGCGACGCCGTCGACGTTGGCCAGCTCGAAGAAGTGGCGGCGGCCCGGACCCAGCTTGGTGCGCGGCAGGATCGTCGTCCACTGGGCGTCCGAGGGGGGCAGCTGGCCGTCGAACGTCGTGGCCAGCAGCTCGCCGCTCTCGGGGAAGTTGCCCAGAAAGTGCGCCGTATCAATCTCGGCGTAGTTGAGCACGCCCGCCTCGCCGCTGCGTAGCCACAAAGGGGAAGAAGGGCAACGAAATGCATGGGTTCAGCAGTCCGAGATGGCTGCCGGCTCGAACGATGCGCCTCTGGCCCACTCACAGCTTGATGATGGACCAGTTGAAGTGGCCCTTGCCACGGGAGCGCCTCGTCTCCCAGCCGTCGCCCATGTCCTTGCCGCGCCCGGGCAGGACAATGTTGGTGCCAAAGCCAAAGTGCTGGTCGTCGGTGCTGTGCGGCGGTGTGAGTGGTAAGGGGCGGGGGAGGATCGGTCAGCCATGATAGGCGGGCGAGGTTGATCCAGAGAACCGAAGGGCAGGCACGACTCACAAGACGACGCGGCCGCCGTTGAGGCAGTGGGCCAGGTCGAGGGTGTTGAGCTCGGGCTGGGCTGCCACCGCCTCGCCCTCGCCCTGACCGACGGGGGGCGCGGGGATGGTGCCGTAGACGCGGAAGCGGGCGATGCCACCGTCGGGGATCATGTGGAGCTTGATGTGGGTGTAGGCCTTGGAGGAGGCGGCGGGCGGGAGGGCAAAGAGGTGTCGCTGCGACGGGCCGCAGGGGACCGTCGGGATCAAGGTCTCCCACTGGTGCATGACAGAAGCAGCGATGAGGAGGGACAGCGTGTCGAGAGCGTCAGGACGGGGAGTAGGGCAAGAGTCAGCGAGCCGATGGTTGGCCGACGCTGGACACTCACCCTGGGGTCGTTTTCGGCGAGGTTGTCGGCTGCCTGCGCCTCTTGCTGCGGGTCGAGCTGCATTCCGTAGATTTCGACCTCGGGCGCCTCGTTGCCGTTGAAGTTGGCCGTGTCGACGTCGAAGCCGACGAGGTGCCCGCCTGCCTTGGGACCGAGGCGGAGGATGACCCAGTCGTACGTGGGGCAGTGCCTGCGGGTCTCCCAGCCGTCAAAGAGGGCGCCCTTTGGGCCGAACTGGCCCTTGAGCGAGGGAGCGGGTCCGACCTTGAGGAGGCTGGACGCCGGTGCGAACCACTCGTCGGAGCACGAGAGGATGCGGCCGCCGAGTGCGACCGAAGAGATCTCGGTCGAGGTGGTGCCGAGGACGCGGTCAAAGTCCTCGAGCGGGACGCGGACGAACGACATCGTGGGCGGGTCCAGAGTTCGGGGGTGCGAGAAGGAGAGGGAGGTTGATGGTGAGGAGGGTTGATCTTAGGCCTGACGAGAGGGCTGTGACGACGAGCGAGAGGGACGAAGAAGAACGAGGATGGGGATGGGGATGAGGAGGTGGGGAGGGTGAGGGCGAGGAAGGAAGGAAGGAAGCGGGGAAGAAGGCGACCTGGCCGGCCGCCTCGGTCTGGCTTCTTGGTCGGCTCGCCAGTCGCGCGACCCCCGCCAGTCGTCACAGCCTCTTGCTGCCCCACAAAGAGGCCGACCAAGTCACCGCTACCTACCTCGGCCAGTCACGATGCCGTTTCAGGAAGAGGGTCATCGTACCAGGCGCTGGACAGTTTAACCCGCTCGACCAGTATCGCGTAGCGCGCAAGACACCAGCGCGGCTTGGCGTTGAAGCTGGCGGGAAGGCCGTAGTGGGCCTGGAAGGCTGTGGCAGCGAAGATCAGAGGCGCGCTCCCGGCCTCGGTCAAGTCCGACCCGCGGGTGGTCCGTGGGTCCACGCGCAAACTCGGGCGAGTCTCCGCGCGCGCCGTCCGTCCGCCCCGCCTGCCCGCCCGTGCGCACCCCATTCAGGCTCAGCTTCGTGCCTGCCCGCGCAGGCCCTGCCATCTACTACTGCCTCTCTCCATCGCCCTCTCACAAGCACCCGCACGCTCCAGCAAATTTGCAGGCCCTGCGATGCAGACGAGGATGACAGCGAACGGTATGCGATTAGAGAGGCGGGCTAGCGATGGTGATGCAGAGGCCGGTCAAGCACCAGGCGCCGCGACGCGCGCAGCAGGCCCGGCTCGACCGTGAGACCTCGAGAGGATCCTTGAGCGTGAGTGAGAGAGAGGGAGAGAGCAAGGCACAGAGAGAGCCGCAAGAGAAAGAGAACAGCAGTCTGCTCGACGTCCAGCGTGCGACAGAGCGGTAACGAGGGCGGAGGCGAGACGATCCGTGGTCAAGAATAGTGTGAGCCAAGGCGCGAGGCCTGGATGGCTCAAGGGAGCACGGTGAACTCCATGTCCTGGATGACGCCCGCAGAGACGGCGTCAAAGTGGCGGAAGACGCCCTTGGTGACGTCGATCCAGTTGGGCGTGCACGCGGCGCAGTAGTCGACGACGGTCACCACGACCGACTGGTCGCCCTTCTTGATCTGGATCTTGTCGCCGCACTTGGCCGGCGGAGAGACGAGCGAGATGGCTGCCGTCATCGAGTCGTCGGTCGGCGTCGCCATACCGGGGCACGCCTGCGGTCGAGAATAAGCAGCAGGTCCGGGTCGGGCCAGGTCAGGTCAGCGAGCTTGCTTTTGTCGTCAAAATCAAACGGACTGGGCTGGGCTGGACTGTCAGGCGCCACTCACGGGTCGCAGCAGCTGATCGCCGTTGTACCAGGTAATCTTTCCGCCCTGCATCTTCTTGGGCTTGTGGTGCTTGCCGCCGCGCGCCTCGAGGTCCTCGAACCGAGACGTGACGAGCAGGTCAGAGGCAAACGAATCGGCCTCGTCGGCCGCCGAGGGCGAGAGGGCGCTCCTGGATGCGTCCAGAGAGGCGGCGTAGGCCGAGGTGCCTAGGAGGGCGGCGACAGTGATGACGGTGCAGAACTTCATCGTGATAGAGATGCGGCGAGGAGTGGGGGGATAGGTCGTTGGAGCTGGAAATCAGACGGTAGGCGATTCTGCGTGGGCGGTGTTTGTGCTGCTGCGGTCGAGGTCGAGGTCGAGGTCGATGGTGAACAGAATGGTATTGCAAATGTTGGCGAGCGTGCGACCGTCGGGTGGCTGTTAAGCGGCGAGGGGTCGTGCCTTGGCGGTGGATGGTGAGCTTGACGAGGAGGAGGTTGGTGACAGACGAAGGAGCGGCCTGGACACTTTGACGACCGAGGAGAGGTCGACTTATAAGCCCATGTCGGCTCCTCTGTGCCTGTCAGTCTCAGGTACGGACCGGCAGAACCGTTGCCTCTCGCTCCTTTGCCTCACCTCGTCGAAGCGTGCAAACAGCAAGAGCGGGGACACGGTGTCCGGCGGGACCCTTCTGCGGCCCCACGACGCAGACGCGGCCGGGGGCGGAGGAGGCACGACAGACGAGCGGCCTCACTTGCACGTTTCCGCGGTGGATGACCAAGGACGCCGGGCGAGGGTGGGTGCTTGAGCGTACTGAGACGCCGCGCTGGACGTGTCCCCTTCGCTTGCCCATGCGTGTGCGCCATCGTCGATGGATGTGCACCGGGCCTTCAAGAGCGCCCTTTGTGCGATGGGATCGACGCTTGTTTGCGCTCTTCTACACCTAGTCAGTTGGCGCAGCGTGGACGGACGAAGGGCTTCGGCGTTTGTACGGCGAGTGACCCTCCAAGACGCCTCGGCATGACACGGCAGGGCATCGCATGACGTGTAAGAGTGTCGAGAGCGGCAGGACGGGGCTGACCGACCAACCTCGAGGGCACGGGTGGCCGCCGCCTTGTTGATGGCGGGAAGGGTCGAGGGACTGAACGCAAAGGCGGGGCGAGGAAGGGTTGAACGAGCATCCAAGACTGGCAGGCCTTCCAGCGCGTGTCTCAATCTCCGGTGGTGTCGCGGCGTGATGGGCCAGCCGGCGAAGAAGGCACAACAGACCAACACCAGCCAACCCTCGTTGGCCTCGCCTCGAAAACGGCGGCGACGGACGGCCAACGGCGACGCGCGCGTCTGTCTGTTGTGTTTTTCCTCTGGACGGCTGGACGCGACACATCACCTCGTCGCACCGTCGAGGGCATCGCGTCCTTTGCACCATGTTGCGCGGCTTGTCCGCTCCTTCCCCGACCTCTCTGTCATCCGACAGCAAAGCATGGGCGAGAGAGAGGAACGGCTGCAGCCAAACATCCATCCGAGGGGCGTCGCGCTCGATTGCTCAACATCCAGCTCGAGCCTTATGGTGGGCCAGCTCCGGCGCAGGAGGAGACCTGGCCGCTTGCGATCGGGTCGAGTCTGAGCATCGCGCACTCGCCGTCTTGAGGTCGAGTCCGTGTGCTTCGGTTGTGCATGTGAGGCTGGACGAGGAGGTGCTCGCTGTCATGAATGGGGATGAGGAGGGGGCTAGTCAGTTAGAGGCGAGTGTGCTGGCGGTGCGTTGCGCTGGCGGCGAGCAAAGGCAAAGGCGGCGGGCGCAGGGTCCGGCCTCCACACGGCCGCCTAGGGTGTTTGGGGCGCGGTGATGCCATCCGCCCTGGTGCACCCTCCCTCACCCCCTCCCTCTCTCCCCCTCTACCTCTCGCTCTCTGCTCCCCTGTCTTGCCTTCATTCCACACCGGCAGCAGCCATACCTGCATCGACTTTGATGTCGTCCTCGTCCTCGTCGTCGCTGTCATCGGCCGGCAATCGCCCGGTCGAGCTCTATACGGCCGCAGTGGCCGGCCTCGGCGCCCTCTTCTTCCTCGCGGCCACCTACAATGTCCTCGCCGCTTCCCTGCCGCCCCGACGCCGATCTCCGCGCAGCGATCCCCGTACCAATGGAAGCCGAACCTTTGCTACCGATGGACAGGCCGCTACCACAGCCGCTGCCGCTGCTGCTCCTCCTCTGGCCCGTGCTGCACCTGGCCCCGCACACGCGACACGGTCAGGCACCGATGACGCCAAACCGCCGCCGGGCAAGACGACCGACCAGAGCACGGTGCAGGTCACCTACCCGACCACCTACGACATGTGTGACGCCGGCTCCTATCCAGAGGGCCAGGGCCAGGGCCAGGGCCAGAGCCAGGCTCAGGACCACGCCGGGCGCACGCTGCACAAGGTGCGCGCCGGTGCACTGCTGCGCTGGATCGACGTCGTGGCCGGCGTCAGCGCCCGCAAGCACGCAGAGTCGAGCTGCGTCACCATCAGCGTCGACTCGGTGCTCCTCCTCAAACCGGTGTACCTCGGCGACCTGATTCACCTCTCGGCCTCGGTCAACCGTGCCTGGGGAAGCAGCATGGAGGTCGGCGTCCGGGTCGTCAAAGAGGACCCCGTCACCGGCGCAAAGGAGTACGTCAGCCACTCGTACCTCACCTTCGTCGCCGTAGCCAGGCCCGATCCGGCCGACGGCGGCAACGGCGGCGGTGGTGGCAGCGGTGCCAACCAACCTCCGGCGCGCGTCCGTCTGGCGTCCCGCGGTCCGGCTCCGGCGCCGGCCACGACGAGTGCGCCGACGACCGCTGCCGCTGCCGATGCCGATGCTGGACCGGGTGCGGGGCTGTGGAGTTGGTTTGGCTTCTCGTCCAGCCCGTCTGCGCCTCGCCAAGCGTCGTCTGGCCCGTCCAACAGGCAGTCCGGAAAGGTGCAGCTGCGGCCCGTCATCCCGCAGACGCCGCTCGAGGCCCGTCGCCACATCATGGCCGGGCGACGTCGTGCCAAACGCATCGACAATGCCAAGCGCGGCGAGGCCAGGGACGGCGTGTCGACCGACGTCAAGCGGGAGCTCAAGGACGAGGTGCTCGAGCTATCCAGGCTGGGAGCAAGGAGGCGCAGCAGTACGGGTCCTCCCGGCACAGAGGACGGCGGCGGGCAGCCACTGACGAGGCACCGCCTGCAGTTTGAAGAGGGCGACGTCAAGGCTGCCGGCAGCGACCTGACGGGTCAGGGGCAGAGTCGGACCAGGCAGGACATTGAGCTGGACGCCCTCGAGCTCGAGGTGAGTGAAGCATGCGGTAGGATCACGCCGAGCTGCGACGAGACGACGGGATGCTGAGCCAAGCCCTTACCGTTATTCCGCCTTTCCCGGCAGTTTGTCGTCGAGGCCTACGTGGCCGAGGATCCCGCCGTCACGGTGCGGCAGGACCAAGGCATCGTCGAGATCCATCTGCCGGGAGATGTGCCGCTGCGACATCCGTTGGACGTCGTCGAGCGCCTTGCCAAGCAGGTACGACGGCAGCAACAGCTAGGCCAGACGACCGTCGACGAGGCCCACCTCGGATGGACGGCCGAGCGCCTGGCCGCGCCTCTGGCCTCTCCGACGGGGGAAGCGGCGACTGCGACGTTGGAACTGCAGCCGAGCGGCGGCAGCGGCAGGGAGCCAAAAGCAGCGCACGCCTCGTCGTCGGCAGGTGCTACTGCTGGCGCTGGTGCTACTGCTGATGCTGCCGCTGCAGGGACGGTGGCCCAGCCAACTCCGGCCAAGTCTGCCCTGGAGCGCAAGAAGTCGGTCTTTTCTCCCCTGCGCGGTGGCAGCAGCGGCTTTGACAGCGACGGCGAGGCTCTGGGCGAGGCGACGGCAAAGAAGCCGGCCGAGCGACAAAAAGTCTCGTCGTCAACCTACCCGCCCGCGCCGTCGTCGCAGAGGGCCGAGGCGGACACGAGCGCGGGCGCGAGCGCAGCCAGGGCTCGCCGTGGTCATGGCCGGAACGACGAGGTGGCGCGGCCGATTGACGTGGGCAAGACGGTCGCGCGCACGCTGCACCTCGTGTTCCCTGAGCACACCAACAGCGTTTCTGTGCTGTTTGGTGGGCAGCTGATGGACTGGATGGAGGAGGCCGCGCTGCTGGCGGTGCGGCACGTCGGGCGTGGGCGGCGGTGGAGCACGGTCGGGCTCGACGGGCTCGAATTCGAGCAGGCCGTGGGCATCGGCGAGTGAGTAGCCCGTTGGACGTTGAGATGCGGGCCGGCGACAGCAGGGCGAGCTTGACCGCAAACGCAGCTGACCCCACCCGACTTCTTCCCCATCCCCTCTGCCTGGACTGATGGCCCGATTGCATCGCCGCACGGCCAGGGTTATGAGCTTTACGGCGATTGCGGTGCGCTCGTTCCGGCAGTCGTGCGAGGTGTACGTGCTGGCCGAGGCCGAGGCGCCCAACGGCACGCGGCGGCTGACCAACGATGCGCTGTTCACGCTCGCCTTTCCGCTCGACGAGGTGCGGGGCGGAGCGCGGGCCGGCGCCGACGCCGATGAC
Source organism: Pseudozyma flocculosa PF-1 (assembly GCF_000417875.1). Taxonomy (NCBI): domain Eukaryota; kingdom Fungi; phylum Basidiomycota; class Ustilaginomycetes; order Ustilaginales; family Ustilaginaceae; genus Pseudozyma; species Pseudozyma flocculosa. The sequence continues at coordinate 841,735 of NW_006920872.1, forward strand.
GGAGAAGGTCAACAAGGGCGGCGCATGCCGCAGCGTAAAGACGTCGAGATGGTGACGGGGCTGCGCGACGTCGTGATGCCACCGTCGTCTGCGCTCGAGACGTTTGCCGCCGTCGCCCCGCAGCGGCGAAAGGCGCGCCTCGAGATGCGCGACATGCTCAACCGGCTGTACTCGCAGCCGCAGTAGTAGTGCAATGACCAGGCCTGGATGCGCCCAGCCAGAGCAGAGGGCGAACAGCGCAGCGAGGAGAGGATGGCATCGGGACCGTAACTACCGTCTTCTGGTCTGCACGGAGGTAAGAAGCAAGAGCAGGTCTGGCGTTCGGATGCCAAGTCCGAAGCAGGCCTGTGGTGAGTGGGCCCAGCCCCTCGGGCCGAAAGCGGAAGCGGGCCGAAGGCAGCAGGCAAGCGGCCGACGCAGCTGCATGATGTCAATCGAACTCGGCCAAGCCGCGGCGCCGCGGAAGGGCCGAAGGGCGGAAGGGCGAACGGGCGGACGGGCGGACGGGCCGGCCGGCTTCGATTGGCCAACCAGGGTCCTCCGTCGGAGCAGCCGAAGGTGGAGGGAAAAATCGCCCCGCAGGCAGGGCGGGCAGGGCAGGGCAGGACAGGACACGACGGCCTGCTTGCTCACCTGTGCCCCTCTCTCTCTCTCCNCCNCCTCNCTCGTCTCGTCGTCCGTCCGTCCGTCCGTCCGTCCGTCCGTACCGTCCGTCCGTACCGTCCGTCCGTCCG
>NW_006920872.1:842545-916593 GCF_000417875.1 Pseudozyma flocculosa PF-1
GACGGGGCGGGACGGGACGGACGGACGGACGGACGACGACGACGACGGACCGTCCGCGTCGTCGTCTCCTCCGTCGTCCGTCCTCCTCTCTCTCTCTCTCTCTCTCTCTCTCTCTCTGTGGTGCCGCCCGGCGGGCCTTCCGAAGAGCAACCCCCCTCTGGCCTCGACCACACGACCTCCTTAGAAGGCTGCCACGCCAGGGCCGGCCTCTCCTTGGGGCCATATGGTTGGCGGCCGACGAGGGGGGTTCGCTTCCTTCCCATCGACCACCACTAACACCACCACCATCAACGCGTCCCTTCTCTCGCCCGTGCCTCTAGACGTCCTGGCCTAGCCTGTACCGCCATGTCGACGCTCCTCAAACGCACATTTGCCTCGGGCACCCCATCCTCTGCCTCGTCAGCACCATCTCCATCACCGGCACCGTCACCATCGCCATCGTCTACCACCCGACCCTTGAACTCGGACACACTGCCTCACGGCCGGTACATCCCCGAGGACAAGCGCAACTGGAAGTACCAGCACTTTCCACGTCCAAAGACTTCCCCCGCCGCCGCCTCCTCGTCAACCGCGTCCGCCGCCTCCTCGTTCCTCGCGGGAATGGGCAGGAGCCTGCGCAGGACCAAGGGCAAGGGCAAGGACAAGGACGACGACAAGAAGCAGAGGAGACGTAGCGAACTGCCCCCGTCCCACCTGCACTCGGCCCAGTCTAGCAACCACAACGCCGACCAAATCCAGAATGGCCGCACAGCAGCCAGCGTGCCCACCTCGCCTCGACGAGCGCGGCATGACCTGCCCCCGTCGGTCTCACCCTCGCCCTCGTCCTCGCCCGCATTCTCACGCTCGTCATCCAGCTCCAGCTCCGGATCATCGGCGCCGCTCACCAGCACGGCTCTCCATCCACACGCACCTGCACCTGCGCACACCGACGAACGTCATCCTGACGACATCGTCTACCCCGAGTCCTACCCCTGGCGACCCTCGCGCCGCGACCCAACGGCGAGCTACGTCGACCCATCGCATCGCAACCCCTCGGCCAAGCAGGCCTTCTACGACACCCATTTCGGCGTCAGCAGCGGCTGGAACGAGACCCGGTCCAGGATCACCAAGCGCTTCTTTTGGCGCAACGCGTCGCAGCAGCAGCAGCAGCAGCAGCAGCAGCAGCAGAACGCGGCGCAAATCACTCAGTCTGGGACCTTGCCGGACCGCGGGCTGAGCGGTGGAGAGCAGCTGAGCGCAAAGCAGAGCGGGTTCGGCATCGGCATGAGCATGGAAGACGCCGCCAGGACCGACGCCATCGTCTCGCCGCAGCCCCAGCGCGAGGGCGTCGACCCGCTCTCGCTGCAACAAGAGTCTGCTGCGACGGCCGAGCCTACGACCGCGACGCCGACTGTGCCGACGCCGGCCAACACGGCAGACAAGAGGGCCAAACGCAACAGCGGCTTCTCGCTGCCGGCGCCCAACTGGAAGAGCCTCACGAGCGCCTGGTCCTTTGTCTCGGCCCACTCGGCCGATCTCCTCTCGACGTCGTCGTCTGCCGTTCAGCCCGAGGCTCCCCTCAACCCGGGCCCTCCTCCCTCTGCGCCCCCCGCGGCTCCGTCCGCAGCAGCAGCACCCGCCGTCAACCTGCTCGAGCCCGAGCTGGTTCCCACGGTGCAGCGCCACCGGGGCATCTCGCAGTTTGTGCGCGGCGTCGAGGGCAACGTCGTCATCCTGGGCGGCTACCGCGGCAGCGTACTGCGGTCCGCCGAGACCGACGAGCGGCTCTGGATCCCCATCAAGGTGGGCGTGGGGCTGCGCCGGCCCACGCTCGAGCTGGCGCTCGACGCCGAGGCCGAGTCGCGCTCCGAGGCCGACGTCTACGCGAGCGACATGGTGACGCACATTGGCCGGCTCGTCGACATGGGCAAGCGGCTCCAGACCCGGCTGGCCACGAGCTCGCCGCGGTGCACGGTGCACACGTGGGGGTACGACTGGCGCCTCTCGCTGCCGCTGTCGTCGGCGCGCCTCGTCGCGTTCCTCACCGAGCTGTACGAGGCGTCGTCGCCGGACCCGTCGAGGCGGCGCGGCGCCAAGGTCGTGGCGCACTCGATGGGCGGCCTGGTGACGCTGTTTGCGCTGGCGACGGCGCCGGACCCGCGCATCTTTAGCGGCATTGTGTTCGCCTCGACGCCGTTCGAGGGTACGCCCAACATCCTCGGGCCGCTGCGGTACGGCGATGCGGCCCTGTTCAACGATACCATCTGCAGTCCGCGCGCCACGTTCAGCTTCCGGAGCAGCTTCTACCTCCTCCCCAAGCGGGGCAGGTGCTTTTACGTGCCCGCGAGCCAGGACGACGAGGACGAGGGCCAAGGCGAAGGGGAGGAGGGGGGCAGGTACGAGGATCTCGACTTCCTCGACGTCGAGACGTGGCAGCGGTACGGCTTTAGTCCCTGCATCGTCCCCGGCCACGCTGGCGGCGGCAGCGGCGGGCAAGATGAAGAGAGGGCGCGGGACAAGGTGGGCCTACCCGACTCCTCACTCGGCCAGCCTCCCCTTCCCTCGGCCGCGGCGGCGGTTGCGCCATCGGCGACGACAACGACAGGGGACGAGGAGGACGAGGAGGTGCAAGAACCGAGACGCTACCTGGCCCGGACGCTCAAAGAGGTACGGAGGTTCCACGACGTGCTCGAGACGTCGTTCGATCCGGCCAAGTTCCAGCGAGGACTGTACCCGCCCATCGTGGTGTTGACGTCGGGCCGTACACCCTCGGTATCCGGGGCCATTGTCGGTCTCCCACCGTCGCCCGACGATACCGCCACCACCTCCGCCGCTGTCGCCGGTACCACGACGACGGCGACGGGATGGGAGGACGACGTCAGGGAGGGCAACTACGCCAGCATGAAGTACGCACCGGGCGACGGGCTGATTACGCGCCACTCTTCGACGTCGCTCCCCGGTGGGTGGTCACGCCTCCTCGTGCGTCGGGACGAAGTCACGCACCCGCATCCGCACGATGACGATGTGGCGCTGTCGAGCGGGAAGAGGGAGAGGAAGAGCAAGACGGTGCTGCGACTCGACGGACCGGGCATCGTCGAGAGTCCACACCGCCATGTCACGCTGCTGAGCGACGTCGATGGCGTCGTGCGCTGTTTGGAGGCGCTCAAGAGGGCCGAGGGTCGTAGAGCGGCCTCGGGCTCGGCGGTGCGTAGAGGCGCTTAGATGCTGTGGAAACGGCATGATCGTGGCACGACGGAGATTCGAAGAGGGTATCGGCATCGGCATCGGCATCGGCATAGCATCGATAGAAGGCCCCTTAATGCAGTTTGAGATTCGACGAGGTCGAGGACCTGCCGCGCCCCAGGGATAGGTCAGGAGGTCTGGCACGATGTTGCTGGAGCGAGGCAACGCGACAAGGCCCGCCGCCGCTGTACCAGCAAGGAAACTCGCGGCGACGAGCGTGTTTGCCCCCCGCTCGCCCGTCGCACCGCGGTCAGGCGTCTGGCTTGGCTCGCCTCGCCTCGCCTCGGCTGGGTTCGGCTCGGCTCTCCGAGGAGCAAAGAGGAGGAGATTGGCAAGTGTATTGTCCTGTGCCCGCCACGCCGCTGCATCGAGCCGGCTGCGTGTCGGGCGGTCTACCTGTAACGTTGCGAAGAAAGGAGCGTGGGATGGGGGGGGAAAAACGAATGTGGCGGGAGCCGAAGCTCATAGAAGGAGGGACGGGGGACATGGAAGTGTGCGAGCGGGGGAGATGAGGAGCGAGCGCCGGTATAGGCAAGGATGGCCGGGCGCGGCGCTCGCTCGCTCGCTCGCGCGCCTGGCCGCCGACTACTTTTTGATGACCTCGAAGCCGACGTTTTCAATCTCGCTCGACATGGCCCAGATGACGGCGGCGGCCTCGAGCCCAGAGGTGGCCATCGAGATGAAAAAGGTGGCGGCGACGTGGATCGGGATGATCCACCAGTCCTTGAAGTCGTAGTAGTCCATGTCCTGGAAGATGACGCCGGCGCTGTAGAGGACCTGGAAGGTGCCAAACGACCAGCAGCTGATGATGTAGAGCCAGTAGGGCGTGGGGTCGTTGCCGGTGGGCAGGAACGAGAAGAGGAGGTTGATGCCCGTGCCGATGAGGCAAAAGACGCCAGCGGTCCACACCTTGCACGCGAGGGCGGGCATCGTGAAGCGCTTGGCGAGCTGGGCGATGCCCATGTACCACCGGCGGCGCTGCTTGAGGAAGTCGAGCACGTTGGACGGCGACTGCTCGCGCACAATGCCGTGGATGCGGCCGAGCGTGTAGCCCTTGGCCCACGCCACCTGGGAAAACTCAAAGTCCTCGGTGAGCGTGCCAAAGTCCCAGCCGATCTTGTTCTCGACCTCGCCGTTGATCATGAGGAAGGATCCGTGGACGCCAAACACGGGCCGCTTGAAGATGTTGGCCTGAAGCGAGAAGCGGGCGAGGTCGTCGCCGACGCGCAGCGCGTCGGCCACGGTAAAGGCCCAGCCGGCGACGCCCTTCCAGTAGTTGTGGGCGTTGTAGAGGATGATGCCCTGGCCAAAGTCGTGGGGCGTGTAGCGGATCATGTCCATGCAGCCGCGGAGCGATGCGGCGTCCATGATCGACTCCTCGTCCATGTGCATCACCCAGTCGTAGGGGGTCAGCTTGGCCACGTGGCGGAAGTAGTCGAGGGCGCGCGCCTTGTGCTTGGCCATCTTGCCCGGCGACACGTACGCCTTGGGCGTGACGATGTTGTTGAGGTCCGGGTATGCGTTGGGCTCGTCGGTGAGCACAATGACCTCGACGGCCGGGTGGTACTTTTCCAGCTTGCGCAGCTCGAGGTGGCAGCGGCGCGTGGCGTCCTCGTTGGTGCCGCGCGTGACCGAGACAATGTAGAGCTTGTGGATGCGGTCGCGGTAGACGCGCTTCGAGTCCTGCTGCTTGCGCGACAGCGTAATGTCCGGCGCCATGAAGCCGACAAAGGTGATGACGACAAAGGGGAAGGTGAAGAGCCACAGCACCTTCCACAGCAGGCTAAACGATGCCGGCATGGGCGTCTTGAAGTACGCCCACGGGTTGAACCAGCCCCAGATGAAGCCGACGCCGAGCGCGCCGACGGGCAGCAGGATAAAGGTGCACGAGCTCATCCGCAGCAGCCGCCAGGCGCGCCGGGCCTGCTCGGTGTCGAGCACGTCCGAGGTGAAGATGGTCGACTTGAGGTCGGCGTCGGTGAAGCCGTAGGCCTCTGGCGGACCGATGGGCTCGGGCTGCTCCTCGGGCGTGCGCCAGTGCTTGCACGCGTACACGAAGCGCCCGAAGCCACGCTGGCCGCTGCGGAAGCGGCCGGGGATCGAGGCCAAAAAGGCCGGGATGTCCTCGAGGAAAAAGTCGATCACCAGGCGGACCAGGGCACCGAGGAACGACACCGTGTCGCGCGTGGCCAGGTTCTTGGAGAGCCACGCCGAGCTGCTGATCGACCAGCGGTCAATCGTCTTGCCGAGCACCCAGCCAAAGGCCCAGTTGAGCGTGAAGCAGAGGCACCAGCCTGCAGCGGTCTCGGCGGCAGCAGAGGAGAGCACGGGCGTGAAGAAGCAGGGACGGGGCGAAGACACGGTGGCGAAAATCAGCATTGCCGCGCGCGACGATGGCAACCCTTCGCGCCGAGACCGGACTCACCGTACGACACCAGGCTCCAGTAGTCGACGCCCTCTTTGTGCCACTTGACGACCATGGGCGGCAGGATGCCAAAGACGATGGGCATCTGCGACACGTAGAAGCCGAGGGCGATGCGGCCGAGCGCCTTGAAGAGCCAGTTGCCGATGAGCCACTGGCCCATGATGGACATCTCGAGCCAGAGGAAGACCATAAAGGCGCGGAGGAGGATGGCGGGGGAGCCGCCAAAGTCGTCCTTCTTGAGGTTGACGCCGAGCACGCCCTCGCGGAACGTGATAGGCGCGAGCGCCTGGAGCATCTGAGTCTCGATGCGGTTGTAGCAGAGGAAGAGGAAGGTGAGGGCGCCCAGAACGAGCTCGAGCGAGATGTAGGTCCAGCGCGACCGGAGGCGGAGTCGCTCGAGGATCTGCGATTCAGCCAGGTCGGCGAGCCAGATGCCCAGCAGGAAGGGCTGATTGGTGCTGTAGGTCGAGGCAAGCGCGACCATGAGCACCAGGTAGAGCGCCTGCCGCCGCCAGAGCGGCATGTACATGAGCACGGGCATCAGGAAGAGGCAGAACATCATGCCCCAGAGCTGCGTGTACATCGACCAGAGCATGCCCTCGTACTTGAGCTGGTAGACGTGGTCGCGGTTGGTGAAGATGCGCATCACGTCGACGGCAATCTCGCTGAAGCTGGTCGAGGTGGCGATGACGTAGCCCTTGCGCTTGACGAGCGTGCACCAGTCCGGGTACCACAGGTTGTCGCCGATCTTGAGAATGGGGCTCGCCTTCTGCGCCGGGTAGTAGGCACCGCCGGCGCACGACGTGGCCTGGGCGATGCAGGCGATGACCGACATGACGGCGAGGCGCCACGTGCGGCGCAGCATGGCGTCCGGCAGCGACTTCCACACGAGGGGCTTGCCGCGGTGCAGGCGGCGGAACCACGAGGTCACGTTGAGGCGGCCGGCCAGCATGAAAAAGAAGATCAGGCCCATCTTGGACCGCAGGATGTCGCGCGCGCTTCCCGGCTGGATGACTTCAGGGAACAGCTTGGCAAAGGTGTGCGTGAAGTAGTGCTCGTTGAACCTGCAGGGGTAGGGGCGGGCGAAGGACGTCGCAGGTCCTCGTCAGCTTCCATCTTTGGCATGTGCCCGCGGAGAGACGGCGGCCTGGCTCGCCCACTCACACCATGATCATCGCGATGCCGCGCAGGCCGTCGAGGTAGCCCGTGTCGACCTCCTTGAAGCGCTTCTCGGGCTCCTTTTTGGGCGCCGGCGGCTCCTTTTTGGGCTCCTCATCCGCCGTGCCTGGAAGCTTCTGTGTCTCGGCATCGAGCAAGACTGGCACCGGCAGGACGCCATCGACCGGGCTAGAGGATTCTTGCTTCTCGAGAGGTACGCCCTTGAGCTCGTCGCTGGCGAGGCTGAGCGTGGTGCCTCCAGCCGGCGAGGTCGGGTATGACGGGGCCGTCGAGGACTCGTTCGATGCGGAGGCATGCTTCTCGAGGTCCACCGCGAACGCGACGGGCGCCGTCAGAGAGGTCTTTTCGGCCATCTTCGCAGAGGCCAGGGCGATGAAGAGGGGGTTGCGAGGGAAGGAGAGGAGGGTTGGAACCACTCTCACGGCGGATCCCGGCTGTCAAGGCTTGATGTCGGGAGGAAGAGCAGGCGGTGATGGTGATGGTGATGGTGAAGAGGGATCTGGGCCTGACTCGAAAGGACCAAGACGGGCAGATGGCTCGAGGCTCGCTGGAGATGGACAGCGGTAGTCCAAGATTGTACCGCAGGTCGATGGCGTCGAGGAGCTTCTCAGAACGTCCGAGGGTCTCCCGACAGCAAGGCGGACTTCGACCAGCACGTTCAAAGCAGTCGACGAGGGGTGGCCAGCGAGAGGGGCGTTGGTGTCCTTCTACGTCGAAACTTGTGGACAGCTGGCTGCCTCGTGGTGCATTGTGCGTGTCCGACAGCACCAAGCGGCGAACCCGCGTCGGCCGCAAACCTGCGCTGCTGATCCGGCGACGCGCACCCGTCAGCACATGGGATCCGTCGGCGGCGCGGTCGGTCAAATGCACAGCAACGGGAGCCAGTGTTGGGGGAAGCGGCGGATCCTGCGAGAGGCAAAGACGAGGCCCAAGGGCGAGCGCGCAGAGAGGAGGCACCGGCGACGGCAAGGCCGTGATTGGCCCGTGAGCAGGGGCGAGTGGTGAGTGGTGCTGCCGGGAGAATGTTGGGCGTTCATCTACCACCGTGTGCACCTCGGTTCATGTCAGAGGCAGAGCGCAGAGATGTATATCGATGGGGCCAAGCCTCACGCCGAGCAGAGCTCCTGTCTCTGGGATCGCGCTCGGCGTGGGAGCGCGAGAGGGCGCTCCAAGAGATTGGGTCGGTCGCGGCAGCCCGGCGCGACGCACAGGATCGCCGGAACGGGAAGCAAGCCGTTCCATAGCAGCAGCGCGATAGTCGAGCGGGCAGAGCGAGGGGCAATACGGGACGGGTACCAGCCAAAGAGCGCTCTTCCGGTCCCGGAAGGGGGGCCGAGACGGCAGGGGCCTCTGAGGAACCACCGCGGTAGCCGGGCCTTTGGGTCGAGGGGGTTGGCTACCATTCCTAGATCGTCGTCGAGCGGCGAGAGTGTACCAGAGCGGAGTAGCGTGGGAGAGTGGCGGAGAGAAGGGCAAGTTCAAAGGCAGACCGGGTCGGCGGCAGCGGCGCACCACCAGGAGAGGCGCAGGTCGGCGACGAAACAGAGAAGGAGAGAGGTCGAGGATCAAGGTTCAAGCTGCGTCTGGGTGCGAACGAGGCAGGGCCTCGAAGCGCTGTATACGGTGCCGTCGACGACGAAAGGACGACGAAAGGGCGGAGTGCGGACTATGGCAGAGCAGCAGCCTTGGAGCGGCTGCGACAGAGGGAGTGGTGGAGAGGAAGAGGAAGAGGAAGAGGAAGCAAGCCGCGCGCTCGAGGGCCGCGTGCTGGCTGGCAGCAGCAAATCAATACAACCCGCGCGGTGGCCAGAGCGGGTCCAATTCAAAACGACGCAGGCGCCTGCACCTCGGAGACGAGGCCGGAGCGATTTTGAATTGGCGGAATACAAACGCCACGCGCGTTTCTGGGTGGCTCGGCGTGGGGGGCGCCTCTCCTGGCGTGGCAGGCCAGGCGCGCTCCCTCTTCCTAGCCACCACCACCGGCGTCCCCATCCCCCTCATCCCCCCATACCCAACACCACCACTAAAGCTAGTATTGTAGCACCGCCACCTCGACTTCAGCACCCGACACCGACTCCGAGCCGCATCCTCCTACCGCTTGGGCACTCCATCAGTCCCGCCGCGCAAGAGCCTTAGCTCCGAGCCCCCTGCCATGGTACCAAGTCCTCTGCTCTCTGCCCGCAGCGCCCTGGCCACCTTTCGTCGTGCTCGGCGCTCGTCCGACTAACGGCTTCTGCACTTCAGGAAGATATCAAAGCCCAATATCTGCAAAGTCAACGCTCGGAAGCCGAGAGTGCGGCCTCGCCCCGCTCTGACAGCCCAGAGGTTCTTCACCCTGCCTGCCTGCTTACCGTCCCTTCCGTTCTGAGCCGTTCCGGATCGCAGGCCAGGAACGCGACACCGAGCAGAACGGCAGTCCTCAAGGCACAGATCCGCGCCAGTAGCATCGTCGGCGCATCCGAGTCCATGTCAGTATGCCGACCGCGTTAGACATCAGCATCCTTCGCACCCCGGTTGACCGACAGCGAGCAAGCCACTCACGTCATGGTGGCGAGCGAGGCACAATTGGCCGACTTAGTTCGGACCGGAGCGGAGCATCGCACCGTCTCGGTCGGCTTGCCTCTTGCTATCGGTCCTCGGTGGTAGGGGGCCGCAGGTTCAGAGCTCACAATGATCGGCGAGCCGTACGCGGTGATTCAGGTCACTCTATGCACGGAAGCACAGCCTGGAAGGGGCATTCCAGCTGCGCGTCTGGCGAAGTCCGTCGTCGAAGCGGAGTTGGACAGGCATCCATCTCCTTGATGGGTTACTCTGCGTCCCAAAGGGTGGTCGGAGTCGATATTCCAGCGCCACGGTCGCTCTACGGCTCGACTGCAGACGCTGAGCCCGGACCATGAACGAACCGAACACTCGGTCGAGCAGCTTGTTGCCGCTTTGGGAAGGTCGACATCCTAATCCGACCTATCCTCGGCCGCTGCCGATCCGACCGGCAGCGACAGCCTTCCTGAGCCGGTAGAGCTGCCGACTCGCCCTCGACGATGCTCGCCACCATTATACTGTTTGTCAGCCACCTTCGACCGCAGGCAGGCCAACTCGACAGCACTGCTTTGTGGGAAGCTGTTTCTCGGACCTCGATCCTCTCCGACCGCATTCGACCTGCTCCTGAAAAACGGCGCTGTCCCCAACGACGTCGACACGAACAACACCATCGACCGGCCAACTCCTTTCGCCGCTTGGCCCAAACGACGAGCGCAGACAATGCCTGGCACATCGCAACCGGTCCGATGTCCCCTGAAAATCGGCAGCGGTGCAGACCATCCTTCGATCCCACGTCGTCGCCGCTCCAATCCGCTGGCGCTGTAGGCGGAGCGCTCGCCTCGCCGCTGCCAGGTCGCTGTTGACTCGATCGGACCCATTCCGAAGCCAGCCAGGCGGCCAGCGAGAGCCGATCGACGACGCTTCGGGCCGACAGGCCTCGCTCCGAGAGGCAGGACGACGGCGACGGATGGACAGTGCGTGGAGATGCAGGGACGAGCCCCTCGGTGGCCGTCATGCGGAACGGAGCCAGCAAAGGTCATCCTCGCGTCGCGTGGCACACCCGGAATGCGTATTTTTCCAGCGGACGCCTTCCTGATCCGAGCCGACCGAAGGCCATGCAGCCACGCCACGCGGCCTGCCAGGAACGCTCGCTGCGCGTTGGGCTAGCCGAGTCGAAGGCGATCCCCTTCCAGACAGGCAGGCAGCGGGCAAACAAGCAACAAACACGGACGGCAAGCCATCCAAACACCAGTAGGGCCACTGGCCCACCTCGCAACACGACGGCGGTCAGACGGCGAAGCCAGGCACGCACTCGCGCCAAGGCAAGCCAAGCCAAGCGACAGCGAGCCAAGTCCGAGTGAGTAGAAACGAGCGTGTATCCATTGCAAAGGCGAAGAAGGCAGAGTCCGAGAGGCAAAAAAGGACAGACTAAAACGAGGGGAAAAAGATAGTAGCGGCAGGACGACGCGCCGAGGCCACCGCCGACCGCCACCACCGGACAGCCAACGTCTACGGGCGGACGCGCGCTACGACAACGTGGGAAAGGCGAGCTTGCAGCGGTTCGCCAGCTGCTTGATCTCCTGGGCGCGGCTCTTGTGCATCACCAGGAGCGCGTCCTTGGTATCGACGATGACAACGTCCTGGAGGCCGATGCAGCCGATGACGCGGCCGGAGCCGGGTACAATGAAGCCGGTGGCATCGTCGAAGAAGACGCTCGACTCGTCGCCGAGGACAATGACGGGCTCCTCTTCGAGGCTGGCGGCGGCTTCGGAAACTGCCTCGGCGGTCGTCTTGGGGCCGGGGCCGGACTCGATGGGGGCGAGGGGCGGCAGCGGGCAGAGAGGCGATCGGGGCGAGGGCGATAGCGATGGCGTCCACGCCGAAGTCGCGCTGAGCGGGGGAGTCGGCAGGCCGCCTGCCATCGAGAGGGGCGATCGGGGCGTGCTGGGAGCCGAAGACAGCCGGCGCCATTCCGAGAGGCTGGCAAAGTCGCCCAGGTCCTTCCAGACGAGGGGCGCGGGCACCACCATCATGTCGCCGCTAGCGGCCGCAGGCTCGGCGATGGCGTGGTCGATGGAGATCTTGAGCAGCGTCGGCCACACCTTTGCCAGCTCGGCCGCGTAGCCTTCGGTGCCGTGCAGCTGGGCAAGGCCGTCGAGGCCGCGGTAGAGGTCCGGCTGGTGCCTCTGCAGCATGTCGAGGAGCACCCTGGCGCTGGCGACAAAGATGCCCGCATTCCAGCAGTGCTGGCCATCGGCGATGAGGCGGGCGGCCGTGGCGGCGTCGGGCTTCTCCTTGAACGACGAGACGCGGAAGGCGCGATCGCCGGTGGCGGCCGTGGTCGTCGTCGTCGTGTCCGCTGTCGCCGCACTCGTTGCAGCGCCTCGGTCGGACTCCGAGGCCGGCGCACCGATGTGGATGTAGCCAAAAGCGGTCGACGGCTCGGTGGGCTGGATGCCGATGGTGACGAGGACGTCGTGGGCCTGCGCCACCCGGACCGCCTCGCGCACCGCCGTGTAGAATTGCGGGTTCTGTTGGCAGAGGGGGCCAGAGGAGAAGAGGGGGCAGGGCAAGAAGCCGGGTGGTCAGAAGGCCGATCTACACCACTCAGGAATCCGAAGCCAGGGCCAGGGGTCGCTCGCCCCCTCGGGCTGGCTCTCAACTCCAAGACGCGGGGATCGAAATCGCAACGACAGGCAGGCCCACCGCCAGCGCGCCCAGTCCAGCGGCCAGCCCAGCTGCCAGGCAGAGAGGAGCGCAAATTCGGCGAAGGCTGGGTTCGAAAACAGGCAGGCTAGAGCAGGCCAGCGACGGCTCTCTCTCTCTGCCCCCAGCGAGGCACAGGGCGAACGAGCGAGCGAGAGAGCGAGCAAGTCGGTCGGGCCGGAGCCTCTGAGTTTGCACGTCCAACACTGCGTCCAAGCCGATACTGCGCTCTCGCTCGCTGGCCCCTCTCCTCGCAGGCCAGCCAACCCTCGCCCTGCCCTGAGCCCCTGCTTGCATGGCCCTTTTCGCCTTTGCTGCAGCTGCGAAACAGCAAGGACCCGACTTCTGATGCTCACCTTATCTTCTGCTGGCATGACATGGTCTGCGGCAAAACTGCCGACGATGGCGTCGGGGTCGCGCTTGAGGCAGATGGCCGCAGCGAGGCCGATGGCGGCCATGCTCTCCTTTGGGCAGGGCTCGGTGACGAGGTTGTCGCCTTCGAGCTCACCCAGGAGCTGCTGGCCCACCTCGGAGGCATGCGCGTTTCCGGTGACGACGACAATGTTGGAGCGGTACGAGAGCGGGCGCAGGCGGTTCCAGGTGTTTTGCAGCAGCGAGCCGCCGTTGCCCTCGAGGTCGAGCAGGAACTTGGGTCGAGCGTCGCGCGACAGAGGCCACAGCCTCGTCCCGGACCCACCGGCGGGGATGATGCTGTAGAACGAGGGGATGGGGCCGGTGTGGATCGGGAGAGGTCGTCGTCCCGTCATCGCGCCCGTCGATGGAGGGAGGCGCGACAGGGGAGGGCTAGCCCGCAGCCCACCCATCGGGTCGTCGACGGCGTCCTCGGGCGTGGTCAGCGTCGAGCTGCAGGCGCTGTCGACCTGGAAGGTGTAGTCGTCCAGCGACATGGCCGTCTGCTCCGCCGCCGATCGCAGGCAGGTTCCAAGAAGCAGGTAGGCATGGTCAGTCGGGCCGGCCAGCAGGCAGAATCGTGTCTGCATCAGCGGCGATGCCAAGGCAAGGCGGACACTCACAACGTTGTTGAGCTGGTCCAGGGTTCCAGTGGTGTCCGCAGCGGCGTGAACGGCGTCCTTGCCGACGGCGTGCTCGCCGGCCATGATGGCGGTGATGACTCCGTTGACCGACTCCATGTTGGTCGGACGAGCAGGCAGGCAAAGATGAGGGAGCGAGGAGGAAGCTGTTGAAGAGGGGTTGACGAGATGGGGAGGGGAGGGGAGCAAGGTGATGTCTTGAGGCTTGGGGAGAGGTCTGGAGGCAGAGGAGGGGTCAAAGGGACGATGATCGAACACCCGCTTGGTCGTCGTCCTTATGTAGCCTCACCTTGGTCGCTCTTGGTCTTCAAAGGCAGGCGAGCAATACACGAGGTCAAAGGAAGGGGGATGTTGAAGATATGCAGCGGGGCGGCCCAGCGTCGACCATCGCGTTGAACGCTCGACCAGGCACGAGGCTCGAATCGACGGCGAAGGCCGGACTGGCGAACAAGGTTTCGACAAGACATGGTCCCGAGAAGGTCTCTGATTCGATCGGCCGCCCCAGCGATGGAAGGGTGGGAACGTCGTTCCGCTTTCGGCGGTGGCGGCGGCGGCGAGGGGAGAAAGAGTGGCGCCGGGTCCGGGCTGCTAGCGTGCTGCGCCACAGTGAGTCGACGGGAGCGATGCATTGAGGAGGCAAACGAGCTAGATGGCCGCAAAAGGACCGGCAAGCGCGGGGGAGGCAGGAGAGGCGCGGCGGTAGACGATGACGAGAAGGCGGTTTCGGGCCGCGGGACGGTGGGACGCGGTCGATGGGCAGCCGGACGAGAGGCGTTGGCGTCCCCTCGCCACGGAGGAGGTTCCTTGTTGGCTCGACGACGACGACAAAGACGAGATGCTGGGCAGGGCAGGCAGGAGGGAGACGGGGATCGACCCTACGTGACGATCCAAAACGCCGGAAGCGAGCGAGGGAGTGCAGCGGAAGCAGGAGAGCGAGGTGAAGCATGATCTATCTATCGAGCAGCAGCGTAGCAGCAGCAGCAGCAGCAGCAGCAGCAGCGAAGAAGGGGTGCCGAGACGAGAGAACGATGGCAAGACGAGCAGCAGGCCGGCCTGGGCAGCCATGCGTGGCTCACCCAGAAGTGTCAGGCGCACAACCGAGCGAGCTTTCTTGCCTCTGCGCGGCTGCTTCCCACGCGTCCCTTCTCGCCCCTCCCCACCACCACCACCGCCGCCGCCATCCTCGCCCCTCTGACGCGCCTCGGGCCGCCGCACCCCAGCAGCGCAGAGTCGAAGCGTGCTGATCTCGTCTCGTACCCACCTCGAGGGCACCACCCCCCTCGCCCTTGGCCCCCTTCCGCCTCTCGCCTGCAGTCGCTCGGCCTCTCCCGCAAGCGATCGAAGTATCTTCCGGCGGTCGCAGCAGCAGGTCGGTCCTCTGCGTCGGCCGCACTCAGAGATTCAACATCTCCCCCTTCCGGCGCATCCTGACACCCTCTCGCCCTCTCCCGCCCGCCAAGCCACCGCCGTCCGTCGCATCATCGTCGCAGCTCGACGTCGGTGCCCGCCCCTCTCGGCGCCGCACATGCACCCATATGCCCGCACCCACGAGCTCGAACCTTCGTCCCAATGCGGCTTCCGCCGGGCACGCTCCCGTCCCTACACCTTGTCGCCTCGCTTCCGCAGGATGTTTGTCGATCCCCCTCTCCGCGCCCGCCTCCGCCTCCCGCGCCGGCTCACCTTAGCAGCAGCTGAAGGGGCACCACAGCGGCATGCCGGCTTGGATTTCCACCGACCCTGCCATCACCGCATCATCGAACGACCTGCGCCGACCTCCGAGCTACGTCCGATGACGAGCGGCTCAAGTCCGCAACATGAGCAGGATCTGCGCGCTCCTGCCAAGAGCCCATGGGCATAATCCTCCGATGCAGCAACCCTACTCGTACCGGCGTCCTCGGCGTGGCGCACTGCGACCGGACCGAGGCAGCACATGTGGACCTGAAAGCACGCTCCGTGTGCTTCCGGCGGGCACAAAGGCTGCAGCATCACCGCCGTCTGCCGCTTTGTTCCCACACCTCCTCGTGAGCTGATCCTGAGCTTCGTCCACGGCGTTGTCAGGTGGGAGAAGATGAGCTCGCAGCAGCGTCCATCCTTCCGCTTCCGGTGCGTACTTTCCATCCAGGCCAGTTTTTCCCTCCTCGCACGTCCGTGGAAGCGGGCATCTCCGTCCACTGGTACCCTTCGATGCCGATCGATTGAATCAATCAGGCCCCTGTGTCGCTGGAGCCGATAGGGCAGACGAGAGGACGGGACGCTGCCTTGCGGGTACTGCGTTGATGTACCGCCGTCCGTTCTTCCTCATGCCAACGTAGAGTTGTCCGCCACGCGCCCGTACCAATGAAGCCGCTCCTTTGTGCCGTCTCGGCGGGAGGTACCGCCATGTTTGCCCCTGCATCGAGCCTGACACCTCTTCTGCGGCGAGGAACGTTGCGGCAAAGGTCTGTTCGGCCGAGGCGGCCGCGTCTGTCTCCCCTTGTTCGCCTTCCTGCCGGGCGCTGACCGCGCCGCTTCTTTGTTTCCCTCCCAGTCTTCCCCTATTCTTTAGGTCCTTCTCCATCCTGCTCTCCTGCTCCCTTCTTCCAGGAGACCCTGTTCCTTTACCATCTAGCCGCACCTTCTCTCTCACCTTGGCAGGCCTGAGTTCGCTGCCCCTTCATAACAGCAGCCTTATCGCGTCTAGAGGACGCTCGGGCACCTACAGACCTCCCTCCCCATCACTGCCGCGCCCGTCGACCAAGGAGCCATGTCGGACCAGCGCCACCAGCAGCAGCTCGAACAGCTCTTCAACGGCATGGAGCTCGGCGACACACGGTCCCGTCCATCTTCGAGCTCCTCGCGCCGTTCAGGAGCTGACCGATCCGCAAACCGCTCAGACGAGCGCAACGACAGCCCAACCGATACCGAGGCACCCGCGGCGCGACCAGATGCTCGCCCCAGCATGGAGCAGCCAGAGTCAGAAACGCCCTCGGCCTTCGCCATCATGCTGGCAGGCAACCGGGCTCCCCGCCCTAGGCCGCTGCAGTTCTCGCACGTGCTTCGACGGGATCGGCGCCTCGACGCCGCCGCTTCAGCTGTCAACGAGCACCACCAGACTCCGGCTGGGGACCACGGCAATGGCAGCAATGCCGAGCCGACCGAGGAGCTCGACGACGACATCATCCTACCCTACATGGACCCGAGCCAGCCACGCACGCCCTGGAGCCCCCATACGCCTCGAACGCCTTGGAGCCCGCAGCCGCCTCGCGGACCCATGCCGCCTTTGTCCTACATGTCGGCGATGCCGACGATGCCACACACGCCCATGACGCCCGCCACGCCCCTTCCCGGCTACGGCAGCCGCACGCCCGCGGACTCGACCGACGTCTCGGGCGAGTCGACGCCGCACAAGGTGTCGTTCTCCAAGGACGACTACAAGGCGCCCGACGAGATCAAGCGCGCCTCGCTCCGCCTCAGTCCTGGGAAAGCGTCGCGCCTGTCCAAGTACCGCGAGCTGGTGGGCGAAAAGCCCGACGACAAGTTCACCGTGTACAAAAAGGTGCGGCAGGCTTCGAGCGCAAGCGAGGTCGTCGATGTGGAGCCAAAGTCGCCGATGGACGGCGTGTTTGTGGTGCCCGCCTCGCCCAGGTCGAGTCGTTTCAAGCTGCCCAAGCTGCCGAAGATGCCGGCGCTGCCCAAGCTGCGCATCGGCCCGCTGCCCGAGATGCCCGCGCTCGAGCTGGGCCTGCTGTCGAGAATAAACCCGTTCCTCTCGAGCAAGAAGCGCGAACGCCACCTCGACGGCCTGAGGCTGCTGGCGGCGGTGCTGGTGCTCTCTTCGACCGTGGTCGGCAGCGTGCCGAGTGACTCGAAGCTCTCGCGTACCCTCCTCTACCCGATCAGGTCCGATTTCGGCCTGATCCTGTTCTTTGTGCTCTGCGGACGAACCGTCGGCCTGCCGTGGATCAAGCCGCGCGCGCTTCCTCCCAGGTCGCCGCCGCCACCAGTGCTAGACGCCAAGGCCGGGAAGAAGGGCGAAAAGAGACACGACCAGGACAAAGAACAAGACCCGAAGCAAGAGCAAGGAGGGGAACAAGAGCAGCGCTACGAAGCGCCGCCGGTCATCCCGGCCAAGGTGCACTACTCGACCGAGCCCATGTTCCAGACGATGGGCAAGTCGATCGTCTCGCGGCCGTTCCGCTTCCTGCTGCCCGCGCTCATCGTCTCTGCGATCCAGTACCGCCTCTGCAAGACGACCAACATGTCGGCCAGCCACGCCGACTTCCACGCCGTCTTTTCGCGCCCCTTTGCCACCGACTGGTGCCTCGAAAACGCCGTCGACTGGCTCACGACGTTTGTCAACCTCTTTACGATGGAGACCATGTCGCAGGTGCTGCGGCAGCAGACGTCGATGCTCTTCACGGTGCCCTGGCTGCTCCAGGGCAGCTACTACGCCTACGTCATGGCCATGTTTGGCGAGATGCTGGGCAAGGACACGCGCCTCTTCTTCTACTTTGCCATCGGCGCCCTCAACTGGGCGTCGTGGTCCTACCTCTCTCCGTTTGTCGCGGGCATCTTTCTCGCCGAGCTCGACGTGTCCGGCCGGTTCGCGCGGCTGCTCCGTCCCGTCGGCGGGCCCGAGACCAAGGTGCCGGCCTTCTTCCGGGCTCTGGCGAGCTCCAACGTGCTCGGCTTCTACGCGCAGCTCGTGTCGGCGGCGGGAATGGGCCTGATGCTCTTCCTGCCGAGCGTGCGCGACAACACGACCGAGGCGCTGTCGCAGCTGCACACCCTCAACCCGCCCTTCTCCAAGGACTTCTGGTCCGGCTACGATATGGTGCGCTTCGCCGACCTGGCCGCGGCCTTTTTCCTCGTCGCCCTCGTCGACATGACGCCCGTGCTGCGCTACGTCTTCAACCTGCGTCCCATCTCGCTGCTGGGCCAGCACCTCTCCGCGGGCATCACCGTCATGCATCCAATCGTCTTTTGGAACATTGTCCCGCGCCTCGTCTCGATGCCGAGCGAGGCGGACCGCGCCATGGGCAAGGGCACGTCGTCGACGGTCGCGACCGTGTGGATCGTCTGCCTGGCCATCTCGACGGCCCTTGCCGTCCTGTTCCGCCTGCTCCTCGAGTACCCCTCGAGCCTGCTGGGCGAGCTGTTTGTCGCCCTCTGGTTCGGCAAGGGCAAGTACCTGCTCAACCCGAGCAGCGTCAACCGGTCTTCTCCCCGGTAGTCGAGCCACACTCCCTCTTTCTCTCTCGCTCTTCCTTGCACGATGGCTCGGCGGTTTCCACCGCCCTTCACTCTCTTCCCTCTGCCCTGCTTGGGCTCACACACTCTCTTTTCTCGATGATAGACACGCAGCTAGCTAGCTACGATAGACTAGCGGACGAACAGCAATAGAATGGACAATCGCCCTTGCGCCTCTGAGTCCCCGACCGAAGGCGTGGCCGCCAGATGGACGAGGCGACAAGGCCGCGCCTTCTGACGAGCAAGGGCAGGCCGGGCCCGGGAGCTGGACACGACTCGAGGGTTCCTTTTTTCTGGCACGCGACGCCTCTCGCCTGGCGTGGCCTGGCCGACTCGAGCAGCGCCAACCGAGACTCGCCGCTCTCTTCTCCGGTCCACCACCACCATCGCGCCAGGCACTATCCAAGCTCCTCCTCCTTCCCCGTCGACCCGCCTTCTGCCCGCTCACCATGTCAGGACCGACAGCCAACGAGCCGGTGATCGTCGTCAGCCCAGAGAGCAGGGGCACCGTGTACGGCCAGCCCGCCACGCTCGTCGACGTCTACCTGCCGGTGCACTACGACGCCTACGAGAGAACGCTCACGGCCTTTCTCCCGCGCTGGCTCGACGAGCACCTGACGCTGGACAAGCAGTGGTTCTTTGTCGACGTCTTCAAGTTCGAGCCTGCCGGTCTGGCCGGCACGCCGCCGCCGCCGCTGTCGCTCCTCTCGGCCAAGGTGCTCAATATCGTCGTCCGACCCATCTTTGTCGATCCAGACCACTCGATCACGGCCTTCGTGCCGCCTCGACACGAGCTGGTGCTGCTTCAGGCGTACAGTGAGCAAGAGCTCCGCCGCGCTCACGAGAAGTTGAGGGCGACGTCGGACCTCTTTGAAGCCAACCTGCTCCGACCCTTTGCCTACGAGCTCTACGTCGCCGAGCATTCGAGGCTCCGCCTTATCGCAATCGCCGATGCGCTCAATCGAGATTACTGGAAGTGGGCGCTTTACGTCCTCTGCCTCGATGCCGAGACGTACCGCGATAGCCTGCTCGCCTAGGTCGACCTGGACCAGACAAAGGCCCGAGGGCAGCGGCTAGGTACGTCGAGATGCATCCGCCGTGGTCGCGCCCAGACGGCAAAGCCTCTGACGCTTCAAACACATTCCCCCCTCTCTGTCAATCTGTTCCGACGGCAGATCCGGACCTTTCTGCGTTCTCCTGGTGACCCGATGGTCCTGCCCTCAACCTGTCCGCGGATGCGTGTCGATGTCGCCTGGCCAGCACACGAGATCACAAAGCGACGGCAATACAAGGACCAGCTCGGCCAGTGACCTCGTATCCTGGTCTGAAGCGAATCGATCCGGCTCCCGTCTCCTCTCGGCCGGTGAGGGGAGCATCTCGGGCGAGATCGGGGCGTAGCCGCGCCATGGCCGTCCACGCTGGTTCCGGCTCGGGGCGGCGTTGTCGAGCTCTCTTGAAGGGGTGGACTAGCCCAGGAACCACCGGGGCGGTCTGCACCGTTGCAAATAAAGTGCAAACGGACCAGGGTGCGGCATAGCTGCTGACCTGATGCGGCAGGGCACAAAGGGGATGAGGGGGCCGGCTTCACGTCTGCGCTAGTCTGCGTCGCCTTTTCGTCCCAGCGTTGGTCTGCACGAGACAGGTCGTCTTCTAGCCCGCTCGGGCGGAAGACCTGCAGCCTCGCCGTTGACCTGCTGCGCAGCCCCGTCCTTCTGCTCCCACAGGATAAAAAGGCAAACAGCGCACGCCTCCTCCTTCCCTCTCTTCCGCCATCTTCGCCACGCATACCTCTCTCCACGTCGCTCGACTTCATCGCCCGGACATCAAAGCTGCTCGCCATGTCCTACCTTGCCTGTGAACATGATCCCGTCGTCAGCGTGCGACCGTCGAGCGGCGGCATCGTGTACCGGCACACCTCAACACTGATCCTCGACGTCCATGTGCCGATCCACTTTCGCGAGCTCCAAGGCACGCTGGCCAAGCTTACCCGTTGGCTGGATGAGTATCTTACCCTCGACGTGAACAAGTTCTTCCAGGACGTATTCAAGTACGTGCCGGCTCACTCGCCCATCCCGGCGACCAACGATCCTAAGACTGTCATACACATTGTCGTCAAGCCGGTCTTCGTTAGGGACGAGCTTCGAATAGCTTGGCGCGAATGGCCCAAGCTGCTCGCTTACCCTCAGGCCACGGTTCAGGCGGCATACGTCGCCCGCCGCCAAGCGACAGACGCGTTGAAGACTCAGCTCGGCCTGTTTGTCTTCGAGGTAGTGCTTACCCCGGACAGCAAAGACAAGATCGAGGATCTGGCAAGGGCCATGTCGGCGGCCTCGCGAGCGGCTCTTGACAATCTCCGCCGCGCTGCGGAAGCGTGCCGCGACCGCGCCTATTGAGCGTGCCCAGCTTGAGCAACGTAGGTCGGCCAAAGTAGGGCGGCCCTCAGTGTGTCCTATCAAGCAACTTCCCCCCTCAGCCTTGGCATGAGCACCGACTTGTTGATTTTCCGTCAATACCGTGTGATTCGACACGGGTCGAAAGTGGCTCGGCGAACTCTGGCTGACCCCTTCGTCGCTCCGCGTCCGCCACACGACCGCACATCGCAGCCGCCGGACTGAGCGCTTATGAATGCCGCCGGAACATGACCCACAATCCGCTACAAGATCGCCCAGGCTCGGCCGTCATCATACGGCACGCTTCAAGCCCTAGCAAGTCATTCAGCTGCGACGTGCGCTGCGATCCGTCATGCAGAGCAGCTCGTTCGACCTCCCAGTCCCTCGTCAGTCGCTCCCCGAGAGCGCGATGCTTTGCTCCCATGCCCGTCGACTGCACTGCCTCTGTTGAGACTGCGCACACCGTCCAAGCACGAGTATCGTCGTAGGACAGCCACGCGACGCCACATTGTATCCTTTGTCTTCCCGCCTCGGTCTCTCCGCCTCAAATCAGATCTGACCGTTTCGCGTCCAAGCTTGCGCTAGCAGCTCGTAGCTCGCTTCCGTCCTTTGACTTACCGCATGTCGAGCCCAAAGCCCCTGTTTCAGGCACTGAAGTTGCCGCGCTGTAGTCGTCGCCCTCCTCTTCGGGTGTCGTTTTCCGCACCAGCTTCCGCTCCCTCGCACGCCATTTGCCGCTCCACCGTCGCCCATCGATTGAGGTACGACATCCTGCGAGCGGAGAGCGATTTGAGCACGCCCTGCCGATGGAAACGTGACCAGTCACTTTTGGAGGTTCCTGAGATGCGGCGCCGATGATTCCAGCGTCGAGCGAAGGTTCCGCCTCTGAACAGACGACGTCTCTGGTTTCCAGGCTGTACAAGGGGACGCACAAAGCCAACAGCCAGCGGCCGGGAGCGGCGTTGACGGATCTAGCGCCGAAACAGGCCGAGCCGCAGGGAAGGTTGTGATCGGCTTGGTCCTTGCAAACGCCCCGAGATGAGGTCCACGTCAGCGCCAGCCTTGCTTGCACTGGGTCTCGTCTCGCCTGGCTTCCGTCCTTCCTTTCATTCCTTCCTCTCTTCCTCTCTTCCTTCCGTCCTTCCTTCTGTCCTCTCTCTCTCTCTCTCCCATCATCCCGTCCTCCCCGCCGCTTCCGTCCCTCCAGTCATCCCACGCCGCTCATGACGCCCTACTGCTTCCTTCCGACTACTTCATCAGTGTCGACCCGTCCAGTCTCTGTGGCAGTCGATTCAAGACGGTCATCAAGGTCTGTCTTCCCATCTCCGTCGCCTCCAACCAAAACCCGTACGCCATACAAGCGGTGCTTCCAACTTGGCTTGACCAGCATCTCAAGCTCAACAAGGAGGGCTTCTTTCATTCCGTCTTCAAATTTACACCCTCAGGACTCAACGAGCAGATGAGCAGTAGCTGCCAGCACATCGTCGACATCGTCATCAGACCGGTCTTCGTCCCAGTCCCACCTTTGTCGGGGTCGTATGTCAGCCGCGGTATCTATGCCTATAGGCCGCAGAAGGTGACAGAGGCGGTACTTGCCCATGGCGGGGTCGAGGATGTCCTCTCGACTCGACTTGGCGATGTCGTTTTCCAAGTCTACCTCTGCGATGATGCTGGGCAGCGCATCGCCGAAATCGCGCGGGAAATGCGCAGCGAGTGGAACGCCAGCCTCGACGTACTGAAGAAGCGGGCTGTCGACTTCAAGCAGGCAGACCTTCCCGACATTGTGCAGACTATCAAAGGCCGGAGGGCCGTTGCTCCGACTGCCTCTTACGTTCTTGTGGCCTGTCCTCCTCGCGACAAGGTGCTATAATGTCTCCCCCGACTCGTGCTGCAGATGTGAGTTGGGTCTAGGCTGCAGGGGACCTCTGCAGTCTGGTTCTCGACGGAGCTGACCTGGTATGACATCTCTCGACCATCATCTGCGGGCTCCTCTTTCTGGCCATGCGCAGGCCTATCCTTTCGGCCAGACGAGAGCTCCGTCGACCCACTTCTCTTCATTGCAACGAAAGCGACAAGCGCAAGAGTCCTCGACCGCCGCCGTCTTCTGCTCATCCCTCCGCTACCCGACGCTTCCTTCCGCTGCCTTCCCATCGTCTCGGAGCAGATAGGCTTGGCTCGGCCTGGCTCCCTCTGTACCTCAGTCACACCCAGTTGTGTCCATGTTGACTTGCTCCATCTCCTTCACGCCACGGCTCTGTGCCAGAGCGGTACGACCTTCTCCATTTCCTGCTGATGTAGACCTCGTTGGCTCTGTGGAGAGTTCCGCCACCACCCCTCTACTGAGGAAAGGTGGGGACCTTCCCTCATCGTCGACAAAAGCCGAGCGGAATGAGACGCCTTGTGTTCATGTGCCTACGTTGCGAGAACGTCCGCAGACGTGGTAGGACAGCCAGGAAGGGAAGCCTGCGGCCGATTCGCTCCGCGCGTGCTCGACAGCAACCGCCGCCCGCGCCAGCATTAACCTGACTAGCTGTTGCTCGCGCGTCGTGAGTTGAAGGGAATCTGCATCTGCGCGACCGTCTGCGTGGGTGCAGGCGGCGAGGTCGCGCCAAAGAGACGCCGGCCGGCGCCCGCAGGAAAATCGCCAGCGAGGACAGGGTCGCGTGCGAGTCCCTTTCTCCCTTGGCACCGCACCACCACCACTAACGACAACAACAACAGCAGCTCCGCCAAGCCAGCCTCCGCCCCTCATCTCGTCGAGTCTTCTCGCCGCTTCTGGCATCGACCGCCACGCTCGCTGCATCTCAGCCCCAATTGTCGCACACGCTCGCCGCTGCGCCCGATCTCCACGCCATCGCTCGCGTCGGCGACCGCTACTCGTCACGATGAAGCGTCTCGCGCAGTCGAGCCTCTACATCGACTACCGCACGGAGAACACGGGCGACCTCGCCTGCAAGACCGTCATCGAGGTGCTCGTGCCCATCGCCCTGGCCGACAACAAAAAGGGCCCGCCCAGGGTGACCGAGGCTCTCCCGCGATGGCTCGACGAGCGCCTCTACCTCGATACGGAAACGTTCCTCCTGGACGTCTTCCACTTCCGTCCGTCGGGCCTTGAGGGACAGATGAGCATGTACTGCCAGCGCGTCGTCGACATCCTCATCACGCCCGCGCTCGTCCCCGCCGAGTCCCTCCCCTTTGCCTCCGGGGGAAGTCGGGCGCTCAAGCTCGGCAGCGACCAGTTTGATGCTGCTCTGGCCGCATACTCCGAGGGCGCCCTCTCCAAGCAGCTCGGCAGCAACGTCTACCAGCTCTACCTTGCCGAGCCCGCCAGGCAGCGCCTCAGTCAGGTCGCGGCGGCAAAGTCCAAGGCGTGGAACTCGAACCTCGAGGCGCTCGAGGCGCATGCCACCAAGTTCCACGACGACGTCCTCCCTGGCATTCTGGAGACCCGTCGAAGGCAGTGAAGCATCGCTGCAGCCCCTCGCCGGCATCTTGCGCGGTAGGTGCGCATGCAGGCGACCAATGCCGATCCGCGCTCGAGAGAGGTGGCGCCGTCCGGATCTCGACTGATCTGACCTAGTCCTCCCTCCGCCGGGCTCTTCTCCGCCGCCTTCCAGTCTCGAGCAGACATCGAGGGCCGTTACAACCAGCCGGAAAGGCAGTCGGAATCGCTACGAGTCCAAAAGTCGTTGCACCGCGGGCGAGCAACGCGAGCAAGAGCGTCGCTAAGCCCAGCCCGCAGTCGGTCACCTCCCCCTCTCGAGTACAGCCGCTAGCCCTTTCCATCGCCGGCCTGGATGTGGACCCCAAGAGGTCGCCTCTGCCTCTATTGGCAACCCTTCCGCGTCGTGCCGTCTCGAACCCGCCTCCGCTACACGCAGAGCGGCGATCAGCGCGCCCTGTCCTAGATTCCCCCGTCCCGTTGTGGAAACACGGCGACATCCCAAACGTCGCCTCGCATCTCTTCCGATCCCTGGATTGAACGCAGAATCATCTGGATGAGATCGTGGGCGCATCAGACTGCCATGAGACGGGTAGAATGAGGCAGCTGTGTGCAGGGGAAAACAAGCAGGATCGGGGGCCGGTGAAGCGCCAGGGCGTCCAGCACGCGGCGTGGCAACGAAGGTCGGCGGTGAATGCCCAGCAGGAGGTCGCGCTCTCACGTGCAGAACCGACAGAGCCAGGCCCGCCTAGCGAGACGGGCGAGTTTGGCAGGGAGAGAGGGCGGGCAGGGAAGGACGCTCGATCGGCCGAGTGGCTCACAGGCGAGGCCGCTCGCACGGTGGGCCCAGACCGTGGCTGCGTGGCTTGTTGTGGCTGGGTGGGCCTCGTCGTCGTCGAATTCTTGCCCTGCATGGAAGCCAGGCCAGCACCAGCCCTCTGGCAGGCCGGACCCAGGCCCAGCCCAGCCTAGCCTGGCTCAACCCAGCCAAGCCCAGACGGCACGCAGCTCGTCAGCCCGCCTGCCTGCTCACCTGCCCGCCTGGGGGTCTGGCCGCCCGCCCTGCCTGGCCGCCCGCCCTGCCACGCCGGCAGGCCAGGGTGAACTGACTGGCGCGCTCCCGCCTGCCCCCTTCCGTCCCGCCACCACTGCACGGGTCTAAACGTGCTATCATATCCGGCGAGTATCGCAACCCCAGCGCACACACTCTCGCTCTCTCTCACACACACACACACAGACACACACCAAGATTCCTCGCCGAGCTTTGTTGCCGACGGGGACTTCTACAGATACTGAAAGTATGCGCCTTGCCTTTGTTTGGTTGTTCTTGGTGCCGGTCGCCCTCGGGCGGCTGGCTACAGGGCGACACGACAAGACGGCGGCAAGCGTGACGGGCGACAAGACGACGGGTGACAAGACGACGGGCGACAAGACGACGGGCGACAAGACGATGAGCGACAAGACGACGGGCGACAAGACGATGGGCGACAAGACGACGGGCGACAAGACGACGGGCGACAGGACGACGTACGACAAGACGATGGGCGACAAGACGACGGGCGACAAGACGATGGGCGGCAAGACGATGGGCGACAAGACGATGGGCGACAAGACGATGGGCGACAATACGACGGGCGACAAGACGATGGGCGACAAGACGATGGGCGACAAGACGACGGGCTCAAGGCGATTGCTGACGTGGCGGGGGGTCAAAGACCCAACGGTCATCCTGCTCCCCATGCTATGGGAGCACAGGCGAGTAGATGTGGTTGCTCCGTCGCTGTGGTCCGTCCGGGCCGTGTTCATGCTGTTCTTCGCTTCGACCTTCTGCCGGGACGACGCCTCTGGCGCTGCTCCAGTGGATGGCCGGGGTGATGCGGCGGTGAATGCGGGTCCGATGGGCATATGCAGACGTTGGCGCTCGGGTGTCGCCAATGCGGGCGATTGCTTCGGCAGCGTCGTCATTGTTGATGGAGGCTTTGGGGCGGATGAGGAGGAGGCAGGGCAGTTGGCAGATGTGGCTGCTCGTCGATGGACGCGCAGGGAGCATGCAGCCGCGGCTGCTCTGGCTGATGGCGGCGTGGACGACTCTGACCGCAAGGCTAGGGAACGCCGAGAGGCTGACCTCGTCCTTGCTGTCGAGGACTCTGCTCGTGGTTGTCAGATCGGGATCCGCGGTGTCGAGCGTCGAGCAGCAGCCGACGCTCACGCTGCTGAGGATGTCGAGCGGGAAGGGCGGTGGAGATGGATGTTGTTTGGTGGCGAGGAGAGGGGGATGCTTGCCCCCGAAGATGCCGCTCGCCGTCGTCGCCGTCAGAGAGGGGTCCGGGCTGCTGAGCAGCGACTCGTGGCGCCGGATGCCCCAGGCGGCGGCGTCGTGGTGGAGAGACGAGCCGGCTACGAAGGTGAGGGCGCTGTCAGGTGTGCCTGGTCCTCGCGTTTGAGGAGGCACGTCGACGCAGTCGACGTCGCCATCAGGCAGCCGACAGCAGCCGCGAGGCTGAGGTCCGCCCCAGGCAGAGCGAGAGGCTTCGACGTGGCTTCTTGGCATGGCCAGGACGAGGGGCTCGGGCCGGTGGCCCTTTGGGTCCGTGAGACCGTGCCGGGCCGAGTTGAGGACAGACTGATCTACTTCATCGCCTCCTTTTCAGCAGCACGCAGGAACCTCGACAACATCAAGACGACGACGAGATGGCAAGACCAAGACGACGACATCAAGGCGACGACGGCGGGACGGCAAGACCAAGGCGACGACATCAAGGCAACGATGGCGGGTCGACAAGACCAAGGCGACAACATCAAGGCGACGACAGCGAGACGGCAAGACCAAGACATCAAGGCGACGACGGCGGGACGGCAAGACCAAGGCGATAACATCAAGGCGATGATGGCGCGACGGCAAGACGAAGGCGACGACATCAAGGCGACGACGGCGGGACGGCAAGGCGAAGGCGACGACATCAAGGCGACGATGGCGAGACGAAAAGGTGAAGGCGACGACATCGAGGCGACGAAGGCGATACGGCAAGGCAAAGGCGACGACATCAAGACGACGAAGGCGAGACGGCAAGACCAAGGCGACGACATCAAGACGACGACGGCAAGACGAAAGGTGAGTACCGCCGGCACGCGCGCTGCCTTCCAAGACGACGTCGTCGCTGCGCGCTGACCACCAGCCTGAGGCCCCCTCTTCGGCCCCTCGTCGCAGACATCAAGATTGGGCGTCAAGATTGGGCTTATAATGCTTTGGGATCCGGGGGGATTTTGATATTTGGGATCCGGGGGGATTTTGATATTTGGGTCGGGGGTCGCCGTCAGCCCCTTGGCGTCGGCCCCTGGCGGGAAAAGGGCGGGCTTCGCTCGGCCTCGTCGCTACTCTTTCGGCGGTGCCACCTCGCCCGCGGCCGGACCCGCTAGATGCGGGGTTAGCCGCGGCAGGTGCGCGACCAATGGGGAGTTCAAGGCGTCGGGGCTGGGGTCGTCCCGCCGGGGTCGCCCTGTTGCAACAATCGACCCCCCCGAGGCGGTGCCCGTCTGCAGTGCTGGGGAGGGGTACCTCGGCGTTGCAGGCGGGCTGAAAAGCCGCCTTGGGCGCCGGCAAAAACGTTGTTCCTCGTCGACACCATCATGACGAGACATCCTCGCATGCGGACTCGAACGCAGGGCCTCGGACCAGCCAGAATTCGCGGCAGTTCGGTCAACGCGGTCGCAAAACCGCTAGGCCAAACTGGCCTCGAACAATTTGATTAACTTTTTACCGCTTATGTAGCTTTGCTGCGCCCCTGCATTTCCCGCTGACCAGACAACGGACGCGCGAGCGTTGGTTGCCCTGCTGGACGGCTCCACTCCCCCTTTTTCCATCCCACTCGGCCGCTGCAAGCCCCGACCTCGCTTCCTTTCTCACGGTCACCTCTTTCATCGTCACTCGCCGCCAGCATCGTCGCCGCTCGCGATCACCCACGTCCGTCTCGTCTCCCTTGCACTGACCCCCCAGTCGACTCCTTCGAATGCCCGTCCCACTGGCAGACCACTGAGCCGGCTGGCCGAGGCATTCGCCCGATCCAGGTGAAGGGCTTGCGATCGCGCTCCGTCGACTATCGCGGCTGCCGAGCGGAGCTGACGTTCCCCTTCCGATTCGGCGTGACACCTGGCAGTTTCTGCGCATGGTGCTCACCCAGATGCACCTCGACCATGCACTTTGCATTTCGCCGAAGGTCCAGGGTCCTGCAGTCCGCTTCGTGACCGGACGACTGCCGACGGCCAATCGATCCGCCGACCAGCGTCGCGCGACACTTCCCTTCCAAGCCGGCACGCCGCGCCCATCGCCCGTCCCGACTGCTGCTACATATCTCGAGCACTTGCAACTTGCTGCAACGCTCATCGATCCTGCCTCGCGATCCGTCCACCTCGATGTCCATTCGCCTGCTCGACGGGCGCTCTGCGCAGCAGACCGAGGTAAGCAAGGTAAGCAGCAGGCCCAGATCGTCTTGCCCCCATTTTGCAGTCGTCGTGCAGGTCAGATCAGAGGCTGGGCGCTGTCCGGCCCGGAACCGCATCAGTCTCGGTGCCTCACAGCGGTCGGAGCAGGCCGTCTCGGCGCTATTCGGCAGAGAAGCGCTCATTGCTGTCCGTCACCGTGCGATATCTCGACGTCATCGTCCCTCACCTCGGACCATGCGGCGGAACATCGGCGAGCTGGCGTACCAACGATGAAGGATGACCACAGCAACGACCACGAGCTCGAAGGCCGCAGCCCCCTCAGACCATCAAGACCCGTCAAGGTCACAGAGCGAAGGCCTCCGCTGGCATTGAAGGTATTCAGGTGAGTGAGATTGATTGCAGAGCGAGCGTGGGGGTGGTGAGACGAGCCGGACTTCGATGAAGCGGAGAGAGCGAGAAGATGGCGCAGGCCGGGTCATCTACGGAGCGGGAAAGAGCGTGGAAGAAGTCTCCGACTACGGCGACGAAATGGAGGGCGGAGCGAGGACCGAGCGTCGAGGCGGTGTCTGCAGCGGCTGACGGCAGCCTCAGCTCGCCCTACTACTGCTGCTGCACCTCGTCGCCGGCGACCTTCTTGTCGCTCTCGTCGTCCTTCTTGTCGCCCTCGTCCTTCTTGTCGGCGTCGCCCCCGACCTTCTCCTCAGCGCCGCCCTCGACCTCCTTGTCGGCGTCGCCCTTGGCGACCTGCGACTCGCTGTCGTGGTCCTGCTTCTTGGCAGACTGGCCCGTCTGCGCCTTGTAGTCGTTCTTGACAGCGTCCTTGGCGCGTCCAGGGAGCTTGACGATGTAGTCGAAGAAGTCCTTGGTCTTTTCGACCTTGGTCTTGGCCTTGTCCTTGCCCTCGTGCCACTTGTCGTCGACCTTGTCCTTGCCCTCGTCCCACTTCTCGTGGACGTTGTGGCCGAGGTCCTTGGCTGCATCCTTGGCGGCGCCCGTGGCCATGCCCAGGCCGTAGCCGAAGCGGAAGCCGGGCGAGGCGGTGTCGGGGGCGTCGGAGCCGTCCTTGTCGTCGCTCTTGCTCTTCGACTTGTCGACCTGCGAGTGGGCCGGGGTGACGGGTGTGACCTGGGTGAGATCCTGGTCCTCAAAGTCGCCAGAGTACGGGTAGCTGAGCTCGTCCGACTCGGGGTACAGGTCTACGTAGTCGTTGCGGTCAGCCTGCTGCTCGCCGCGCTTCTGGCTGTACCTGTCGTTGATCACCTGCGGCTGGTTCTCGGGCTCGTCACGGAGCGCAGGGGCGTCAAGGGCGTCGTCTCCGTCGTCGAGGGCGTCGCCCTTCCTCTTGTCGATGCTCGAGTCGGACTGCTTGGAGGTGAGGCGCTTGCAGACGGCGTCGATGGGGCTCCACTCGGACGCATCGTCGCCGAGCATGCTCCACTGTCCCTTGCGGTCGATGCGGAACATGCGTCCATCGGCGGCCTTCATGAAGCTGGCGTAAGCCTTGGCCCACTCGGGAACGTCGGCAGCGGAGGTCGACGAGAGGGCATCGTACTGCTCGCCGCAGGGCGAGGCAGTCTCCTCCCAGTTTCCCGCCTGGCCGCGGTACCACACGCCGTTGGTCGGCATCAGAGAGCAGCCGACGCCGTGCTCGGCGGTCTTGTCGGCCGAAGAGTCCAGGGCGTTCTTGGAGCGCCTCGAGAAGCTGCGGCCTCGGCCCTGAACGGACGAGCGAGCCTCGACGCCGGCGTTGCCGGAGATCGACACAGCCACGAGGACCGTGGAGAGGAGGAGCGAAAAGGCGGTGCAGGTCTTCATGTTGGCGAGCGGGCGTGGCAAGAGAGGGAGAGGGTGCGAGAGTGAAGGACGGTGTTGGTGCGGGCTGAGGATTAAAGGGACGAAGAGAGGGTGAGGGAAAGGAGGGTGAGTGGATCGATGAAGAGGAGGGGTCGAGGGAGGGCGACGAGCGGCGATGTTTTATACCTCGCCGTGAGATGAAGCACGGATGAAGCATGGCAGCCTCCCTCTGTTCGCCTGGCAGCGTCTCAACGCTGCCGTCGAGCAAGCTCCTCGGCTGAACGAGCTGGCGAAGCCGTTTCGGGGCGTTGATGGGGGCGGCCGCGTCGATGGAGCCACCAGCGACGATGCGCCGAGCCGGCAGCGATGGCTTGCCGGCACGCCCTCCGGTCAGCCCCGAGGTGGTCAAGGTGGGTGGGCGATTGGTCAAGGTATGTAGCCTGCCTGCTCTCGGTGGGCGATGGCAGTGCACCTCTCTGCTCGTCCCCACCCACCTCACCAAGCTTGCCTTCACTCGACGCCCCCTCGGGGCGTAGGGCGCGGTCGAGCAGCCGTACGTGGCGATGCTCTGTCTCTCCCGGTGGCGGCAGACTCTCTCGTCGGACAGACGGCCGAGGCCGGCGCGATTCAGCACAGCCTGCACCGCTCACGTCGTTGTCGCAGCCGTCGAGGCCCTGGTTGCAGCACCGTCAGCATTGCTTGCGTGATCAGCCGGGCCAAGCAGAGGACGCAGGGCAGCTCGAGTGGCCGGCCGCTCCAGCCAGGAGAGGCGCCTGCGAAAATGGCCGCGGCCGAAATTCAGAGGGCGAGGCTGGCTGTCTGCCCCCTCTCGCCCTTTCTCGCCTCTCTGCACCCGACCACCACAGCCTCCCTTCCCAGCATCAACGCCCCGACGCCCTTTCGCACACACAGCTCGCCACCAATCACTCTGAAAGTCGCCCAGCATGGAGTTGGCAGGACAGCTCGAGCGCTGGGACCTCTACGCCGCCTACCGCACAAAGGATCTGCCCGACGGGGGTCGCCAGACAATCATCGAGGTCTGCGTGCCTATGACCGTCGACCGCTGGCCCAACGAAGCGCCCCTCGTTCCACAGCTACCTCGTTGGCTCGACCACCGCCTCCGCCTCGACGCGGCAGAGTTCCTGATCGACGTCTTTCGGTTCCGTCCCTCGGGCCTCGACGGCCAGATGACTGCATTCAGCCAACAGGTCGTCGACATTGTCATCACGCCCGTCTTTGTCCCCTATCTGTCCTTCAGCAGTGTGGACCCGGGCGTCGTACTGGAAGCGTTCGAGTCTCGCGAGCTCTGCGCCGCCCTGCTGCACCATGTCGACCACCACGACATTCTTTCGACCTCCTTGGGAAGCCTCAAGTACCAGCTCTACCTCGCCGAACCGGCAAGGCAGCACATCGCCGAGCTCGCGGGTCGTAACGCTGGGAAGTGGCGCAGAAAGCTCGATCTTCTCAAGACCCACGCCGCCTGGTTCCAGGACGAGATTCTGCCCGAGCTTCTCGAGGTGCGCGGCATGAAGCGCAAGGCCCGCCGAGGCCAGTGAAGGGTCGGAGCAAGGAATGCGTCGGTGGCCTGCAGCGCTCGTGTTGCCGTCTTCCGCCCTTTCCGGACCTGGGTGAGTTCGCTCGAGGTCGCAGTCGCTCGCAGCACACCCACACCGGCTGACTCGACTCATCTCTTCGACATCTTAGGCGCATTTTCTACCTGCGCAGAGCGTCTCGCACCCCTACATATCCGTCACCAAGCACTGTTCCCCTCACCACGATTTCCTTCGCGCCTTTCACGCCGCGCAACGGTCCCTCGCGACGACCTCCCCGCAGCCTCGATCGATGTTGTCGAGCACTCGAGCAGCGACGGGCCACAGGAGATCGAATGAGCAGCAGACTTTCCGCACCTCGGGCAAGCCTTTCGACTTTCGAGCAACCTCGGTCGATGAGTTGCTCCTGACCTCGCCAGTCTGTCGCAACCCTTCACCATCCCTCCAAGTCTTTCGAGCCATCCTTCCCACGCTCGTTCCGTGTCGCAAAAGCCTGAAACCGTCATTGTCTCGCAGTCGTCGCGCCCGCTGCACTCGCTCCACGCTTGCCGGTCCTGGACTGCAATCAGAGTGGCTGCTCGGGATTCCTCTCGAAAGCATATCGGGGGCCGATTCCAGCGTTGCTGCTCATGACAAGATGGGTTTTGGACGAGCCCGTGTGTGCGTGCTTGTCGCCACTTTGGCAAGCGGCGTTCAGTCCAGAGCTCAGGGGCGAAGCACGCAGACCGACGAGAGCCCGGCGTCGGCTTGTTTCGATTCCTCGCCGCCATGGTCAGCCTAGGCTGTTCAGCGGCCGAACGGTTCTCGAGCCATGGAAATGGCCATGGCCAACGGGAGCCAGGTTCGCCCGTGTGCGGAGCAGGTGGCAGGGCCGCCGCCGCTCAGCAGCAGGGGCAAGCAGCCAAAAAAGCGGCAGGCAGAAAAGGCGCGCTTGCTGGCGACAGTTCCTCGTCCTTCCTTTCCACCACCACCGCCTCCACCACGACCGCCTTCACCCACACCTATTCGTGCGGCCCCTCTTTGTCTCCGCACGTGCACGGCAGCATCGAGCCAGACACCACCTCCACCGCCGCCAGGACTCGCATCTCCCCATCATGTCCATGTTCCTGCCCGAGGGTCCCGTCGTCACCCTGCCGTCGCAGCCTCCCCCCAGCGGCACGACCCAGATCACCCTCATCGAGGTCTTGCTGCCCGTCTCGATCAATCTGTCCAGCCACACCCTGTCAGCTCATCGTCCCCGATGGCTCGACCCGTACCTCGATCTGGACAAGGGCAAGTTCCTCCTCGACGTCTTCCACTTCAAGCCGGTCGGCTGCGATGCCGAAGCCGTGCCTCAGAGCCATGCGCACCTCGTCAGGGTCCCCATCAGGCCCGTGTGGTTCTCGAGCACCTCGCGCGAGGAGGTCGAGAATTGGATCCTCGCCTACCCGAGCCGCAGCGTCGCGATCGCCTGTCGAAGCTACCCGAGCGCCACCAACGTCCTCAGGACCCAGCTGCACGACGTCGAGCACGAGCTGTACCTTGCCATGCCGTCTTGGCAGGAGCTCAAGAAGAGGGCAGAGGGACTGGCAAGGCAGTCGCGCCCCGACCTCGAGAACCTCACGGCTTGTGCGCAGAGGTTCCAGCAGCAACTGCGCACCTTTTTCGAGGGCGGCAGCCGTCAGTCGAGCGTCTCTGACCTCGGCCATCGCTAGCCTTGCAGCTCGACCATGGCAGACGGCAATCTAAGCGGGCGTCCACCCTCAACTAGCCTGGCCCAAGCTACAACACTCAGCACGTGCCCTTGTGAGTCGTGTCCGAGCCTCGACGTCGCCACTCTCGACGCTCGCTCGCTGACCCTGCCTGGTCGTATCGGTCCTCCCAGCACAGATGATGCAAGGCACCGCATCAGCAAGCCACATGCAGCAACTCAAAGCGTCTCAAAGCCAAGCCGAAGCAGCAGCACAGCGAATCCAAGTCCCTCCTCGATCGGCCTCGAGCCAGGCCACGCCACTCAATTTCGATGTTCACAAGAGGCTTGGTCGATATCCGTCGTCCGACTCTCCTTGATCGCCAACGCAGCACTCCTCCCAGTCAGCTCTACGAAATCACCTCACGTGTACCCTTGCGGGTAGCTCCAATCGCGACCGGCCTGCACCGCCTCTTGCGCTGCGCCCACCACGATATGCAACGTCGGCCCATCCAGTATTTCCGGGTGTGAGGATATCTTCGGCGTCGTATCTCGCCTCACGAGAAGTCTGGTGCGGCAGGCCAGAGCGAGAGCTGTACGACATGCGTTAGAGAGGACCGCACAAGACCGGTAAGCCACAGCCGGGTGGCACGCCGGAGAGCAGGACAGCCTTCGCCGAATCCTACCTGCACTCGGCGTTGTGGCCGCGGTGGCTGCCCGGCTTTTAGTCGCGGCCCACACTCTTCGGCGAACGAAGGTTTGCATCCAAGGTTCCACGTTCCGGGGCGTAGCTGCTGCGCAGAAAGCGTGCGCGGTCGATTGCCACTGGATGCCCAGCTCGACGGGAGGAGCGCAGCCGTCGACGACCGCATGGGTCACCAACCGAGTGCTCGCACGCAGCCTTTGCGTCGCCCGCTGTGTGGCACTTGGCAGGTTTTTGCCAGCGTTGTGGTAGGCCAAGCGTCGCAGCCGGCTACACAGTACCTGAAAGACATATAAAGGACGACTCTCGATGTGTCTCAGGCAGTCCGGAGCCCTCCTACCGACGCCTTCATTCCCACTCGACCACCCATCAAGACCGTTCACCCGCCTTTTCTCGCTTCTCGCAGTGCAACCGCTGGCCTTCAGTCTTCGCCTATCCGCTTTCGCTGCCTACAATGACCGTCACCACCGACCCCACCTGTCTCCACGGCTTCCGCGTCGTGATCAACCACGAGCTGTTGCTGCATTCGCGAGCCCAAGTGATCATAACGATCCCGGTGACCATCGACAAGCTCTCGTCCACCGTGCGCGCCCACCTGCCCCGCTGGCTGGAACCGAAGGCCGACTTCGACGTCCTCTATTTCGCCCACAAGGCCCTCGGCCTCCCCTGTGGCCTCGAGCTGTACCACCCCGAGCTGTACTCGACCGTCGGCATGCGCAAGAGGGAGCGCGAGGTCGGAATTGTCTGGAACGTCCACTTCGCCATCGCCAACGTCGTCGAGCAGGACTCAGACCGCTACGGCACCGTGCTGCCTTACTGGGACCGCAGGACCGTCCTCGACACGCTCCGTGCGCAGAAGCTCGACGACGACTGCTTCGTGCAGCTGCCTTGGCTTAAGTCCAGGCAGCCCTGGAACAGCTCGACCTGGATCCTCAGGAGCATCGTCCACCGCATGGAAAAGGCGATCAACAAGCCGGAGATGGAAATGGTCTCCGCCAAGTTTGAGGAGGATCTCGTGTCTGCCACGGCGGCCTGGCGCGACCGCCTCAAGAGCTGCTGAAGACGCTAAGGCCGGACCTTGCCCGGGATGGTGAGTAGGTGTCGGCTCCGCGCCAAGTTCGTGCGAGGTGGACTTTTGCTTACGGACGACCTCGTCCGGGCCCAAGAAGCCCTGTCTCATTCTTCAATTGTCCCATCTAGTTGGTAGCACCGTCTCAAAAGCAGGGGCTTGAGCTGGCCAACGCCCCGACGGTTTAAGGCTTGGAGCTAAGCTCGTGCGCCGCGCTGACCATGTGCTGGCCACTCCGCCGCCCCCGGTGCCCCGAGAAAACGGGGCGAGAGGCCGGGGAGTCAGCCACATGGTTGCTTCTCGCTCTCGTCGACCTCATTTTCGTCGCGGCACATCGACCCTACACGATCTTCTTGGTCGTGTTTCCTGCTCTTCCCTCTTCCCTCTTCTCTCGTCGCTTCTATCATTTCCTCGCCGTCCTACTGCCACCTCCTCTCTCACTCGGCTCTGCCGCATCGCTTCCCTTTGAATCGCTTTTCCTGCCCTCTCGACCACCCTCGGCGCCGTGCCGACCGCATCAATCTGCCACGATGGCCACCTTCGTCGACTCGGGGGTCTTGCGCGACTTCAAAGCCCGGATTACTCCTAGAGGCCAGCGTCCAGACCCGCGCGACCATCTTTTTGTCACTATTCCGGTCACCTTCGCCTATCAGACCGGCACAGTGCGAGCTCAGTTGCCGACCTGGCTCGAAGTCGACGGTGGTTTCGACGTGCTCTACTTTGGAAAAAGGCCTTGGGGCTGCCGAGCGCTTTGGACCTCTACCACCACGAGCTCTGGTTAACTCACAAGGGCAGGGAGGCTCGCGAACTTCGACTCCAGTGGGATCTCGAGTACGTCGTCACCAGGATCGCCAGGGTCGATAGCGAAGAGTACGGCACCAAGCTCCCTTTCTGGGATGGCAAAGACGTCGTCATGATGCTCCACAAGCCACCAAACAGCACCGGCCGCATCGTCCTCCGCAGACCTCTCTGTTGCTACCACTGAGGGTCATCTTTCTTCATCCTGCGAAGCGTCGTCGCACGGATGGAGAGAGCTATCGACAGAAACGCGCGCAAATCGGTCTTCAAGGATTCCGAAAAGGCCATCAGGACGGCCACCCAGAAGTGGCTGGAGATCCTGGAACGTGCGAAACAGCAGGAGTGATCCTCCGCAGACAACGATGGACGGCCGCATGCACATTCCCAGGCTATCGTTGGACGACAGAGGCAGTCCAGCTCGTAACATGGCGATCTATAGACGAAAGCAGCGGCGGGTGGCGTCCAGCGGCCCTGACAAGACACCGGGCGCAGCATCGGCTGCGCGCGCGACCGCTTCGTTTCGTCGACAAGAGCAAAGACAACGCGGCGCCCCTCGTTGAAGCTCAAAGTCTGACCAGGCTTTGTCAAGGAGGCGCTTGACCAGCCGAGCACACTGCCAGTCCATCCACAAACCTCTAAGTGGGCGGCGGAAAGCGACCGTCCTGGTGGGTTGACACGTCGAGGTCGCCGTCAACAGGATCGTGGCCGAGGATGGCGAAGAGCTCGGCACACAGCTGCCCTTCTGGGACACCGCCGAGGACTCTGAGGCACTCTTTGCTCACTGCGCCGGAAACACATGGGCTTTTCTCCCATCGCTGCCCTTCCGACAGCCCTGGATGGCGTCTCAGCACGTTTTCCGCACGGTCGTCGAGGATATCCAGCGGGCCGTGGCGGAGAAGGAACGAGTCGACGCGTGCGACGAGCTCGACTGGGCCGTCCAGACAGCGGCACTCGAATGGCGCGGCGCTCTCCGCAGGTCTGACGTCGCAGCGTAGTGAGCTCGTCGCTCCAATCCAGCGAGCTAGGGAACGATCGGCAAGTCAACAGGAGCGGGTCGACTGCGGGAGCCTACCGAGAAGAGGCCCTCAAACGGGGCGCATCAGCCGGTACATCCACACGACCCTCGCCCTCTTCGACATGCTGCAAGAAGGTTGAGTCTGCTTGTTCGACTCGAGCTCGCGACACGGCCATATGGATGGTGGCCACGGTGGTGAATGGTGGACGGCGTCGGCACGATTGAAGTCGAGGTCGAGGTCGAGGTCAAGGTCGAGGTCGAGGTCGAGGTCCGGGCGGGCAGCGCAAGGTGAAACGAGCAATCATGTTTTTGTGCACCCAAGTGCTTTTTTTGCACGTAGTAGTCTTCTTTTAGGCCAAAAGTAGAATTCAAAAAGTCGAAGAATCAAACTTTTTCGAAGGGCCAGACTTTGTCCGCGGTGGGCAAGGCTGGTTGGACCCCGTTGTGACCCTAGCCCCTCCTCGAAAACTGCCCATTTCGGGGGGTCAACCGGTGATGCCTCAAATCCGAGACTCGAAGGAGAAGATTGTGATGGCGAAAATCTGAAACTTTCCGCGCATGCCCGATTCGGGTGTCTGCTTGACTCGGTCAGCGTTGCAGCCCCGACGCCTGGCCGCTTTGTGGCCGTGGCAGCCCCTGAGTGGCGGCGATCGGATCGGCTTGCGTCGGCCCGATGCATTGTCGTGCCAGTTGCGCCCACCCGCCGGTCAGGCCAGGCCAGGCCAGACCAACACAAGCCTCACCGCCGCCGCTGGCCCGCAGTGTTGACCGCCTTGCTTCATCTTTGGATGACGACGACCACCACCACCACCCCCTCTTGCCACCATCCTCGCACCCAAGTCAGAGTCGCGGCAGCGCAAGCACAAGGGCCTCGGGAGGCGTCCACCTGCCTCTCGACATCATCCCTCGCACCAGCACCGCCTCCCCGCCCAGACTGCCTGCTCTCAACCACAATGGCCACCTAGTCGCAGCGACCACCCCCGCCTTTCGGTCGTCTACGCAGCGCTTCCGAGGCCAGGCTGCACCTCTGGCCCCAAGTCAGCGCAGCCATGACCAAACAACCACCGCCCCGCATACCTGCCCCCGTCTACAGCCAGGACACCTGGACGACGCTGGCAGAACCTCCTGCCGCCGACGAACCTGCCCAGAACCAGCTGCTGCAGCATCGCCGCCGTCGCAGCCACAACAAGCACGACCTCGCATCGATACGACCCGCGGAAAATGATGGCAGCCCAAAGTCTAGGCTGCGCTCCCGCGACGCCACTCCAATACGCTGGTCCACCTGCACCCTCGCCGCCGACCTGCCCGACGACACCTTTCCCTTTTCGCCCCTGCGACCAGAGGAACCGGCGCAGCGTGCCTCGTCTCTTGCTTCTCCGCACGCCGAGGGCTCGGATGACGCAGACGACTACCGCGCGGACCTCGAAGACGATGACGACTACGACGATGACGGCCAGCGGACGCATTCCTCGGCCTCGACCCGTCCCACGTCGCTCGAGGCCGAAAAGCAGCCGCACCGCAGACTTCTCGACCTGCACACCCCTGCCCGCCTCTCCTCGCTAGCCGGCAACCGACCTCGATCGGCAGCGTCGCCAGTCTCGTGCACTACCACCCTCGCAGAGCCCGAGCTGGCTGCCAATGCCGGGATCGCCGCCACATCCCCTCCCGTTCATCGCAGCAACGATGATGGCTGTGACAGCGACGACAGCGATGAAGAGGACGAGGCAGACCCACGCCTTGATGCGCTGATCGCGCAGACGATGCGTGCGCTCGAGGTGTCCAACAACCTACTTCTCTCCACGCTCAACTCACGCGCCAAGTTTGCCCAGCTGCGCGCCATCGAGGCGAGCATCGACATCGGCCTCGACCGACGCGAGCGCAGCGTACGCCGTCAGCTTCACGCCGTCGAGCAGATGACCGACTTTGTCGGCGCCAAGTCCGACGAGCTGCGCGACCTGCTGGCCAGCGGCTCGGCTACCCGCCCCTACACTCTCGCCCGCGCGCAGACGGCGGGGGCCAATCAGGCCGGCCTCGCATCGCTGCCCTCACTGGAGACGTTGGCATCCACCTCGTCGGGCAAGGCCAAGGCCGATGTCGGCGTCGGGATCGTTGAGGCACAGGATCGCGATGCCACAATCGGCAAGACGGCGGCCAAGCGGCTAGAAAAGATGCTGCTCGATTCGGCCAGGTCTAGCCCGACGTCGAGCCGCGGCGCCGGTGATGGTGAGAGCGGCGGTGTAAGCGGCAGCTCGAGCGGGACCGCAAGTAGTAGCATTGGACGGCTGCGTGCGGTTTCTGCCGATGGCCATCTCAGCGTCGGCGAAGGCCATTCTGCGTCCAACAATGCGTCGCCGTCGTCGCGGCGGACGTTCTCGCTCTCCGACTTCGCCTTCCTCGATGTCAGCTCTGCTCCCAAGGCATCGACCTCGCACGACAAGACGAGCGCTGCTCCGACGGACCTCTCCGCGCCGGTAGACGGTGCCGCTCCTTCGTCCCGCCCACCGTCCGCGATGCGCAAGAGGAGCAGCCGCGGCTCGTCGCTCGCCAGCATCGTCGAGCACGCCTCGCGCCAGGATGCCCGTCCCTCGTCGCAGCTCGGCTCGCGCTCTCGAGATTCGCCCTCATCCTCGCGCCGCAATTCGTTCGCATCGAGCAGCCAGCCTGGCGATGCGAACGACTCGAGCGGGGCTCTCGTCGAGGCCGAGGAAGAGCCCATCGGCACCTCGCTCACGACCACCTCGCGCCTTACGTCGTCCTCGTCGACAGGGACCATCCGGGCTTCCGCCAGGGCTGCAGCCGCTACCCCAACGCAGAAGCGGGCCGTCAGCAACTACGAGACGAGTGCTAGCCGCAGCCTGTTCCGGGGCAGCGCTGCTGCCTCGTCCCTGTCGCGCCTGGTCACTGCGCCAGTCGCACCCGCGGCCACGGCCTCTGTGCAGAAAGGCACGCTGGCCGACGACTTTGGCTTCAGCGCAGAGCCACCATCATCGTCGTCAGCCGCTTCGAGGGCCCGTCGATCACGGACAACGACGGCCGGCCTGCCGAGTGGCAGCGGTGATTTTGAGAGCGGTTCGACGTACGCCGCGCTGGTGGCTTCCTCTTCCGCCCATGATCCTTCTGCAAGCCTGTCGGGCCACGACGACTGCGACGACGCCGACATTAGCGAGGCCAGCACCACCTCGCCTCGGCCGGGCACCTCGATGCCACGCCGCTATAGCATCACAAAGCGGTCGTCGTTTGGCGGCGCATCGTCGTCGGACCGCGAACGGCAGAGCGTCGCAGCGCAACTCAAAGCCGAGGACGTCGTCTGGCGCGCCGCCGAAACAGGAGGCAGTGCCGCGGGCGGCGGCAGCGTCGGTGCGCTGCGTGCCCTGCAGAGGCTCAACGAGATGTCGTCCAGCAGTGCAGCCGGTGCTGCGGCCGATGCGTCGAGCTCCTCCATCGCGGCAACATCGGGCACGGGCGCAACAACCGAGTCGAAGCGTCTCTCCATCGGCTTGGGCCTGCCCAGCTTTGCGGCATTCAAGGGCATCGCGCCGACAGCATCGGTGCCGAGCGAGGGCGATGCGACGACCGGCGCCACCACCGAGCCCAGCAGCACCGACTTGCAAGCGCCAACCGAATCGCCGAGCACGGGCTGGCGCACCTGGACGCCCTGGGCTTCGCCTGTCGTCCCGGCTACGGCCACCACCGCAGCCGGCCAGCAGGCCTCTGCTGACCGATCCGCTGGCAAATCGCACGGCAGCAGTGGCGGCGGCGCTTCAACCAGCCGCAAACCGAGCCTGGCATCGCTCCTCGCCGTCAAGGCCACGCCCACGACGGCCACCGTCATCGGCACCTGAACACAGGCCGCCCTCGCCATCGCCCTTCCATCTTCGCTTCTGTGTCTCTTGTCTTCCATCATGCACCGTCCCCCATACCCCCACTTACTTTACCCCTTCGTCCTAGCAATCTCCCGCTCGCCGTTGTATTCCTATTACTATCTCGCCGCCGCCGCCGTTGTCGTCATCGCGTGGCGCCACCACACTCTCTTCCTCTCTGCCCCTCGACTCGGACCGTCATGGCTCCTCTTGTCCATCTTGTCCTTTCCATTCCGTTCTCGGACCCCGCTTCGCTCCGTTACGGACCTTTGCCCTCGTCGTCCTTCCGCCCTCTGTCCCAGCCCCAATGCCTTCCTGCCGCGCGGTCCTGGAGCCTGCCGCTGTATTC
Organism: Pseudozyma flocculosa PF-1; assembly: GCF_000417875.1. Lineage (NCBI taxonomy): Eukaryota > Fungi > Basidiomycota > Ustilaginomycetes > Ustilaginales > Ustilaginaceae > Pseudozyma > Pseudozyma flocculosa. Next base: position 883,976 of record NW_006920872.1, read on the forward strand.
TAACCTTGCACGCCCCAACTGAGGTCACGAAAGAACGGACAGTCGCACGCACTGGGGCCTCGTCCCCCCATTCTTCGAGGAGCCTCGTCTCATTTGCCTACGAGGCCTTCGCCTATCGACATGGTCATCACACGACGATAGCCTCGCCGGAGCTGCTGATACGCACCTTGCAGCTCGACGATCGGCGGAGAGGGAGGCAAGAAGGACGCCACCCGAAACGCCACTTTTGTCATGTTCAAGTCCGGCTTTCATTCATCGACGACGAAGACGCCACAACGGAGGGTAGCACGTGTTCCGGCCCCTCGTGATTGAGGTAGGGGCGCAGAGCGGTCCGATTCGACGAAGGTCAGCGCAGGACAAGGGAGGGGGGGCCAGGTGTGAAGCGGCCCAAAGCCCTGTTTCAGCGACCGCGCCCCAAGAGCCCTCTTTTGGGCATCGTGCCAGACTCGTGGATGAAAGAGAGGGAGAGAGTGGGTCTGGTGCCCTGTCTCTGCCAAAGACAGCGTCTGCATCTCCGGCGCAAAGAGCAGACGAGGAGGGGAGCGATGGAAATGGAGATGGAGGGAAAGAATAATGCGCCTCGGCGACGGAGGTTGAACGCATGCAGACGACGACCGAGACGCGTCCAGGGCTGCGCTGCGCTGCGCTGCGCTGGCTGTCAGACACTGCAGGCCCAGCGCCAGGCCAGGCCAAATTCGCCCCGCGGTCCCTCTCCCCGCCTTGCCTCTCGTCGTCCATCTCCCTCGGTCCCCTTCACCCATCCCTCTCCTGCCCCTCCTCCTCGTCCAGGCCCTGGTCTCATGGACGATGTCGGAGCAGCAAAACAAGGTGTCGCTCGGTCAACTCAGCTTCTGCCGAGACCCTCACCGACCGCATGCTCAACGGGTGCACCCGTACAGGACTTGGCCCGCGCTGCCTCTTGCCTGCCCGGCTCTGCATGGTGCCTACTGCCTCTACCCTCGCTGTCCTGCGGAGCGTCTAGCCTAGAGATCGTCGCAATCAGTCTCACAGGCCTTGGCGGTCTCAGCGCGGCAGGGCCTCGACGACCACGAACGCCGTGCCTCTCTGCCTGCCTGAGTCGCCGCTCTACCTGCCTGCAACCGCCTTCTTCCTTGGCCTCGGGCGCTTGCCCCTAGCTTGCGGGCGGGCCAGATCGCTACCTCGGTCGAGGCCAGGTCTGAGCGCGCCCACCACGGGGACCTACGTTCAGCCCAGCCCAAACAAGACACGCCGCTCGACGCCCAGACAACCCGGTGATACGAGTTCCAGCCTCGAGATCAACAACAGCGTCTTACCCTTCCCCGCTCCGGGCTCGCAGTCACCGTCTTAAAGAAGACTGCCCGGCTGTCGACGGTGTGGAACGGCCAACTCCTTTGGTACCGCAATCAGCCAAGGTCTCGCATCGCCGTCCGGCTCCCTCTTTCTGACATCTTCCCGCTCCTCGCCCGCCTTCGCCGGTCCAAGACCGCCCTCCCTCTCCTTGACGTTGGCATCATCGTGCTCCTGGCGCTCGCATTGTCTCACGGGCTACACACGTCACAAAGGAATCATCTTCAAGGAGGAGGATCGACAACGTCAAGCAAGCTGCAAGCACACTCGATTGCGCCCAGCCCGGTCACGTCCCAGCCTGATCTCGCCTCTGTCTCGTCTCGGGAATCGATTCCGCCCGGTTCGCCGTACCGCCGCCGTCATCAGCCGGCCCCCGCCTTCCGCTCGACTTGCGCTTCGCTTCCCGGCGCTGTCAAGCCACGTATCGGCAAGCAGCCGAGCAAGCCTCGCCGCCACCGCCGTCGCCACCACTGGTCCGCGCGCCCCGTCGACCTCGTCAAGCACCCGAGCCAGCAGGCACAAGCGCCGGCCAAGCTACGCAGAGCTAGTCCCGGAGGACATCGCCGTATCGCAACATACTCGTCGTCTTCGTCGACACCCCAGCCAAGGCTATAAGAAGCACTCGCCCTCATCGCCCAAGATGGTGTCGATATCAGCACCCCACCCTCCCTCCACCCCACCTTCCCTGTCCCAAGCGGATCCCTCCTACCCGCTCTCCCACCTCTACCACCGAGTCCGCCGCGACACCGACACCGACACCAACACCAACACCAACGCGGACCCCGACACAAACCCGATGAAGCTCCCCATCGTCCCGTCTCTGATGCTCGGCGGCCTGCCGCTCGGGTTCGTGCCGTCCAACTACGGCGCGAGCTCGATGTCGCAGCTCAACACGCTGCTGGGACCGGCGGCGGGCAAGGCGGCCACGTACGGGTGGTACGCGCAGACCTACCCGGACCAGCCGTTCAACGGCAACCAGCTGCTGTGGCAGATGAACGACATTGTGCAGTCTGGCGCCATCCTCGAGGCGGCCGTGATGCCCGTCGGGGGCTGGGCGGGGCTGACGGCGCAGGACAACTCGCGCGCCGTCGAGATCTGCAACGTCATGAAGCGCTTCACCGACTCGGGCGTCGAGGTGCGGCTGCGCTTCGGCCACGAGGTCAACTGGTACGTCCAGGAGGGGCGGTACGAGGGCGGCGCCGACCAGGGCGTGGGGGCGTACAAGGAGGCGTTTGCGACGGTGGCCAAGGCGTGCCGCGCGGCGGCTCCCAAGGTCAAGATGTGGTACTCGCCCTCGTGGGCCGACCTGGCCACGTATGACCGGTACGCGCCCGACCTGCAGTACGTGGACCTGGTCGGGCTCGACTTCTACCCGGACAAGCTGGCCAATGCCAATGTCGAGTTTTTCATCTCGCAGTTCAAGCCCTTCCACGACAAGTACACGTCTGGGGGCCGGATCAAGTTTGCGATTGGCGAGACGGGCCTGCACCTCGACGCCAACCTGGATGCGCACCTGGCGTGGCTGCAGATGGTGTGCTCCAACGAGGTGCGGCGGGCGCTGCCCAACCTGCTGAGCGTCACCTACTTCAACGTGATGCAGACGGCCGAGCAGAACGACTACCGCATCCTCCAGCTCGACGGCAACGCCACGACGCCGGCCAATGCCCAGACGCTCGGGGTGCTGCGCGACGCCAAACGGCGCACCTCGCTCGCGGCGCCGCGCGGCCTGCCAAAGGGCAGCGCCAGCGACGCAAAGAGGCAGTACGTAGTCCGTCTTTCCCTCCACGCCCTCCTGGGGCTCGAGGCGCTGCTGGGCCTGGCCTTGGCGTCGCACTGGCTCTAGCCGTAGACCAAGCCACGGGGCGCTGACCGCTGCCGCTTTCTTGTCGTTGCCCGTCGGTCTCTCTCTCTCTCTCTCTCTCTCCCTCTGTCCCCCTTTTGCGCTTGAATTTGTCCTATTGCAGCTTTACCAGCTCGTCGACGAGCAAAAAGGCAAAGGTGGTGGCGTAGTCCGCCTGCCCCGCCGCCTCTGGTCGTCCTAGCTGCCCTCGTCGCCCTCCTCCCTTTTTTGGACACTACCTAGCTTGTGCCTCTTGATTGCAAACATACCCCCTGCCACGTCTCTTTGTGTCTGTCGCGGTGTGCATGGATTGAGGGGAGCGTGACGGCATCGCACGACACGATGCAGTCTTGTCAAACGAGCCGGTGCGAGGATGGGAGGTGGCGAGGGGTGGTCGAGGTGGTGGTGGCGGCGGTGGCTGTGAGTCTGTTTGAAATGGTGCGTGGAATTGCGGGTGAAAATGCGAGCTGCCGCCCGCCCTTTGGGATTTGAATTAGTTAGGCCAGGGCGATTCTGAATACAAAGCCTTGCGCGACGGGGGGACGCGTTGAATGCAACCCAGAGTCGAGGCAGGCCAAAGCGGCAGGGGAGCGTGTTGTGGTGTTGGACGGAGTTGCGCCGACGGATGGGGGACGCCCAACGTTTGCGCTGGCCCCCTCCCTCCACCTGGTCCGGGCTCTCTCTCTCTCTCTCTTCTTCACCTTCTCCCTCTCCATCTCCTCGCTGGTTCGACCTCTGACCCCTGCCTCCATCATCCGGCCATATCGCATGCCGTCCTTCTCCTAGAGCGGCCCACTGCGGCCTCGATCCTAGACCCCTACCACTAGCTGCAGCGCGGCGCAGACGCAAGACGGTCACGCAAGCCCACCAGTGTAGCAGCATAAGCTTCGACTTCGGCCAATCACCCTCTCCGATACCACCGCCCCGCTGCCCTGCTGGCAGGGCCCTGCCTCACCATGCCGCCTCGCGCTCTATCCCGTCCACCCTTTGCCGGCATCGGCAGCGGATCCGTCCAGTTCCCATCGCCCCAACGACCCGCTTCCTCCCAGGGCAGGCCACACACGCCCTCGTTCGACACGCCATCCTCCGCCACTCCCTCGTCCTACCACCGCCGCGGCACCACCACCAGCGCATCGCACCCCACTCCCACCGCATCCAGTCGCATCGACTACCGCATCGGCAGCTCCGCCGTCAGCGAGAGCCTCTCCAAGGCCTACTTCTACGACGTCGTCCTCGAGGCACAGTCCACCTCGGCCTCGATCGACCAGGACCAGCCAGGCGTACTCCTCCCCTGGCTCGGAAGCGTCGTCGTAGACCACACCGGCGTCACCGACGACGATGACCCCACCGGATCCCCCGACGCCATGCCCAGGTCCGGCAGCGGATCCAGCATCAACGCCATCTCGCCCGCCATCGACCAACAGCCCCGCCCAGACTCGGCGACCCAGTTCGACCCCGCCCGCTTCCAGGGCCGCGTACAGGAGCTCATCGACACCGAGCGCAGCTACATCCGCCGCATCGAGGCACTCCACCAAAAGTACGCCGTGCCCCTCCGCAGGCTCGCAAAGGACCGCGACACGGCCATCATCCCCATCTACGAGGCACAGCGCCTCTTTGGCAACATCGGAGAGATCGTCGGCGCAAACCAGGCATTTCTCAACGACCTCGACGCCCTCGCAGCATCCGGGCCCGACGCCATCCGCGCAGGCCTCGGCGACGTCGTCTACCGCCACATGAGCTGCTTCAGCTGCTACACCGACTACCTCGCCAACTTTGAAAAGGCAAAGCACATCGAGCGCACACTCGCAAAGCACCGCGGCTTTCAAGAGTTTGCCGACCGCACAAAGTACGCCATGGTCGGCCTCGGCAATGTCGGCATCCGCGACCTCCTCATGGAGCCCGTGCAGCGCATCCCGCGCTACAAGCTCCTCCTCGACGGCATCATCAAGCACATGGGCCCGCGCGACCCGCAGCGCGGTCGCCTCGAGGACGCCGTCGTCCTCGCCAGCCGCATCGCCAGCTGCGAGGCCGACGACAAGACCAAGCGCGCCGCCGTCCTGTGGAGCTTCAGCCGCAACGTCGACGACTTCCCCGCCGGCCTCATCAGCGTCCACCGCCAGTTTCTCGACTGCGTCGACGTCGACGACTTTCCCCTCGAGGCGCTCGCGGCCATGGGCGGCGCCACCTCGTCCACCGGAACGCCAGCGGCACCGGCAGCGGCGGGCGGCAAGACGATCCACTGCACCCTCTTCCTCTTCGACGACCGGCTCGCCATCGCCAAGCGCGCCAGCTCGTCGATCTGCGGGCGCAAGGCCGTCGGGCTCGACGACCTCAACCGGCTGGCGGACCAGATGAAGACGTTCACCGAGCGCAGCAGCGGCAGCGGCGGCGGGAGCGGCGGTGGAGGTGCTAGCGCACTGCTCGGCACCAGCCGCAAGGGCGACCTCAGCTTCCGCGGCGTCGTCGACATCCTCGACCTCGAGGCGCTCGACCTGGGCGGGTCCGACTTCCAGCTCAACTTCCTGCGGCCGCCGAGCCTCGTGTCTGGCGACCGGTGGACCGGCCGGCCCGTGCGTCAGTACGTCACCGTCGACACGGCCTCGGCCGCCGCTGCCGGCAGCAACGGACGGGGCACGCCGCGTGGCTTTGAAAGCGGTGGTGGCAGCGACATGGCGGCGCGGCTGGAAAAGACCCGCTTCCTCGAGAGCCTGTGGCGAGCCAAGGCGCTCTTCAAGGCCAAGGAGCACCGCAGCCACGTGCGGTGCCAGGTGTTGCCGGCCATGCGACCCCACCAGCAGCAACAGGACCGGCCCGACTTGGACGCTGCGGCCGACCACGGCCTGGATGCGCTGGCCGCGCGCGAAGCCGAGGCGCGGCGTGTCGTCTACTGGAATGTGTACACGCGGCGGTCGTACCTGACGGAGCCGCACAAGGCGCCGCTCGCGCTACACGTCAACTTCCAGCGCGAGGCCGATCCGCTGCCGCTGGGACCGGAACTGGCGCCCGCCCACGCTGCACTCGAGGTGGTCCACGTCGACGACGCCTACGGCGAGTGCCAGATGTCGACGCGGTCGAAGCTGGTGGACCCGGAGCGCTCATCGGAGGTGACAGTGGTGCAGTGCAGCGACCTGCCGCTCCGGATGGCGCAGCTGGCCGCCGAGACTGCCAGGCTGATGGGCGGCCAGATGCGGGTGCATACCCTGTCGCAGCCGGCGACGCCGTCGTCGTCGGGCAATCAACACCATCGTACCGGCCGCCTGGAGCAGTTTGGCCGGTCGCTGCTGTTTGGCGGCAGCGCAGGAGGAGGCGGGTCAGGAGCGTCCGACGTCTTTGGCTCGCCAGCGCGCCGCACCAAGAGCAACGCCTCCAAGAGCACCTCGGCGTACAGCAGCAGCGATGCGCCTTCGACTTCGAGCCGCGCCATGACGTTTTCCACCAACGCCACCAGCGTCAGCAGCCGCGCCGGCATGCTTGAGAGCATCATGACGGGCGGCAACGACGGCAGCATCAGCCGAAACCACCGGGCCGGCCTTGCCGTCGACTCTCCCGAATCGAGCGGCGGCAGCGGCGGAGGCTTCCTCGGCTCTCCGCGCAGGCTGATGAAGAAGCGGCGGTCGTCGTCGGTGGGCCCACCGAGCATGGCCGCCTCGGAACGCAGTCCAAGCCGCGGGCCGCCCGAGCGCATGTCGCGGACGCGCGGGCCTACGCCGGAGCCAGGCTATATCTCGACTGCGAACGGCCACCTCGATGTGCACGGCAGCCCCGCCACGCCGTCTTCGCAGCAGGGTCATCTCCGATCGAGCCGGTTAGGCGGCGGAGGTCATCAGAGGGCCAAGACGGAGAGCTTTTCGGCTTCGATTCGGTCGCCCCTGGCTCTGGCCGACGCCGAGGATGTCGCCTACCGCGCCGATGTCAGCCGCGAGCCCAGCACCAGCACGCAAGGGTCATCGGCGGTCGCGGCTCATCGGCACGCGAGGTCCAGCTCGAGCGCAGGTCATGCCGGGCCGGTACGGGCAACCACTCCGCTCAATATACGGCGCAAGCCGCCGCCGCGAGAGGACGAGAGCGAAGACGAGGAGCGGCTCGGCGTCAGCACGCCTGCCCACACGCGGACGCCATCTGGGCCTCGAGGGTTGCCGTCGGCCAACGACGCCACGCCGACGGCCTCCCGGCCGGCGACCAAGAGGGACTCGCTGCGGATCGACGGCGCCGAAGCTGCCTCCGATGCAGAGGAGCTCAACGCTGATCCGGCCGCGAACGGCGAGGCGCCCGGACGGCCCTCGCTATCCGAGAGCGAAACCTCGACGGAGCGCGGGCACGGTGGCGGTGATGCAGTCGTGATGCCGCCCGCATCACCGCAGAAGCCGGGCGAGCAGGTGATACCGAAGCGGTCGACGTCGTCGGTGTCGCGGCAGCGGGGCGTCGAAGAGGCGCGGAAGCGAGCGCGTGCAGTCGAGGACTCGGTGCGGTCCATCAGGGACGAGGTCAAGCGGCTCAAGGTGGAGAATGTTGGCGGTGCCGAGGCGGGGACGGCGTCGATGCGCCGATCTGTCCGGGTCGGCGCGATGCAGGAGGCGGACCTCAATGTGAGTGGCTGCCGAGTGGCCTTTGTTGATGCCGACGTGCCGGACGTCGCTGACAATTCCCCTTTGTTTAACTGGCCCTGGGTTGCACATGCGCAGACGATCACCGATGTGCACACGAGCTCGGTCGACCGGCTGCTGACGCTGATTGCGGACCTCGAGGCGCGGCTATCGTCTTCGATGCGGATGAACGAGCGCCTGCTTGTCCATCCTCCCCCTCCGGCAGGCAGCAGCAGCAGCAGCAGCAGCACCGGCGCCGCGACCGCAGCGAGTGCGAGTGCGACGGAGCTATCGTCGCTGCGAGCGCAGGTGGCGACGCTGCAGCGCAAGTGCGACCTGTTGACGACGCTCGAGACCGACGGGCGGATGGAGAACACGGAGCTGCACAAGGCGTTCAACGAGGAGCTCGACGCCATGTACGACGACACGCAGCGGCCCGAGAGCGACGAGCTGGCGCGGCTGCGCGACGAAATCAAGCGCGTCAAGCGCCAGCGCAACGAGGTCAGCGTGGCCAACAAGTGAGTGCGATGCGCGGTGCCGTTGCTGGCGTTGCTTTGGGTATGGATGGGTGTGGCAAGCAAGCAGGTGCTGCTGCCGTAACGACAATCGACTGACGCGTACCTTGCCCCTTTCTTCGCTTTTATTGTACCTGCCTGCCTGCCTGCCTGCGCCGTCTAGGAAGCTGCATAGGGACCTGGAGCTAGAACGTGTCCAGTGCGCAGTGTACCGCGAGATGCTCGAGGAGAACGGGCTGCTCTGACGACCTACCTACAGCCGGTGCGATGACAGGAGGCACTCTGTACGTACGTACCGCTCCGAGGGGCAGCGCCGATCCTCTTTCCATCCTCGCTTTCCTCCCCAGGCCGGCCGGCCGACCCGGCCATGGCCGCCTTTACCTTCTATCCGGTGCCTGCCTATCCGGTCCTCGGTCCTTGCTCCATCATCACTGCCTTTACCCGCCTGTGCTCGGTGTGTTTGTTGCGCCGGCCGGTTTTTCCTCTCGAAGATCCGAGCTGGCTTGGCTTGGCGTGGCAGCCTGGCATGGCACGGCGCGGCATGGAACGGACAGGTAAGTGAAGGGTTATTTGATTGCGCCAAGGACGTCGATCCGCCCCCGAATCGAGACCATGTGGTTCCCGCCCTGCCCCTGGCCCTGGCCTGTCCTGGGGGTGACAGTCCGTTGACAACCTTTATGAAGGCCCTCTCCTCTGTCCAATCCTCGGACGTTGTCAAGCCCAAAATGAGGCGCGTGCGTGCGTGCGTGCGTGCGTGCGTGGCTGCAACACGGTCCAGACACCTAAGTGTTACACGAGGATGATCGAATGCCAAGACGACGACAAAGGAGGAGGACAGACAAGACAGGCCCTCGAGGTTCCTGTGGCCCAGACAAGGGGGAGTTCCTGAACCAGCCACAGGCGGACGGACGGGCGGACGCATAGGCCTGGCTGGCGTGGCAGGGACGGTTGGCCCAACCAGGCAGGAGGTGCAAAGCAAGGTTGCCAAGACGGCGTCTGGTTGCGAGAGAGACGGAGCGCCGACCGACCGCGTGTACATACCGTACCACCTACCGTTGCACCGAACCTCGAAACCTCGACCTGGCTTGTCCCTTTCTCGCCCGCGTACAAACCTCTGGTTACACCCCCAGCCACTTCGGTACCGGATTGACAGATCGCCATCTCATCCGCCCCCCTCTCTCTCCCTCTCGCTTTCGCTGTCGATGTGGATGTGCATGTCAGTGAACCGATAGAGTCGGGACGAGGAGGGATCGAATCGCGATGGGTCTTGATGAAGAGCCAAATGCCAAGATGCAAGGGGGCGGGCGGGCGGACCGGCGCGCCCAAAAAAGACGGGGGTCGGTCAGGGTCATGGTCAGGGCGGACGGGAAAGGCTTCGATGTTGGCGGGTCCGGCGAGGAAGCGCGCCCTGGCCCCCGGTCGGTCGTTCGGTGGGTCTGCAGCGCTCGGAGTTTCTTTTTTGAGCGACAGGTCGGCATGCAACCGCCGCCCGCCGTGCTGTATCGGTAGCCGCCTGGCAGGCATGCATCCACGCGCGTCGGCAGGCGGCATGGGCAGCACAGGCCGGCCAGGCCACAAAAGCCAAGCAAGCCAAGTCAAGCCTCGGCGCTCGGTGGTCGCGCCTGTCCTGGCTGGCCTGTCTGTCTCCTCCGCTCGGGAAGCAAAGGCAGGGCGAACCAACCAGACCCGCCGCACCGCGCCGCGCCGCGCTGCGCCTCGCCTGGCCTTGCCTCGGGTCTTGGCTTTGGCCTTGGCTTGGCACCGCTCCATCTCTGCGCGCGCACTCTTCGTTCGTCCGTCCCACCGGTATCGGGTACCGTCGACACGATTCGGTTCCAAGGACGGTACGGTACGGTCGCGCAATCAACGCTCTGCCCCTGTAAGTGGACACAAGAACACGGCTCGACATCAATCACGCTCGCACCAACACCGCACGGTAGGTAAGTGTTCTCTACCAAATCCCCAACTCGGCGAGCGGGCCTGCAGACGTGCGCCCGTCTGTCGTGCGGCGGGCGACCACCGACGGAGGCGCGCGCGCATCGATCATAGGCAGGTCCAAGGTCTTCGGGCTTCCTTGCCCTTGCCTTGCCTTGCCCTGCCTTGCCTTGCCTTGGCCCTGCCCGCTGCCTTCGATGCACACCTGCCGACTTGGCCTGGCCCTGCCTTGCCACATCTGCCCGCGCCGGACGTGGGCCTTCTGGCCTTGCGTGGTCCTGCCTTGGCGGGCGTGGCGTGCGTCGTCTCCTGCCCGACTGCAGCGCCGCGCCGTGCCAAAGTCGGTAGCTACCGGACCTCGACGACCGTTGCTCGCCCATGCCCCCGCCTCGCCCCCGGTCATCTTCATGCCTGCCAAGCCAACCCTACCGGTATCGCACAGCGAGTCGATCTGTCCGTCGGTCGCGGACTGCTCGCTCGCTCGCCTCCTCGCCTCGCCTCGTCTCGCCCTGCCTTACAGTAGCTCGTCTCCTACTGCACGCACGCACGCGCGGTCGTACATACGTGCGTGCGTGCGTCCGTCCTCATCGTCCACCACGATGCTCGTCGTCGCGCCCCTCGCCTTGGCCTGCCCCGAGGGCCGCTCCGCTCCTCTTTGTGTGACGACCGACCGACCGACCCCCTTCGTCCATTCTTTAGCCCCATTGCATCCCCTATCGCTCCTTCTTTCCTTCTCTCCATTACCATCACCTCCATCCTCACCCATCCCCGTCCCTCTCTCTCTCTCCCCTCTCCCCCGTCACATTCCACACCGTTCTGCGCGCTCTCGTTGCTGGTCAACCCCGTCCGCAGTTCTTTATATCATCGCTCGTCGCTCGCAATCGCCATCCTCCTCGCCTTTGCCCCTCCCCCTCTGCCCCTACCCTCTCCCCTCTCCTTCCATCGCGCTCCCCCCTCCCTCTCCATCCTCATCGCTCTCTCTCCTCCTCTCTCGGCCTCTGTCTCTTCACTCGGAATCGCAGCATCGGATCGCATCAGTCCACCTCGCACCGTACCACCTCGCACCACACTTCATTCCAACACCCCACCCCGCCCGCCCCGCCTGCAGTAATGAAGGCCGTTACCACCATCGCCGCGGCGCTCGCCGCCACCCTGGCCCTGTCGTCGTCCACCACCCTCGTCTCGGCTGGTACGAGCGAGGCGCTCTCGTTCCCCCCGGGCCAGGGACGCGCCACGCGCGGCATCCGCAGCGTCATTACGGGCCAGAAGATCCGCAACCACGCCCGCCGTCGCTCCCACGGCGGCAACGCCACCAGGGCGGTCGACGCCGACGACGTCGACATCGACGAGGCCGACGAGGCCGCGTTTGAGAAGCGCGGCGCCCACGCCAAGACGTGCACCGCCAAGACTGGAAAGCACCACAAGGCCTACCGCGCCCACAGCGGCGGCGGCGACGACAGCTGGCAGCAGCAGTCGTCGTCCAAGAACGAGGAGCACCACAGCAAGAGCCAGTCGCACGAGGACAAGCAGTCGAGCAAGAGCGACAGCAACCAGTCCCACTCGTCGACGTCGTCCAAGGGCAAGGACGGCTCGTCGAAGGACTCGGAGTCGAACTCGTCGTTGTCGTCGTCCGAGTCGTCGTCGTCGTCCAAGGACTCCAAGTCCGAGTCGTCGTCGAGCAGCTCTTCGTCGTCGTCGTCGTCGTCGTCGCACAGCAAGAGCGCGTACAAGCTGGTCAAGTCGTACTCGGGCAACAACTTCTTTGACGACATGTTTTTCTTTACGGGCAACGACCCGACCAACGGCATGGTCGACTACGTGTCGCGCGACCAGGCCAACCAGCTCGGCCTGACGTGGCACGACAACGGCAAGGCCAACCTCAAGATTGGCAACCCGCAGGGCGACCACGCCAAGTCGGTGCGCATCTCGACCGAGGACAGCTTCACCACGGGCCTCTTTATCCTCGACGCCGAGCACATGCCCACCGGCTGCGGCGTCTGGCCCGCCTGGTGGTCCACCCCCGAGGACCCCGCCGGCGGCTGGCCCAACGGCGGCGAGATCGACATCATCGAGGGCGTCCACGACTTTAGCCTCAACACCTACTCGATCCACTCGACCAGCGGCTGCAACATCCTCAAGCACGAGCTCGACATGGTCGGCAAGCTCGCAGAGACCAGCGGCATCGCCACCAACTGCGCCTCGCTCGAGACCGACAACAAGGGCTGCGGCGTCGCCTCAAACACCCGCGGCGACTTTGGCGTCGAGTACAACAAGAACAACGGCGGCGTCCACGCCCTCTTCTGGGACCAACACGAGGGAATCAGCATGTTCTTCTTCCCAAGAGGAAAGATCCCCCAGGACATCACCCAAGGATCCCCCGACCCCAAGAAGTGGGGAAAGCCCCAGGCAATGTGGCCCGCGACCGATTGCGATATCGAACGCTACTTTTCGACCCATGTGTCGGTATTTAGTAACACTCTTTGTGGGACGTGGGCTGGCAGTGGCGCCGTATGGTCGACGCCCATGAAAGGCCAGGAAAAGTCCTGCGCGGCCAAGACCGGTTTCTCAAGCTGCTACGACTACATCAAGAGCGGGCCGAAGCTGGATGAAGCGTACTGGACGATCAACTCTCTGAAGGTCTACCAGACGCGCCGACGCCAGTAGTCAGCGGACTGGTTCCGCTGCCGTCGACGGCGACCACGCTCTCCACCACGGCCTTCGTCCTTTGCTCCCTCCCTCCGGTGCGATCCGTCGCATTGGTCCTGTCCATTCCTTTCGCCTTCTCCACTGCGGTGTGGATCTCTGTCCTCCTGGTCGCTTGCTGCTGTGCTGGTCCAAGTCGCGCCCGGTCATGTCAAGAGATAGAGATCATCGTGACACCGATTCAAATTCATGAGCTTGCCATATCGATCCACCACAGGATAACGCCCGGCATCCACACGGCAGAATCCTCGCTATCCTCTTGATACCAACACAAACGGGGTGAGAACTTGCCCTTCAGAAGTACTACGTACTGATGCGCATCTGTCGATTCGGCACTCGGAGAGGAGGAGGTGTGCGGTGCCGCCTGGCTGTGTGGGGCTGCGCCCACGGGCCGGCTCCCGCTGCGCCGACCAGAGCCGCCACGACGCAACAGCATTCGTTCAGCATTGCATGGCAGCGCAGCATCGCAATGGCCCCCAATCTCACGAGATCAGCTCGACACGAAGTATACACAGCCATTGCCGTTGAATTGGCCCCGAGAGTCGGCCTCGACGACCGCAGATGGGCCTGGCTGGTCCACAGCCGTGTCATGGCATCCACCGGTGATTGTTCCGCTTTCCGGCCGGGTCGAGAGCGCACAGGCCGCGCTGCAGAACCTTCGCCCACTCAACCGTACCGGGCCCCGACAGCTGCACCTGCGCATGCGCCGCCCTCAATTTTCCAGCCAGGCGCGGCGCGCACCCCTATAAGGCTTTCTTCCGCTGCAACCTCAGCAGGTCAACGCCCCACCGCTCTTTCCCTCTCACCTTCATCATCGTCTATTGCTTGAGTCCTGCCTCCAATCTACTTTCGACTCCTTCGCTGATGTCTTTCTTCAGTCGTCTTCGGTATCGTGGCTCCTGTTAGGATTCGTGCAGGACTCTGACGGCGCCCGCTGCTTTCTTCGGGTCCTCCGACGCTCTCACCGCTCGCCCTGGGTCACAATGCATTCTATCGACTCCATCGCGCCGCTTTCTGATGCAGCTCTCATCACTCTGACCAAGCCATATGACCTGGCTTCGGCCTCGGCCGTGCGCCGCATGTGCCCTGTCCGTGGCCGTCGCCAAGCCACTGGTCAGGAAAGCGCATCGAACCACCCTTGTCGTTTCCAGCGCCACCTGCCGGATTGTGTCGCTCCTGGCCTCCAAGCACCAACTTTTCGTCACGTCACCGGCGCTACCGACGCCAACGACCGCATCGTCGGCCAGCATCGTTTCCGACCTCAACCAGTCATCGGTGCCGCCATTTTCGCCGTCACAACGTATCGATGAGACAGCCATCAGCAACGCCGCCCTGCTTGCGACGCTGCCGACCAGCCGCCGCCCCGCCGTCCTTTCTGCTCCATCGCCTGACTCTCAGCAGCACGGTCGTATCCATCGCGGCAATAACATCGCCCGACCTTACGAGGTCTCACCGAAAAGAAGTGTACGTAGACAGTCGTCAGTGCTCCTGATTTGGCAACGTACGAATTGACCAGAACGGCGGTGCATGGGCTGATCTTGTTCAAGCGCCGTAGGGCAAGCATCGGCGACGAGGCTAGGCGTGACTGAACCTTGCTGGCCGCGTTTTGGTCCGACCGGAAGGCGAACCATGCTGCCAACCTGCCGCCCAACCTGAGTGGGTTTCGGGGAGGCCTTCGACCGCTCTGGCTAGGGATGTCGGCTTTTCCGACACCCCCACCGCTCGGCCCTAGCCGAAGCGCATCCTATCAGCTTCGCCACGGTACTCCCGATGCGGGCCTAGAACAATCCTACACAGCCATGCGGTCCAGCTTCGGTTCTGCCCGTGTGTTGCTTGTGCCCGTGGCCGTCAACAAGCGAATAGCAAGCAGGATAGATCGAACTGGCCGAACCCAAGCCTCGCAGTAGAGAGCATCAAGCCGTCGCGTCCTCACCGAGGCGCTCCTTCAGGCCCAAATACCATGCAACTTCACGCGCCAAGTGGTGAGCCTGACCTCGAGCCTGTCTTGGCCGGTGCTCGGAGAAGAGTAAGCGAGATGCTGACGGCTCCACGCGTTGCTTCCGGTCTCGACCGCCGGCCTTCTGTGTGGCCTATCGGTCGTTCGCCGAGGAGCCTGACCACCTTCTACAGGCCGATGCGACGCCGTCTGCTTGGTGTGCTCGGCAAACAATGCCAAAGGTACCAATCACACTCGAGCTGGCGTGTCCAAGAAAGCCTCGAGCCCATGTTGGCAGCGTCGTCCGTGCCTATTCGTTTCAGCAATTGCGACCAGAGGATGGGCCGCCAGACCATCGTCCTCCAAAGAGCGTGCGACACATGTGGCGGCCAGGAAACAGCACCGTGTCAGTGAGCTGCTGGCAATGACGAGCAGTCCGTCATCGCCGCTCCGAGGCTTGGCCAGAACCAATCAAGATGCGAAACACCACGCCAGGCTAAGCGATTGCTATGTGAACCGGTATCCTACGGCTAATCCGATGCTGGGCAGAAAGTGTTATCAGCAGCTTAGCCAGCTGTCGACAATCAAGAGCAGATGGAAGCGTCTGGCCAGGTCAGGATGTCGCCGCACAGCTTCTCATCCGGCCTCCGCCGACACAGCTCACGCATGCGGTTCTTCAACGAGCAACGAGGATAAGAGGAGATGAGTTGAGTGGCAAAGTCGTCTTGATTCGAACCGCCACCATCCCACCATTCCTCGACTTTGCCACAGCCTTCTGTTCCTCACCGTCCGCCCTCCTTCCAACATTCCCGCACACACCACACACCAATGACGCATCGCAGGCTGCTGTACGACGTTCGTATCGTCGCGCTTTACGCAGGGAGCCCAGTTGGCGCCCCTTTCAGAAAGGCGTCATTCTGGTGCAGATGTGTGCGCAGCTCAGATCCCGGCGTCATCCCGGACATCCCTTACGAGACCAAGATCAGCATCGCATTCAGCGAGGCGGATGTCCAGGCGGTTCTGGACTGGACCATGCCTTGGCGAGACCCCAATGACGTCTCGGGCCGCGCTGTGGTGAACGCCATCAAGGCCCACATCGAGGTGCTTGCCCCTCACCTGGCGACGGTCGAGGACGAGGTCACCAAAGAAGATCTGATCGCTGCCATGATCGCAGCTGGCTGTCGCCTCTCGACGCCGTACACCCTGATCCCCCGCATCGCTTTGGTGTTCGAGACTGATCGCATCGCCCTGGGCCGCAACGAGCGCGTGGCCACGCATCGCAGCCTCGTGCCGGTGTACCAGCGTCTGGCCCGCGTCTTTCGCGGCGTCTATCTGGCGGAAGGCACCAGGCTCATCGACAATACGTTGAGGATCCAGAACCGCGTCACCTTCGCGATCAGGGTACATACCTCGAGGATCAACGACGACGTCCGCGCAGTCTTCGAGGAGGTGGCGATGCGACCCGACATCCAGACACGGTCCGACCTCCTCGACTTCCTCTTCCGTACGGTCAGAGCTCAGGACGTGATCGTTCCGCCGCCGCCGTACCCAGCCATCTACTACGGCTCAGACGGCGAGTTGCTCCTCTACATCAAAGGCGTCGACGACCACCCGCACCAGAAACACAGCTTCAGGTCGGGAGATGCCGACCTGCTCAACAAGGCTCTTCTGTCCTTTCAGCGGCTCCTGGCAGAACACAGCGACACCTGGCACGAGGACGGTGGCGCTGGGCTTCTCGTCGCTTGGAAAAAGGCCATCGAGGACGCCGCCCGCGACAAGTATGGCGAGGTCGGCCGCAACGTCAAGGCGCCCTCGGCCAATCCGGGCACGGCGTTCGAGTTCTCGGCTAAGGCGACCGTCTATCGCTGGACCACTCGCTTCTCAGAGGAAGATATTCGAGCCACCCGTCTGCCCGACATCAACCGGTACGACGAAAGGTACGCCGGGAGGCCCTCGGCGCTCACGGTCTACGACGTCCTCGCAGCGCCCAAGGTCGCCACGTCGCTGGATATGCCTCTCACTGTGAGGGGCGACGATGTGATCAGCTACATCAAGCGCCCGAATGGCCCGCTGCCAGCCGGACTGGAACAGCTCGAGGTGTACAGAGATCTTCTGGCCGTCGGCCCCATGGAGGCGATCTTTGCCAACATCTCTGGGACCATCAGCGCGATCGGACCTGCTATCGACCTCGGCGCCTGCTACGAGGTGCAAGATGGCGCAACCGTGCGGAAGAGGCACGAGGCCGACAACATCAGCATCGTGCCCAACTGGCTCAACATGGCCAAGTTGACCCATTCGGCCGCGACGGCGCGCCTCTGTCTCCTGGCGATCCACCTCAACCGTCAGGAGGGATTTCGCCCTCTGCTCGACTTCATCGACAAGCTGATGTGGCTGTTGTATCCCCTCGACGTCTTCAGCAGCACCGGAGCCTTCTCGAGCGGCAACAACAGCGACTCGATCGCTGTTCTCCAGACGATCGCCGCCTACGTGGACGGAACAACAGCGCAGCTGCCGGCCGAGGCTGAGACTCTGCTCCGAACAACGCCACCCCGCCACGAGATGCAGCCTGCCGCCTTCGCAGCCCTTGCGGGCGTCAACAGCGAGCACGCCGCCCTGCTGGTCGACGATGGCGACGAGCCCCAGGATGCTCGTCCTGAGGCTGCCGACGCCGCTTCGGCCCTGTCGTCGGCCGAGCTGGCTGAGATCTTCGAGCGCGATGCTCAAAACCGCGTCCAGCCGTGCCAGGCCTACGGACAGCTTGACTTTCCGGCGCTCTTCGAGGGATTGCCGTGGGCGGTCGACGAGGCACTCGCCCTCTGCCTTCGCCTCTACATCACCTTCATCACCGAGTGCGACTTCACCGCTTGTATCGTCATTGGTGTGCTCGTGCCGGACTGGGTGCGAGTCGGCGGCAAGCCTTATCCCGAGCTGGCGATCCTTGTCGTCATCAAGCGCTTGCTCGCCGCCGGGTACAAGGACCCCCTCACCGGCCTCAGCATCGGTCTCTACCCCCGACATCATCCTCTACGCCTCTCCATCGGCCATCGCACGCACCGCTCGATGCAGGCTGCTCTGCCAGCGTCCGCCACCGCCGATGACGACTTCAACATCGAGTGTCAAAGTTCCCGGGGCAATTGGCTGATCAAGGCGTATACACAGGCAAGCATAGCAGCTATCTTGAGGGCCGAGTACACCTTCAACGATGCTCTCGTCACGCGTCTCTGCCGAATGGCGGGCCTCGGCCGAGCGACACTGCCCTCACTCGCCCAGCCGACGCTCGCTCTTGTCGATGACCTGCGCCGCAACCGTGCCGTCGCACCAGCTGAATCATACACGCTGTGTGAGTGTTACCTATGCTCGCGAATCCGGTCTGACCCTTTACTGATCAGTCTTCACCTCCTCACATCTCCTTTCACCGCTCAGAACGTCGCCAGTCGAGAGGCACCGCAACTCTACGCTGCCGGGCAGTCCGGGCCAGTCAGAGACGTGGCGTCGTCCGGCAGACAAGACAACAGGTCTCAAACGCAATCTGCCTGCTCGTCCGTCGCTCACCAATCAGCCTTGGCTCTGTCCGCCGCTACTGTCACTTCCGACAATGATGTCCGAACCAGACGTGTTGACCGTCCCCAACGACGCTCTCACGGCGATACCGTCAGTCGGCTTGATCGACACCGGGGCGGCATGGATCGCAAGATGGCGTGGAACGGGTATCGTTGCAAGAACGGGAGTCTGGAAACGGACCGGGGACGCGACGCGACGGGGCGACGTTACAGGAGTCGGATACGGCCCTCGCCCTCCTTGCGCCTCTGCACAATCTTTGCCGGGAGAGCGACGAGGGAGACGATGCCGCGAAGCAGCAGCCACATCGACAGGCTGACGGCGAGGCTGGTGGCGAGCATGCCGCCAAACTCCTCGGACCTCAGCCCGCCGAACGTATAGAGCACGCGCGCCCAGGTGTGGCGGGCGGCGTCGGGCACAAAGGCCAGCTGCGGCGTGCCGACATACTTGCCAAACACCTTGAGCTGACACGCCGGGTCGATCTGCATGTGCACGCCGTGGCACACTGTCGCCGCGCACAGCGAAAGGAAGGAGGACGAGTCGCGAGTCAGCGGAGCTCGTGGCGTCAAGGGGCATGCTCACGGCACGACAAGGCGAGGCGCCGCTCGGCCACACTCACGCTCCATGACGAGGCCGCCGCGCTTGTCGAGCTGTTTGAGCCCGATCCTGTCCTCGGTATAGATGACGCTTTGGCGCAACGGCGTCGGCTCGTCGTCGCCGCCGTGGTGGCCGTTGCCCTCCTCGGGATCCGAGGCGTTGCGGATGGGGTACGAGGCGAACCAGGAAGACTGCTTTGGCTCGACGGTGACGTCCTTGTCAAACATGAGCATGACGAAGTTGTCGAGCTTGGCGAGATTGCGGGCGTAGGTGCGGTTGACCGAGGGGCCCTCGTTGTTGATGTCGAGGATAAAGTCGTTCTTGGCGAGGTAGTTTGCAAACGCCGACGGGTCGGTCGGGTTGCGGTAGTACTGGGCCGATACGAGGTGGGACTGGGCGTAGTCGGTGTAGATGCCGCCGCGGAGGGCGGTGGATGCGAGGCGGCAGAGGAGGTCGGTGGGCTGGCAGGCGGGCAGGTCGGCGATGCCCATGTGCTGGCTGCCAAAGGTGACGAGGTTGCGCACGCGCGGGGTGTTGCACCTCTGCACGTAGGCGCGGAGGAACTGGCCGCCCTGGGAGAAGCCGATTGCGTCGAAGCCGTCCTGGAGCTCGGGGATGGCAGCGAGCTGGTCGCACGCCACCTGGATCTGGTCGTTTACATGGCCAAAGAAGCCCTGCTTGCGGTCGTCTGCGTCGCTGTCGCCGCCGAGGTTGACCGAGTGCACAAAGAGACCGGGGAACGCCTCTTTGAGCTGCGAGATGAGCTCATCGATGCCCTGCGAGTGGGCGCTGTCGCCGAGGCCGTGCCAGATGACGAGCGGGTGGGGCTTTGGGGTGAGCGAGAGCGGGATGGCGGCGGTGGACGAGGCGAGGCAGGCTATGCCGAGAGCCAGCAACGCGACAAAGGCGAGCGGTTTCATGGTGGATGGGTGAGGGGAGCGACAAGGGGGGGAGGGAGAGGGGACGGAGATGGAAGCGGGGCTGGGGATGATGGTGGCGGTGGTGGCGGTGGCGATAAGCGTCGATGGCAGGGATGAAAGGGGTCAGGTGGTTGGGTGGGCTGATGATGGCTGAGGCAACCAGCAGGCTAGCCACCCCGCGCCAGAGCGGCCCTTGAAGGATGCAGGGTCCAGGCCTCGCTGCGGCCCAACGGCTTCAGATCGGGCCACCTCACTCTGGCTCCCCGATTCCACCTCTCCTGCCCGGCCATCTGGCGCTCGGGCCAGCCTGCGAGGCGGCCAACCGACGAATCGACCCACGGCCATGAGGACCCATCCTCTCCTCCTCTCCTACCTCGACTCCTCGCTCCTCCTTCCTCGACGCCGCCACGGCCAACCACTTACTCCCCCCCTGTCGGCATCACATCGCCGTTGGACACCCACTCTCTCCCCTCTGCTCTTCAGCAGCGGCTTGCGACCCACACGGACCGCGACCTACCCTTCAGCACCGCCCTTCTTAGAACAGACGCCCCTCCTGCCCATCCGGCCAATCCGAGCCAAGAACTCTTGCAAGCTCTTGCCCTTGGCTACCTACCCTCCACCTGTGTCCAATCGCCGGAACCATACACCGCCGGCCGGCCACGGCACGGCCGCAGCCATGCCGCCTAGAGCCTCCCACCAACATGCCTCTTCTTCCACCTCGCACGAGCCAGGCGACTTCGACGACCAGGCATGGGGAATAGAATCCGACGACGACGACTTTGTCTCCCGCGTCGCCCCCCGCACAAACGTGCCTCGCAGCCTCAAGAGCAACTCGCGGTCCTCGAGCTATCTCTCCCAGTCCAGCCAACAACAGGCAGGATCCCCAGCGGATTCCCGTTCACCTTCGCTGCCCCGGCCCGGCGCGTCGACACCAGCCATCGCCATCGCCGTCCCGAGCCGCTCAAGCGCGGGCTCGGGCTCTTCGACCGCTGCGAATGCGATCTCAACGCCGGGCAGACCCCCTTCGCAGTCGCCGGCAGGCATCAGCGCCACCGCCGATGGCGAACCCTCGAGCCTGCACAGCACGTCTTCCGGTCAGCGCGGCACCAGCTGGACCATGGTCGACAACTTCGCAGCCCGAGGCAGCTCACCAGCGAATGGCGGAACCGAGGCGCCCATAGTGGGAAGTCCGCCAACCGACGTGGCAGTCGACCTCAGAAGAGATGGCAGCGGGACAGGAAGCGGCAGCGGGTTCCAGCTCGTGGCGAGCGAAGAAGCGGCGACGGGGGAGGGGACAGCGGGCAGCGAGGCCGGTCAGAAAGCCGCAGGCCGCGCGCAGGTGTATTCGTCTCAATCGGGAGCCTACCGGGATACGAAGCAAGACGACAGCGATGTCGAGGCAGAAGAAGTCGACCTGAACACCGGCAGGACGGTTCTCCGAAAGCGGTCGGCGAGACGTAAGGCCGAGTCAGGCAAGAGCGAGGCCGATGCTCTGACCGGGGCGATCCGTCCGGACCTCGACCATCTCATCAAGGACCCCACGCACGCCCTGGCGCGCCTCTCGCTCTGCTGGACCGGCCCTTCGAGCAGCGGCGACACGCCCATGACCGAAGCCGGCTCTGCGCCCGATTCGGCCACGAGCGAGAGGATGGCAATAGGTATCACGCCGTCAGCCAGCACCGACTTCCAGTTCGACCCGGTCGCTGCGGCCGGCGACGGCCTCATCATGGCTGGGCCCAGCTTTGCCGATGCCGAGCCGGCCGGGCAGAACGGGGTGGTGACGTCGATATCCGGAAGCATCGTGCCGGTGACGACCCCAGGCGGCCTGGGCAGCACGGTGCCGAACCGCAAAAGGAGCATCCGCACGTCACGAAGAAGGCAGCAGCTCCTCTCCTGCCTGGGCAAGCCCAGCATCGACATCTCGGTGCTGCGGTCGCTCGCCTGGGCAGGAGTACCCGACGAGCTCAGGCCGGTCGTGTGGCAGCTGCTGCTCGGCTATCTTCCGACGGTGGCGGCGGTGCGGGCGCAGACGCTATCGCGCAAGCGGGCCGAGTACGCGTCGGGCGTCAAGCTGGCCTTTGCCAAGGGCATCGCCGGCCTGGACCAGGCCATCTGGCACCAGATCCACATCGACGTTCCGCGCACCAATCCGGGCATCCGGCTGTGGCAGCGCGAGGCGACGCAGCGCGCCCTGGAGCGCATTCTCTACGTCTGGGCCATCCGCCACCCGGCGTCGGGCTACGTGCAAGGCATCAACGACCTCGCCACGCCCTTTTTCGAGGTCTTCCTCTCGGCCTACATCGACTCGGACCCGGAGATGTACGACGTGTCGCTGCTGCCGCCCGAGGCGCTCGAGGCGCTCGAGGCCGATACGTTCTGGTGCCTGTCCAAGCTGCTCGACGGAATCCAGGACAACTACATCTTTGCGCAGCCGGGCATCCAGCGGCAGGTGAGGCGGATGGGCGAGTTGGTGGCCCGCATCGATGGTGAGTACCCCGCCGACGCAGCAACAGCAGCAGCCGTCGCGCGAGGTGGCGATGGAGTATCGCTCGCGCGTCGAAGGTCGTTCTTGCCATCTCACATCGTGTTTTCTCGCATCCCTCTATCGCAGCTCCGCTCCATGCACACCTGCAAGCGCAGGGGGTCGAGTACATGCAATTCGCCTTCCGGTGGATGAATTGCCTGCTGATGCGCGAGATGAGCGTACGCAACATCATCCGCATGTGGGACACGTACCTGGTGCGTAGCGTCGCGTCGCGTCCCTGCCGCGGGCCCTTCCGATAAGCGGTGCCGGGCCGAGCTGACCCCCATCTTGCACCTCGTCCCTCCCGCTACTGCTGCTGCTGCTGCTGCTGCTGTTACGACGACGACTCGCATCTTCAGGCCGAGGGACAAGATGCCTTTTCCGACTTCCACCTCTACGTCTGTTCGGTGTTTCTGCACAAGTGGAGCAAGGAGCTCATGGACATGGACTTCCAGGTGCGCCTGCGTCCCTGAGCCGGGGGCCTAGCTTCCGCAAACGTCCCACGTTGACCTTTGACGCTGACCTGACCGGTCCCCTCACCCTCTCCCCGCTTCCCTCTGGGTGCTGGCGCGCGCGCAGGGCATCATCATGTACCTCCAGAGCCTGCCGACGCAGGGATGGTCGGACAAGGACGCAGAAATGCTCCTCAGCGAAGCCTTTATGTGAGTCTGCACCGTGGTCGCTAGATGCGATGTCGGACAGGGCGCTCAGCTTCCTCCGGTCACCTCGCCTTTGCATCGCCGCCGTTGCCGGAGCAGGTACAAGACGTTGTTCGGCAACACGGCGCATCTCAACAAGTAGCATCTTCCCACAGCATTGTCAGAGCGGACCAGCGCGTCCGGTCTCATTGGCCTGCTCACGGCCACGGTCAATCGAAGGTGCTTATAAAGATCATCCATCCGCGCGGACACTGGCCCCTTCTATGCGACAATGGCGGGAACGGGACGGCGCGCGCGCCGCTTCTAGATCTTGATGCCCTTGGCCTCGAGCTCGGCCTTTCTCTTTTCCGCATCCGCCAGGCGCCGCTCGAGCTCCTCGAGCTCGTTGGCCTTGGACTGGACGGCCGACTGGCGTTCCTTGACCCGCTCCTCGATGGCCGCGAGGCTCTCGGAGCTGCAATGGCGAGGCAGGAGGATGTGGTGGAGGACAGGAAAGAGGGAACAAGGGGGATCAGCATAGTGCTGGGGGGCGTGCAACGACGCGAATGGGGCGGTCCGACGTGTCTTCCGCCATACCGCCAGTCCCGGCGGTAGCGCTAGCGCATCGGCGTGCTACGAGCAGCGACGAGGCGGTGCGCGCGCGCAACACTCAACCCAAGCTCCGATCCGGTCCGGTCCGATCCGATCCCGACGCGCCGAGTCCCAAAGCCGAAGGAGGAGGAAGAGGAGAGAGGAGGAGGAACGAGGGGGACAGGGGGTGGGTTGCTTGTGGGATGCTTACGGAGCAGCAGCATTTCCGTTGCCGTTTGCGCCGGCGTTGGGGACGCCCTTCTGGTTTGCAATGTCGCCCGAGGTGGGCTCGACGCTGCCGCCCGTGGCAATGTCGCGGACGTGGACGAGGGGCGCCTGCTCGGTCGATACCGTGGCCGGATCGAACTGGAACAGCCGCACCTCGGCGTTCTTCCAGGGCTGCCGGTCGGTCAAACAAACGGAGCAGGCGCGAGTAGAATTGTCAGTGAGCTGGGCGCGGCTGTGTCGCTTCGCTGGGCCGTAGGATGGACTCGGTGGCCGGGACGACGACGACGACGACGACTCACGTATTGCTGTCCCGTGATCCTCCGGAGGATGTCGCCGTGGGCCATGACGACAATCTCCTGCTCGGGCCTGTCGCGGATGTACTGGCGCACCCACTGGGCGCGGGCGTTGAGCGAGGCGTCGTCGGCGGCGTAGAAGCCCCGCTTGCTCGTCCAGTCGGGCGTGAGGGGCGAAAAGTCAAAGCCGGCCAGCTCCGGGTCGGCCTCGAGCACCTCGCGGGCCGAGCCGGTGTCGCAGGGGAAGTCGTTGCATTCTGCAGGGCGGGCAGGTCGGAGAAAGGAGATAGCGGTGCCGCGTCAGACGTGAGATGCTGGGCGAAGAGAAAGGAACCCAACGGCCGGTCGAAGTCGAGGATCCCGGCGCCATCTCGATGTCACTCACCCTGCAGCTGGGGTAGCAGCACTACCTTGCCCAGGCCGCCGAGGCGCTCGATGGCGGGGGCATAGCCGATCTTTGTGCTCTGCAGCGTCCTCTTGAGGCCCGACGAGAGAATAACCTGGGCCGTCTGCTGGAGCTCTGGGGTGAGCGAGGGGAGGCGACCGGACTGCTGCTTTCCGAGCGGGGTGAGGGGCGCGTCGGGGATCGAGTAGTCGTCGGCGACATTCTGTGCGGGTGGCAGGCGAAGGAGAAAACGAGCGGTCGATGGACGTCAGAACGGTCCTTGTCGCTGGGACATGCTTGGTGACGAGTGCCAAGCTGCTGCGGCGGCGCCCACGACTTACGTGCTCTGCCTGCGAGTGGCGGGTGAGGTAGACTCTGCTGGTGGGCGCCATGACGAAGGGAGCGTCTATGTGTCTAGAAAGGGTGGGGGATGATTGGATTGGGAGTCTATGGAAGCGCAGCGCTGTAGGCAAGCAGGTGATGGTGGTTGGTGAGAGCGTCAGGGGCTTGGTCCGCAGCGGGCCAGGTGGGAAGGGCATCAAGACGAGGTCCTCAACGTGGCCCTCAATTTCGGCGGATTTCGCTCGGGCAGGTCGGAAGCACAGACCATCGTCAGCGCGCAGGCCATGCCAGCAGGGCCGATGGCAGCCAGCCCGACGTTCGGTCGCCGCACGTCAGTTGCCCACGGGAAAGTCGCCGAGATGAGGAGACCTCGGAAGTCGGGGACGAGGGGCGTTGCCGCCGAGCGCACTGACCCCTCACCACGACCCTCGCTCCTCCGATTGCTTCCTTCCTGCCTAGTCCTCTGTCTTCTCCCATCCCATCCCGGCACAGGCACCCTCATCACCACCGTCAACAGCTTCATCGCCATGGCCGCAGCAGCAGCGACCACCAGCAGCGATGCAAACGGGCGCAGCGCAGCCACCCCGAAACCGCGCAGAGGCGCCAACCTCCTCCGCGACTACTACGGCCTCTCCAACCCGGGCCCGGGCCCTGGGCCCGACTCGCCCGCCGCCGCCTCATCGACCCCCGCAGACCCAACGGATCCCGACAACCCGGCCTTTTCCAAGGACGCCGCCCTCGCCGCACTGCTGCGCACAGGCAGCCTCAGTCAGCTCCTCGCAAAGGAGAGCACCCTCATCACCGAGATCCGCGAGCTCGATGGCGAACGCCAGAGCCTCGTATACAACCACCACCACCAGCTCGTCGCCGCGAGCGATACGATACGCAACGTAAGTCTGATCGCCCTGGAAAGGGCTCCACGTTGATGTCGAGTCCTGTACTGACGATCTGCTTGATGCCCCCCGGCCGACCTCTTGGCCACGCAGATGAAGCAAAAGTCAGAGTCGCTCGACCCCTCCCTCGACGCCCTCAGAGAGAGCTTCTCCCGCATCGCACAGCTCGAGACCAATCTAGAGACACTGCGCAGCCCGATCCCTGCCTCTGGCTCCGGCGACCCAGGCAGCTCGACAGTCGAGGCCGCGCGCGACATGCTGCCCGACCTGGAAGCCATCGTCACGCTACCCACCGCCCTCCGGGACCTCATCGAATTTGGCATCGCACCAATCGACGGCACACAGCCCGACGCTGCCAGCAGTCAGGGCCAATCGAGCCAAGGTGAGTCGGTGTGCACGACTCCTTCGAGCGGCGTGGCACTCGCTCAAACCCGAAATCGCGCCTTCTGAACCCCGCGACGATGCCCAGCAGGCCTCGCGCAAGCCGAACGCCTCTGGGGCCAGATGGAGGCGGTCCTGTCGGCCTGGTCCGACGCCGGCGTCCAGGGAGTGCGCGAGATCATCGCAGAATGTCGTTCAGTGCTTCGCGAAGGGAGACGAGCCGCAGGCGCCACGCAGACGTAGCCCCGGCTTCCGGGCCTGCATCGCTGTCCTTGCTCCGAGGTTTCGTGTTGGCAGTGCATACGAAGCAATAAGAAGATACCCCCCGCCGCTCCCACGTTGCTGTAGAGGGCCCACCCGCTCACTTCACCCTGGCACCGGTCCAGATGCGAGCGAATCGGCGTCCTCGTGGCCCACCACGTCTCCGCCCTCGCCCATCCAGCGTATCGTGACGCTGAGCCGAGTGCCCCTCTCGAGCCGCACCGCGCTGTCGTCGTCGTCGTCGTCGTCGTCGTCGCGGACCAGATCAAACCTCCGCGCGGGTATGCCGTGCTTCCAGTCGTACCTCGCTTCGCCCGAGAGGATCAGGAGCGACCCGGACGGCAGGAAGAGGGAATGGACGATGGTCTGTTCGGCGTGCTGGTCTTGCGCAACGCGGGTAAACTCCATGACCACTCCGCGTTGAGGAGCGCCGAACGAGGCTAGCATGATGCCGTCGCCGAAGCGCATCAGATCGACGTGCGACGAGAGGCCCTCTCCTGGTCTGTACAGGTTGAGGATGAGCTGTCGTGATCGCAGTGCCGTCTCGGCGTCCGTCTTGGCGTGCGTGCTCGTCCTTTCGGCGGGCGGACGGAGTCGCGGGGCAAAGAGAAGGCGATGCAGCTCGTCGTCGACCAGACCGTCCAGCTTGCGTTCGAGCTCTGCAATCAGTCTCGTCACCCATGCCGGTAGTCCGCCGTGGTCGGCCTCGTCGGCCTCGCCTTCTACCTTGCGCCGTTTGCTTCTATCCCCCGGCGGGTCGATCGTATCTCGGCGAGGGCGACACTCTGACGGCCGCGCCCGTGCAAAGAGCATGGCCTGGTTCCGTCCCACGACCTCGTCGGTAAAGTAGCCGCAGTCTGCGACCGAAGACACCACATCGGAGCAGAGCGAGGCGGAAAGGAGGTCCGGAAAGAACAAGAGACCCGGTACCGCCGGTGCTCGTCTTGATGCGATCCGGAACGATCCTTCCTCGGCCGTCTGGGCTGCGACGTCGCGGGGGGAGCCAGGGGCCGAGGACAAAGACGACGACGAGAAGAGCGAGTCGGTATCGCCGTCGCCGTCGCTGCCACTTTGGTCTGACATCGGAGGTGACGGGCTGGCCAGCGTCAGTTTGATGCGGCTTGAAATGGCATGATGTTGAGAGCCTTAAGGTTCGTGGAGGTTGGTGGGAAAGGGAAGATGGCAGGTCAAACGCGACGAGGCTGTCCCTCCATGCTGCGGCTCTGCATCATCTTAATCGTTTGACTGCAGCAGCCTTCTCGGCGGTGATCCGTACAACATAGTGTTGGTCTGCTGGCATTGCAAAGGAGGTCTTAGGCTGATAGCATCAAGGGGTGCAGAATGAGTTGGCAGATGTCAAGGACCATGTCAGTGTGCCTGTCAACCACGAGGCAAATGCCATGGAGCCAGGGGGAGTGATTAGTAGCTTGCTGCTATGGTGCCCCCTGAGTTGTAGCAAGACATTGGAGGCATGGTCCTTGCTGCTCCCAGGAAGAGCTGCAGATGCCAGAGTACTAAGCATGTGCTTGTTGATGCTACTGCTTGTACAGGTGAAGCTGCTGGATCGAGTACTTGAGCCGCTGTATGGTAAGCCTCAACAGGCTTGAGACTCAGAGGAGCTGTATGACGCATGCTTCATACTTCAGCAGAGGTTCTTGGTACTCAGGGCTGTATCACGTACGCGTCGAGTCCATTTCTTGCCAGAGAGACAAAGCAGGCGCTCACAGGCACAGGCGCTGTAGCAGCGAGAGAGAGGGGGGAAAGGGGAGGGGCAGCGCCTCGGAGACCGGCTCCGGTCGGGCGCCCAGCGATTCGCATTGAACAGGGAGTAGGGTGGGGTGGGGAGGTGAGGGATGACGGCGGGCCGGCGCGCGTCCCCGGACCTCGACCTCGAACGACGAACAGATCCTTTGTATGTACATTGGTTCATGAAAGAATGAGGGTGTGGTCGGAGAAATCAGAAGGATGTGTGTGTGTGTGTGTGTGTTGGTCTCTACCTAGGGCAGGGAGAGGAGAGGAGGTTGGCAACACGTCGGCGGAGGCCAGCGGGATCACTTGCGGCGCGAGGTCTGGTAGACCTTGAGCGAGTTGATGGTCCAATAAGCCTCGTCGAGCTTCGGTCCGCTCTTGATGTAATCGTAGCAGCTTGAGAAGCCGGTCTTGGCGGCGCACGATTTCTCCTGTCCCTTCATTGGGGTGCTCCAAACGGCCCCAGAACCCGCCCATGTCCCATGGGGCAAAGGGGGCAGTGTTGAGGTCAATTGGCACCAGAGCATGGCCTAATGGAATGGGCTCATGTTCAAGAAGCAACATGGTGGTGAGCATCATTGCCCTTTGATGGGTAGATCAAGGCAACTCAAGACAGATGCAGAAGAAACAGGCCAGATGGCAGTCCAACAGGCCATGACAAGCAACAATCATGGGTAGTTGTTATGCCCTTGGGGTCTTGGGTACCGCGGGCGGCCGAGGACGGTAGAGGGCTTGCGCAGAGAGGTCAGGGATGAGGAGGAGTAAGGATATCGATGCTGTACCAGTCTCCAGTGGTAAGAGGATATAGTACATTCAACAAGGAGCCTTTTGAGGGCTTCAACACGATTGAGATCAGACCAGCCCCATCTGCAGTCGTCTAGGTCGATTCATCGTCCTCTGACTTCAACGGCAATGTCTATGTACACTCTGTATCAATGTGCCCGCATGATGTCGGTCCCGATGCGACGCCACGATGCTACGGTGCTGCGCTGTCAATGCAATCCTGATGAAAAAAATGCTTTTGCTTCGTGACGTGGTCGTTTCGAAACCAGAGCCGGGTCGAGAGCCTTCTTCACCGAGTCGCCACCATCGGAGGCGAGGGCGGGTTGGCCTTTAGCTCTCCGCTCTCGACCGAGGTGAGCTGGAGGTCCTCGCGCACCCTCTGTGCGCCCTTGTCGAGGAGGGTGCTGGGCCAGATGGCGACCCATGTGCCGATGGCGAGGATCAGGGGCAGGGCGTCGAGGAGGAACAGATAGACTGGTCGAGCCGGGCGGGCGAGGGGCGGAAGGGAGGAGCAGGGGCATGGTCAGGTTAAGCGGCCTGGCGAATGACTGCACGGCGACGACGCGGTCGACTCACTCTCGTGCCGGTTGAGGTAGCCGTCGTAGCCCTGGCTGAACTCGACGATACGGTAGACGGAACGGATCTGTGGTGGAGGGCAAGGGCAACAGCGGGCCGGGCCAGGCGGTCAGTCGACGTCGAGCGATGGCGAGAGCGAGCGAGAGGAGGTGCCATGGGCGCCTGGGCCGCGGGCGCCACTCACAATGATGCAGAGGCTCGAAAAGAGAAAGAGGAAGAACATCTTCATGATGGGGTGGTTGGCGGGGAGGAAGCGGCTGCTGCGCTGCGCGCCGCCGAGCTTGCGCATGCGGAAGACGGCGACGACGATGAGCAGCGTAAAGACGAGGTAGCTGATGCCCTGCAGCGTCACACCGGCGAGGAAGAGCTGCACAGGCGGCGCCGCCAACGGGTCCGGGGATGGAGGTGCACAGAGTCAGCGCCAGAGTCTCCTCTCGCAACCCAGGGCATGGCGAGGCTACCACGCTGCGGTGTCGACTCACGTTGTCACCGAGCTGGGCCTTTTTGTAGTCGGCGTCGGCCGAGGCCTGGATGCCGCCGGCGGCGGACTGGATGAGGAAGGTAAAGACGTCGGACCAGATAAAGAAGCGGCCGACGAGGCGCGGGGGCAGGAGCGAGTAGTGGGAGCGCTCGAGGAGGGGGCCGTCGCGCCTGCGGTGGTACCACTTGCGGTTCTTTTGGGCCTGCCTGTCCGAGAGGGGCTGGCGTCCAAAGTCGGGGTCGAGTGCGGCGATCCAGCGGCCGTAGAGGAGGTAGTTGAAAGCGAGGAAGGCGGCGGGGCTGAGGACGACGAGGAGCATCATGGTGGCGTAGATGCCGGTGGTGACCGTGTCCGGGTCGAGGGCGCAGCGGATAAAGAAGCCGACGGCCGAGCAGGCTGCGCCGATGGGGAGGCAGAGGGCCCATTTCGTCTTGTGGCGCCAGACGTAGTAGAAGAAGACGGCGGCGAGGAGCGTGTAGACTGCGCCGATGACGGCGTTGCCGGGGATGCTGGGCTGGTACTTGAGGATGCCATTGTACTCTCGAGCGCTGACGGCCGAGGCCGAGGCCGAGGCGACGAGCGCGACGGCGAGGGCGTGCGTCCTGGCGGGCGTCGATCTTCTGGCGGCCATGGTGGCCGTGGCGGCGGGCAGCGGAGGCTTGGACGTTGACGGAAGAAGACAGGAAAGGGACGGAGGCACAGGAGGGGAACAGGACGGGGCAGAGAGGGGGGGGCGAAGGAGCAAGAAGCTGGCCGCGCTGGGCCTCTGATGTTATACGAACGAACGGTCAGGCGAGGGGGGGGGCGGCGAAGCGCAGCAGGGTCGGAGCGAGCTCTCCGTGGTGACCGCGGTGGTGTGCCGGCGTCACCAAGCGGCCATGCATATGCCAGGCCAGGACGACGGTGGCGGCGAGCTTAGCAACGGCGGAGGGGCGGTGCAGAGGCTTGGCTAGGCGGCAGTGGACGTGGACCCTGGCTGGCGGCTGGCGTTGGGATGCCTTAGCTTGATGAGATGCAGGCGACGGCCACGTTGTTGTGCCGGCGTGCGTGTCGAGCGAGTTGCCATCTGGCGCGGGGGGGGGTTCGGTCAGGCCATTGTTCTCCCGTCGTACGTTTTCGTCAAGACGGGGCGAGGGGGGCCATCCCCGCGCTTGGTCATGCTGTGATGTGATGAGCAAAGGCGGATTCTCTTGTGGGCCTTGCCAGAGGCAGGCGGCGAGGGCAGGGCAGGGCGGGGCAGGCCAGGCCAAGCCAGGCCAGGCCAGGCTGCCAAGACGCGGGCGGCCGAGCGGAGGCAGGCCAGGTGAACGACGTAAACGAGAAGCAAGCAAGCTAAGGCTGCGACGACGGCCGCTCGGCGTGGCCTGATCCGCCGCGGACAGCTGGAAAAACCCTGGCCCGCATCGTTTGGCCCGCGGGCGGCGGGCGGCGAGCGGCGAGCGGCGACGGGGCTGGTGCCTAGCCTGAAAGATGGGCCCACGTCGGCCTGGCCCCATATGGACATGGATGGACATGCATGTCCGTCGGACCGCGACAAGCAAGCAAGGCTTCGGCTGCGCACCAGAGAGGCCAGGGTAGGGTAGAATGCCAGCAGCAGACGCCCAGGCCAAACGGATGCCAGCCAGGGGCGTGCGAGTGCCAGGCCGAGGCAGGGTGGCCCTGCCCGTGGTTGGCCGGCCCTTTGCTTTTGCCTGGCCCGTCGTACTCCGTCGCACTCCGTCGCACTTCTCGTCGCAGCCGCGCAAATCCGCGTCGGCCTCTCACCACCACCACCCCCACCACCACCACCACCACCACCGCCTCCTCCCCCTCCCCGTCCTCCTCGTCCTCCTCGACTGTGGCCGCGACGGCGACCCGCCACCAACAATCACTCTGCGACAGCCACCGCCATCATCCTCATCGTCGCTCCCGCCCTTCCGCCCCGCCCCACCGTATCCCTCGCACGGTGGCTCACCCCATCTGCCCGCCGGCGCAACCACCTCTGCCCGGCATGCTGCCGCCCCGGGCCGCGGCGCATACCAACAACGGCTTCCACCGCCCCGCCACCGCAGCCTCCTCCTCGGCCAACTCTTCCACCGCCTCGTCGCCATCCTCGTCGTCCCATCCCATCCCCGCCCCTCCACCAGCCCACGCTGCCTCCTCGTCCTCGTCGTCTTCCGCCGCGCCCTCGTCGACCGCAAACCCGCCAGCCGCCCATCAACCGCCGCCGCAACAGCAACAGCAGCAGCGGCCCAAGCGCACCCTCGCAAAGCGCAGCTGCCTCCAGTGCAGGCACAAAAAGGCAAGGTGCGAGCTGCCAGACCTCACCGTACCCTCCTCGCAGCGACCCGTCGACTACGACAAAAAGTGCCACCGATGCAGAGTCCTCCACGTAGACTGCGTCGTATGGGACGGCGACCGCAAGCGCAAACCAAAGATCCCAGCGCAGCCTCCCTCGCCGCCCGCTGCCCGCCCACCACCACCTCCGCAGCGTCCAACGCCGGCCACGACCACGGCCACGTCGACTCAGTCGGCTCGCAAGCGCGCCCGCACCGGCCCCGCTGATGCCGACACCGACCACCCCCGGCACTTCCGGCC
>NW_006920872.1:916713-919615 GCF_000417875.1 Pseudozyma flocculosa PF-1
CGCCGCACCAGCGCAACCGCCGCCACCACCGCCTCGGCGCGCGACGACGCCGTCGACGGCTCGACCAACAACAGCAGCTCCAGGAGGTCCGACAGCTTCCACCACGACAGCTCGAACCGCTCCGCTGCAGAGGCCCTCGCTTCCCTCTACCACTCGCCCGCGTCCGCATCCGCTGCCTCGCCCAGAAACACTTCCACAAAGGTGCCCACGCTCTTTTTTGAGCCAGAAAACGAGCTCTTCCGCGACCACCCCTCCCCTCCGGTCGCCCAACAGCAGCAGCAGCATCAGCACGCCTCGCGTGCGCCATCCAGGCCGAGCTCGGCGGTGGGCACGCCAAACGCCCGGTCCCCTCTGGACCCAGCCCAGCCGCAGGCGAAGCATCACCCGCGCACGCCCCAGCACGGCCGCCCCGCTCACGCCCCCAACGTCACCATGCCGCACACCGACTCGCAGCAAGACGGCTCCACCTCTCGGCCAGGCGCTGCCGATGACGGCTCCTTTTCCGCCGCCGCCTCGTTCAGCACTCCCTTCAAGCCGGGCGAGCGCCTTCGACCCGGTCTGGAAAGGCACGAGAGCGCGGCGGCGCAGGCATCGCCGGTGAAGCGAGCGGGCGGGCCCAAGCAGATGCTCTGGAAGCCACTCACCGTCATGTTGCAGTACGCGTCGAGCCAGCCGCGCTTCCTCGAGTACCTCGTCGAGAGGGTGACGGTGCTCGACGCGCCTCTGCGCGCCATCGACGTGACCGACCTGCTCGATCAGAGCCTGTGCGAGGGCCTCGAGCACCGCCTGCGGCCCTACATCGCCTGGCACCCGCACATGCCCTCTCTCACCGCCACCTACCTCGAGCACGTGCGCCAGCGCAACAAGGCGACGTCGCTGCTGCTCGCCACCCTCGCCCTGCTGGCGGTGCGCCACCAGCTGCCCCTGTCCATGGATCTGCCGCGCAAGCTGTCGGCGTCCATCGACCGGCTCGGCACACAGGTCCTCGTCTCGACGCCGCGCACCATCCACACGGCCATGGCCTTTGAGCTGCTCATCGCCCACGAGCCCGCCCTGGTTGGCGTCACGGCCGTCGGCAGCGCCCGCGACCAGGCGTCGCGCGGCGGCGATCTCGGCGGCGAAAACCTGCTCGCCGTCGCCCTCAACCTGTGCCGTGACCTTGGCATCGACAAGTCGCTCGATCGGTATGCGGCAGCGATCCAGGACCTGCCGCCGGCCCAGCCCGGGTCGGTGCAGGACCCGTCGCACCCTGCGCAGGGCCGCGCGTCTGGTGGCCCTGCGCCCGTCGACGAGGCCCGACGCGCCGAGCTGCAGCAGCTGCTCGGCGCCGCGTCGCTCTGGCTCAACCTGCGCATGTGGGAGGGCCACTACGTCTTCCTCAAGCCCGTCATCCGCCCCGTGCGCGACTTGAGCAGGCTGGCCGAGCAGGCCAAGATCCTCATCTGCCGCGACGAGCTCGGCCGGAAGATCCCTACGCCGTCCAGGACCGGCGCCGGCGCCGGCATGGCGCAGCAGCAGCCCGCATCTTCGTCTCAGGGGCCGTCGACCGACAACGACCAGCTGCTGAGGGCGGCGGGGCGCACGATCCTTGCGCACCGGATGCAGAACATGGCCATGTTCCACGAGACGATCCTCGATATAGGAGAGGCGCTGGTTATGCGCAGCGACCCCGACGGCGGCGGCGGCCAGCCGGACTCTGAAGATCGCGACGGTCGGAGCGGCAGCGCAGCGCGGCGTGCCGACGACCCAGCCGAACCCGCAGGCGACACTGGCGGCGGTGGCGACGTGGACGACGACGGCGCCGAGGCGGATCCGACCGACGAGCCGCCGCGCGGGTGGGAAGACCGTGCGACGCGTACGGCGGTCCAGATCCGCATCAAGAATCTCATCCTCGCCGCCTACCAGAAGCGCGTCGAGATCGAGGAGAAGAGGCACCTCGTCATGGCCCCCTTTGCCGTCGACGGCCTTGGGTCGCTGCCCGAGGCCTGGTCGCACTTTGAGGCGCTGGCGCTCGTCTCGATGCTGGGCGTGTTTGCCAGCTGCGCCATGCACACGGGCCGCATCCAGTACGCCTTTTCGCCGCATGACTTTATCGATGCGCTGGTCAACGACCGCGCCTTCAACGAGCACATTGCCGAGATTGGCAAGAAGCGCCAGGCCATCTCGACCAGGGTCGTGGCGAGCTTCGGCATGTTTGACCGGCCCATTGTCGTCGGCGAGGCGCGCGGCTTCCACTTTGGCGGCCAGCACGCCGAGGGCACCGTCGAGGCGACGGGCGTGCCCATGTTTCTCACGTCGGCGCTCGTCGTCGACATGTGCAAGTCGTTTGTCGAGGCGACGGCGTGCGTCATCATGGCCTACTCAACGCTCCTCGACACCGTCGACACGCAGGTGCTGCTGATGATGCAGGCCGTCCAGCGTCTGTCGTCGTTTGACCAGAACCGCTTCTACGCGCCCGGTCCGGCGGCGGCGGCGGCCAACGGCAACGGCAACGGCAACGGCGACCAAGCCGAACAGGCGGCCGGAAAGCGCTCCGGGACCAGCGAGGGCGCCGGCGACGACGAGAACGACGCGGGGCCGCCGATCGAGGGGCAGCAGCTCCGACCACGGGCCGAGCGAGCTGCTGAGCGTCTGCCGCATCGCCGCGCAGTACGTGACGCAGATGATTGAGATGATGCAGAAGTGGGCGCTGGCCAATACGCTCCACCGCCGGGGGCGGCAACCGTTGTGGAGTCGCATGCCGCCACAAGGCCCCCCCATCGTCCAGCGCCGCCCAAGGTCAGGACTTTAAGGCAGACAGGGGAGTGGGGGAGTGCCCGAGCGAGGCGCTCCCCGCAGCCTGGTCGCATGCCGATCCTGCGTTTGGTCGCGCAGCAGCAACACCAGCCGCACCAGCAGCCGC
>NW_006920872.1:919635-921005 GCF_000417875.1 Pseudozyma flocculosa PF-1
TGGTCGCATGCCGATCCTGCGTTTGGCGCGCAGCAGCAACACCAGCCGCACCAGCAGCCGCCGCCGCTGCCGGCGCCGCCGACGGAAGCGCGGACGAGCCACGATGGCGCCCAAGCCGCCTCGCTAGCGCACCTGGCGGCGGGATATGGAGGCACGCACGCCCCGCTGCAACCGTCGTACTCGACGTCGTCCGGCTACGCGTCGCAGGCGCAGCCGGCGTTCCCGCCCTACGCGCATGCCCAGCAGCCCACGCCGCCTCCGTCGCAACAGCACCAGCAGCAGCAGCTCCATCACCACCACCACCACGAGCAGGGGCTGCCGTTTGCGGTTCCGATGCAGCATCATCACCAGCAGCAGCAGCAGCCAGGCTTTGCCGGGGCGCACTTTGGTATGCCGCACGAGGGAGGCATGCAGCCGCATTACCAGCAGCAGGCCGGGCCGCAGTCGCAGTCGCAGCCGCACGGGCAGCAGCAAGCGCCATGGCCCGGCCTGCCGACCGAGTTCGACTACGGGCCCGGGCTGCAGGAGCTCGACAGCTTCCTCGAGTGGTCCATTGGCGGCTACACGCACGACCTCACCAACGCCCTCCTCCCGCCCGACCCGCACGGCCCGTCGCTGTTTGGCCAGGCCAACGGCGGCGCAGGCCACGGCCAAGGTCAGGGAGGGCCTGGCGCCAGCGCCGGTGCAGGCGGATTCGACTCGGTCTACCAGGGCGTCTTTCCCTGAGGGCTGCGGTGTCGGGTCGAGGCCGGTAATGGCATGCGGTGCGATGCGATGCGATGCGATGCAGTCGGTGGCGGAGGCAGTGACGGTCTAGGTAGACGAAACAAGGCGCGATGAAACAAGATGGTGGTGGCGAGACGAACGAGTGAAGCGATCCAGCGTCTGTGCGCGAGAGCGCCTCTCTCGCTTGGATCCAGGCTGTGCCCAGACCGCCCTGCGTTTGCCGATGCAGACCCCTTTTTTCCGGGCAGAAAAAAGATCATGCCTCCTAGCCGATTTGAACGACTGACCTCGTCATGACGGTCCAAGCCAACCCGGATCGCACTACTAGTGACGCGCTCTACCACTGAGCTAAGGAGGCTCACCTATACAACGCCCCGAAACTTTACAATTATAATGTACTAGGGGAGGCTCGGAGGACGGGGCGAGTCACACTCGAACGGGCGTGAGAGGCAGGCAGGCAGACGGCAAGCGTGCGGAAGGAGCCCCACAGGGCGTGCGCGCGGGCAAGCGGGCGGGCAGTAGGGCGCGGGACAGCGACCTTGGTTCTTCCTGCCCGCGGCTTGTCCCTCTCACCTCCATCTCACCCCTTCGCCTCCCCAACCCGACTCCCCGCCCCCCACACCGCCACCGCCACGTCCGCCACG
>NW_006920872.1:921025-969281 GCF_000417875.1 Pseudozyma flocculosa PF-1
ACCGCACCGCATCGCATCGCCTGCCACCCAGCTTGGCTTCGCTCGGGATGATTTCGACCATTGCGCCCATGGCGTCTCGCCGGCTGGCGCTGGCGGCTATCGCCTCGACGTCGTCGGTCACCACCACAGCGACGACGACGGCGACGAGGACGACGGCGATGCTGCGCTCGCTCTCGACGACGGCGCCCGTGCGCTCCGACCGCGGCGGCGAGAGCGACAGCACGTCGGCGCTCGACTACAAGCTGGCGCACCGCCTGCGCAAGCTTCCTCCGCTGCCCTCGCTCGAGCCGCCGTCGCTGGATGCGGGCGAGGCCGTGTCCAACATCCTGTACAACACGCCTCCCCCGTCGCGCCAGCCGTTTAAGCGGCACATCCTCAACACGCTGGTGCAAAACGAGCCCGGCGTGCTGTCGCGCGTGGCGGGCACGCTGGCCGGGCGCGGCTTCAACATCGACTCGCTCGTCGTGTGCGGCACCGAGATCAAGGACCTGTCGCGCATGTGCATCGTGCTGCGCGGCCAGGACGGCGTCGTGGAGCAGGCCCGCCGCCAGCTCGAGGACCTCGTCCCCGTCTGGGCCGTCCTCGACTACACCAACACCAAGGTCATCGAGCGCGAACTCATGCTCGTCAAGGTGTCCATCCTCGGCCCAGAGTACTTTGAAGAGTCCCAGATCGGTCCCGTCCCGCCCGAGCTCCTCGTCGAGCGCGAGGCCGGCAAGGGCCAGCAGCAGCAGCAGCACGGCGGCGCCCTGCCCCTCACGCCCACCGAGGCCCTCCGGGTCAAGAGCGACAATATGCGCAGCGTCATTGCCCTCGCCGAGCAGTTCCGCGGCAGGGTCGTCGACGTCAGCTCCTCGAGCGTCATTGTCGAGGTGAGCGGCAAGAGCTCCCGCTGCGACGCCTTCCTCAAGCTCGTCCGTCCCTTTGGCGTCCTCGAGTGCGCTCGTTCCGGTGAGTGCTGCGTGCGGTCGCTGCTGCGCCGATGCCGTCGAGCCTTCCCGATTACTCACCTTTCGAGACGTCTTCTCCGCCTGCCTGCCTGCCTGAAACCCCTGTCTGCGCCCCGACAGGCACCATGGTCCTGCCAAGATCACCCATCACCTCGTCCTGGTCGGGCAACGACGAGCTGTTCGAGGAGGAGATCGCAGACATCGACGCCGGCGCCCTCCCTCCGGGCTAAGCGTGCGTGCCATCAACCGCCGTCGTTGCAGTCGGATCGGGTCGAGTCGAGTCGAGTCGAGTCGAATCGACGTGGGAGCGACAAGAAGACGCATCGATTAGGTCGCAGTGGACTAGGCTGGGCCCTGCTGTCGAAGACGCTGCAGTAGCAGCAGCATTGGCGGGAACGGTAGAAATACAAGGTGACTCAAGGCTCGAAGTCGAGGCCGCCGCACGGGAGCCGTGCCGTTTTGGCAGCGTCGGATCGAGTCAGATGGAGCAAGGGCTAGAGAGAGCAGGAGCGGAGGCGCGAGGACAAGGCCGAGGACGAGGACGGAGAGTCAAGAGAGTACACGCTGGCCGGTGCTTGCTGGTCGAGGCTTGCCGGGCTGCCGGGCTGGAAGCGAGAGAGAAACGGGTCAGGCCAGGTCAAGTCGAGTCGGTGGGGCTGTCGGGCTCGATTGGGTCGAGGGTCGCGATTGGTCGCGATGTTCTTTTTTTTGCGGTTGTCTGGCGACCGACTGGCAGAGTCTGGTGCGGGACATCAGCCAAAGAGGCTGACTCTCGTCTGCAAGGCTTTTGAGCAAAGAGAAAAGGGACGTTGTGGCGCCAGTGTTCGCCTACGAGGGCCAGAGTCAGGCCGCCGCCCTCGGCGAGGCTCGGGGCTGGGCTGGAGTAGCTTCGGCGCCACCCTCGACCCCAGAACTGAGCAGGCATCGGTCGCTGCTGCGGATGCATGGACCCGGAGAACACCGCCTAGCCGTCCATCTCGACGTCGCCCTCGATCGAGTCCCACAGCCTCGACTCGGCCGCATCGCCGGCGCTGGGGGATGCGGCGTGGCTCGAGGTGCCGTCGTCGGACGAGATGCAGTGGACCTCGCCCTCGCTCATGAGCGCCTCGACCTCGTCGGCGCGGACAAAGCTGTGGCCGTACGAGGTGACGACGCGGACCCAGTTGCTCTTGCGCACCTCTGCGGCAGCGGCCGCGGTGCCAGCAGTGGCAGAGGCGGACGTGGAGGGCGCGGCGGGCATCATCATCATCATGTCGTCGTCATCGACCTCGAGCTCAATCTGGCGCTGCTTGGCCTTAGCCAGCGACGAGAGCGACATGTGGGACGAGGAGGGTGGGGGGGCGAGCGCGTGCTCGAGGCGGATCGAGCTGCTGGAAGACCAGGCCTGCTGCTCTTCGACGGTGGGGGGCCTGGAGGGGCTGTTGGTGATGGCGCCGCTGGAGCGGAAGGCGGCCGAGAAGGGGATATTTTCCTCGCCTACCCTGGCGTCAAGCAAAGAAGTGGCGGGCGCGGCCGTCCTGACACGCTTTCCCATGGCCTCGAAGCCGGAGGGCGACGAGGGCGACGAGGGGGCAAAGCTGGACTCGAAGCCGCAGGCGCTGAGGCGCTTCCTCTTTCCGCCGCCACCGGTGGCGCTAGCAGAGGTGCCGTAGTGGAAGAAGGACGAAGTCGGGGTGGCCAGCATCTCGAGATCGTGGACTGGGGGTGGTGTAGCGGGAGTGGGAAGCGTGGTTGCGAGGGTGGGCTGCGTGTATGCTGTGTTGCGCGTGTGTGCGGGTAGTGAGGGGAGCGGTCAAGAGAGGGCGAGCGAGAGGATGTGGTGCGATGCGATGGAACGTGAGAAAAGGAGCAGGTGTGTGCGTGCGTTTGCGGTGGACGTGGACGTGGAGCGGAGCGGCGAGAAGAGATGGGTTCAGTGGTGGTGGTGGATGGAAGGAACGCCGGCAACGGCCCGCCCTGCTTCGCTGCTTCCCTGCCTCCATGCCTGCTGGCCGCGCCTCGCCTGGCCCGCCGTCGCGAGCTCAAATTTTCCGCCCGCCGAAGAACCGAAATTGGCCGCGCCGCGCCGCGCCGCGCTGGCCGCGTGCGTAGAACTGCTTCAACCGGCCTGCCTGCCTGCCTCTCTGCCTGCTGGCCCGCGGTCCGACGCATGCAGGGCTAGGCAACCCCGCATTTTCGTCTTCCAGCGGAGCGGTGCAGGCAGGCCGGGCGTGTCGTGTGCCCAAGCCCGCGCGTCGTGTAGCGCGGGCGGCGTGGCACAGCATGGTGTGCGCAGCTCTCGATTGCCGTCGATCGTTGCTCTTCACGCCGAGAAGGTGCTTCGACTCCGTCCAGCAGGCAATGGCGAGGGTGAACGCTTTGTGCTGGCGCAATGTTCGCCAATACTGAGCGAGACGTCGCCGAGAGGCTCCGGCAAAAAACGCGCAGCCACCGCCAGACAAGCGACGACGACGCACAGCCTGGCGTTGAATGACCAGGCACCACACACTCGAGCGGCACACGACGGTCGGATAGTGTACAAGTCGTTGCAGGATATCACCGGAAACACTGAGTCGAGAAGCTAACGTGACAGGCGGGGCGAGCGAGGACCGCCCAGATAAAATCGTAATCGTCGCAGGAGATGACGGGAAGGACATGGAGCAGGGAAGAGAACAGCGAGGCGGAGCACGGCCGCCTACGAAGTGTAGCTGACGACCGGGTAGCCGCCCTTGCCGTCGTGCGA
The DNA here is from genome assembly GCF_000417875.1 of Pseudozyma flocculosa PF-1. Classification (NCBI taxonomy): domain Eukaryota; kingdom Fungi; phylum Basidiomycota; class Ustilaginomycetes; order Ustilaginales; family Ustilaginaceae; genus Pseudozyma; species Pseudozyma flocculosa. The sequence continues at coordinate 924,698 of NW_006920872.1, forward strand.
GCCCTTGTCGCCGTCGACCTCGTCGCCGTAGCCGTGACGCGCGTGCTCGGCGTCGCCGTAGTGGTTGGAGTCGGGCACGGCGGCAATGACGTTCTTGATCTCCTCGTTGGCCGGCTTCCTCCACGCCCAGCGACCCAGCTGCTTGGATGCATGCATGTTCATGCCGAAGCCGTACATGGCCACGATGGCGAAGCCAATGATGGGGATGTGGTACGAGTTGGGCGTGCTCGTGTTGTCGGCCACGACGGCCTGCACCGAGGGCCAGGCGGCACCACCAGACACTCCCGCCGCGACCAGCGCCGAGCCAATCTTCTGGTAAGAGCCAAGGTTGCTCGTCGCCAGCGTGAAGATGATTGGGTAGCAGACGCCCTCAAAGACTGCGCAACAAGGGTCGGACGGAGATGGTGATGATGGTCAGCCGCGCGTTCGTCGATGACTGGAAGACCTGAACCCGACATAACGGCCCTCGAAACTCACAGAAAAGGCAGAAGAGCGAGACGATGCCGCCGTACGAGGAGAGGCCGGCCGTCAGGCACGAAAAGACGACGCACATGACGCCAAAGAGGCCCAGGATCAGGCCCGAGTCGACGTAGAAGAGCACCGGGACCAGCAGGAAGCGGCCAAGGGTGAAGGCGGCCTGGCATCCAGCGTAGAGGTTGGCAGCCGCCGACGTCGAGATAGAAATGTCCGGCTGTTCCGTAAAGTAGTTGATGGCCAGCGACGCGACGGCGACCTGGGCGCCGACGTACATGAACTCGGTGACCGCGCCCGCGATGAGGTGGTACTGCTTGAACAGGCCGCCCTTGACCTTGGACTCGATGGCCTCGTTGACCTCCTGCTTGACCTCGGGCAGCGGGCAGACCAGGAACAGGAAGTTGATCAGGCAGCCGAAAAGCGCGATTCCGAGGTAGACCCATTGGATGTGGTTGAGGTCCTTTGCGTCCGTCTTCAAAAACGTGTGCGACGCAATGATGGGACCAATCACAGTAGCCACTCCGTTAAAGGATTGAGCGAAAACAAGTCTTTGATGGGGAAGAAGATGGTCGACGATGATAGAGGGATGATGAGCTAGGTTCTGAGGAGGGGGAGGGACGGCCTGGGACGCGTTCGAGGACGGGATCGCGTCGCGGCGTCACTCACCGAAAAGCGGCCATGTTGGGTGCACCGATGACCGTAATATAACTGTTGGCAGCCACCTCGAGCCAAGCGAGACCACTGGCGGTGACGAACGTGCAGACGATGAAGCCCGGGAAGCTCTTGTAGATGGCGCACGGCCAGAAGAGGACGGCGCCGATCGAGAAGAGCGCCAGGCCAAAGTGGATTCCGTTCTTGTAGCCGTACTTGCGCATCGCCGAGCCCGAGACGAAGCCATTGATGAGGTAACTGCCGAAGTAGGCTGTTGGAGTCGAAGGTGCGAGTATGAAGAGTGCGAAGTGCGGGTGCGGAGGCAAGGTGGATAATGGCAGTCAGCATCAGCGAGACGCGACTCAGCCACGCGGCAGCACCGGACGGGCCAGAAACGAGAACGCACCTGCCTGGAGACCGGTCGACTCGGCCCTGGTCAGGTTGAGCGAGACCTGGAAGGCCTTGTTGAGCGAGTCGAGCAGACCATACGAGAGGCCCCAGACGAAGAAGAGGGACGAGACGAGCGTGAAGGCAAAGACGAAGTGGAATCGGCTCAACTCGGCACCAGTGACGGCGCGGTCGACGGCGGTGCCTTGCTCCTTCTTGCGGAGGAGGCCCATGGTGGCGGTGCTGGAAAGCGGTTGGAAGCGGGTGAGGGGGCGACGGCGATGGCCGAAAGGCCGATCAAAGGCTGGGCTTAGAGGAGGAAGTGAGCGCGCAAGACGCGTGCAAGGAGAAAGAAGCGAAGGGTGCCAGAGATACAAGGGGCGGAGGGAGGGACGAGGGATGGGCGAATGATTGCCACCAGCCAGCTGAAGTTCTTATATGGCTTCTGCCACGAAGGAGGGTACGTATGAAGGCGGGTGCTCCACGGGCGAGGCCAGCGGGGCCAGCTGCAGCTGCGTTGCCCTGTTGCTCTGTTGCTGCTCCCCAACGCAGCCCCAGACCGGGAATAGTGCCTCGAGAAGGACACATGGCCAGATCGTTCACGGCATACCGTAGCGTCGACGTGGTCGCGGCCTAGACGGGCAAAGGCAGAGCCAAGCCCCATGGACAAGAGGGCTAGAGAGGGTCGCGGCGTAGCGAGGCGCGCTAATTGAGGTCGCGGCGCGGGGCAGCAGCAGCAGCAGCAGCAAAGTTGCGGGGACGGCAGTTGTGTGGGGTAAGGCGACGATGCGGCAGCACAGGCTGGGTCAGGGCAGCCCCACTAGGGCGTGTCTGGGTGTCTCCGCACCTTGCTCGATTCCCTTCCGTTGCAAGACTCTGCGAAAGGCAGCACGGCACGGCAGCGGCCTTGCTTGCTTAGCTTTCTTGACGAAGGGGGTGCGATGCTGCTCGCAGGCCCCGCGCTCGCCAGCCTACAGGCCCACCTTTCCTACCCGGCCCGTTGCATGATTCGCGCAGGCTCGCGCGTGGACCTTTGTCTCCGCTGCGCCCGCCCGGTCAAACGACGGGGGTGGCGGAGGTGCGGTCGGTCAAGCTCGCCGGAGGATTCGCCTTCTTCCCTCGTCCCGTCCCTTGCTTCTTCGGCGCTCGGTCAGTAATGCCACGGCGGGTCTTCCATCGAATCGACGTCGACAACCGTATCGATGCCGTCCCGAATCTGCGACGGCGATGGTACGACGGAGGCGGAAGGAAGCTTGTTGGGAATTTGACGAAGCCACCGAAGCCGGAGACAGGACGTACGGTGCGGCGGATCTTTGGACCTGATCTTTGGGGCAAGAGCGACCAGGCGAGACCCAGATCTGCCTTGCTCGCTCGGCCTCGTTGTCGCGATGCGAACCACACCCTACATTGAGCGGCAGGAGCACGGTGCGTGCTGCTCATCGAGGTACAGTTGTAGTTACGTGTACCGTACAGGCCGGTGCCCCTGCCGGTCAGCCTGGCTGCCTGCCCACTGTCGAGGCTTGGAACCGCTGCGGCTGGGAGGCGCAACCGCGTAAGTGCGCCCTGCTGCGGGGCAGCGAGACACGAGACCATCGCTCTTTGGTCCAAACCCGATGGTGCCGTGGCTTGACAGCACCTTGCCACCGACTTGGCATTGACGACCCGAGAGGCACTTCCGGCCTTATCGCAACGAGGCTCGACGTTCACAGACACGAGGGCGGAGAGGAGATCCGGGCCAATTTGCTCTCGTCATGCCGCGATTGCCCACAGGTGGGGCCGCCGGCGACACGGGCAGACTGCGTTGAAGTGCTCGTGTGGCAAAGACCGAACTTGCACCGGGCGGCCGTCGAGGGCGTCGTCGAGGGCGGGGCAGTTGTGCGTTGGTCGTGTTCGGAACAAAAGGCGGGGCCCCCCACCCTGATGCTGCCACGATGGGCTTCGGCTAAAGCAGCGATTTCAGTGCCCGCCTTCGCCGGTCGGTCATCTCTGCCTCTTCTCCTTCACACCCAAACGAGGCGGCCGCCGAGATGACCGGCTGTCACTGGCAACGGTACGGTAGGGGTCTTAGACAGGCGCAACGTCGAGTTCGACCCGCGGGATCCTTGACGTCGCCGATTGAATCGAGTGAGCCGCCGTCACGGTCGATGATTCGTTGGTCGCGGCTTCCGTTCGCATAAGAAGGCGCTCCTTGTCCGTCCGTCGCCGTTTCGATGTCGGCCCCGGTCGAACCCACGCCACCGAACCGTCCCAGAGTTCACCCGCACGAACAAAGGAGAGGCCTGCCCTGGCCTGGCCTCCCCGTGCAGCGGCGCCGTCGCAAGCCAGGACCCGCCTTTGTCGGTCGCCCCGTCCAACCACCGAACCTCGACCGACGCCACATCGAGGCGGGAAGGCGGCGCCGTGATCTTCCCAAGCGGTCGGTCGGGCTTCGAATGCGATAGCGAGGTCAGGAGGTAGCGCGCACAGCGGGTATCTGCGTGAGGGAGCGAAGAGCTATAGCAGCTTGAGGGAAGGCGCGAGGTAGAAGACGATCATGGTGGGCGGAGGGGAACCGCACGCGGTTGCGCGCCGATGGGGAGATCAAACGTACGAGAACGGGAAAAGACAAGTGCGGATCCGCTGCCCGACCGTCTTGCCCCTTGAGCCGGGTCTCGGACCTCGTTCTAGAGCTCGGGCGCACTGATGCAACGTCTTGACATCAGCCCTATCGCCACATTGAAGGCGCTGATGCTAGAACCGTTGATCTGAAGTGTCAGTGTGCACAAGAGGAGAGCAGATGGCCATACCCTAGAGCTTTCACCACAGTACTTGTGGCATTCTTGCAGGCTGTATTGTCCTTGATGGCACAAGACAAGTGGGATGCACTGCAGCTCAAGCAGGCCTCCATCACCCTTGCTGATGCTGTCATGAGACATCAGCCCCTCCTTCGGGCTGAGTATGGAAGAGTGCCTGCAGCAGGGTCCTGCACCAGTAGCAGTGAAGCTGTGTGACTCAGTACATGACCCCTCCATGGATCCAGATTGTGATGTGAAACTGTCACTGACCTGGTCAGCTGTACCAGACCTCTTGGACTGTTACCATGGCCACTGGCAATGTTGCCTGATCTATGTTGACCTGCCTCCTTGCTGATCAGTGCTGACATTGGACACAGAACACATCTGGCTTGTCATTGTCCTTTGACCGAGCCTATGCCTTGATTGCAGCTGCAGTCACCTGCAGACAAAGATGGAGAAGTACACCACTCCCTCCTGATTGTGGGTGATGTGGCTGGGCATGCTGGGCTGCTCAAGCCTTGCAACTTGTTGATTAAGTGGAGTGCTGGCAACATTGATGTTGAGGACGTCATTAAGGAACCCAGGGACTCCATCTAGCATGTTGGAGTACTCCACCCTGGCAAGGCGGTTAAAGTGCGCTGCTGCCACCTGTGCGTCCCGAAAGTGCCCCTGGTTCTGCTGCTGGAAATAGACTTGGTAGTGCCTAGGCAAGGTCTGGATGACACCTTGGTAGCCGCTGATCGGAGTGTTGTACAGGCGATTGAAGTGATTAAACGCCGAGCTGACCCAGTGGACTTTGTTGACGGTGTTGTTGGTCGTCACACAGTCTTTATGGCCAACCACGTTCCTTTTGGGCTTGTCGCAGGGGGGTTCACCAGCCACAAGTTGAGCCACGAGCTGAGAGATGCCGTTGTGTTGTACGACAATTTGCGGGGAAGTCAGCGCGTTCTGCTGGAACTGAACCCACATCGCGTTGCGCAGGAGGTATTCATTGCTCGTGTTGATCTGGGATTGGACCATGGTGGAAGCAGGCTTGTATTCAACTTCATAGGTCGTCACACCATCTTCACGCAAGAGGATGCAGACAAGGTCCGGGCACAATGGGGCACAAGGGACCAGGAGAGGATATTGGAACACCAGGGATGGTGCTGCTCATCTGCTAGACAAGATGCTCAGGCTTGCAAAGATGCTTGCAGCAGCCTGATCAGAGCGCTGGAAGGCAGTTTGTGTGGGCAAAATGTCGATTTCCCACCATTTTCAAGCGTTTTCAGCACTTTGCCCCACAAACCCCCACATCTGCCCAGAGAAGAGCCCTGCAACCTTGCTCATCTGCTAGTCCTGATCCTCAGGCTGGTAGATGTGGTAAGAGAGGGCAATATGTTGCATAGAGGGGCTTTTGCCGTGACTGGATCTTGGCTTCTTGAATTTGGCCTCAGCTTTTCTGTCTTGTTACACTGTTTGACCTTGTCTTGTTTTTCTTAGTAGATTGACCTATGTTACTTGTAGAATGCTCACGCATATGGTGAAGCGTAAGAGTATGGCATAACCATGGCTGCTGCAGCTTGCAGGCATGGAGAAGGAGGGGCACTCCGCAAGGCCGCCTCGAGCCTTGTACCATCGGGCCCTGTTCCCGATTTTGCCCTGTCCGCCGGCGGGTTTTTTTGAATTGGGGTCCGCCGTCATTCGCGTCTTCTCAGCCTTGCGATCGCTCCCTCCACACTCTGCAGCGCCCTTGTGTGTGCCTTGACTGCGCACCACCACCACATTGACCCTCACTCCACCACATCGCCGCCCGCCCAGCAACCGAGCGAACCGCACGATGAAGAGACAAGCCGCCAAGCAGATGCGCCGCGAGGACGGCGACGACGACGACGACGAGGGACAGGACGAGATGCAGCACGGCACCCCCGTGGTTCCCGTGAGTCGATCAGAGGGCTTTCCACGCTGCGGGGCTTCGCCGCTGACTTGTGCGATGCCCTCTTGCGTGACCGCCGCTTCTTGAATCCGATCCAGTCGCCAGCATCCGAGGGTCGACAGTGAGTCTTGCGCCTGCCTCTGCTCCTCGGCCGGTCGCATTTCATCTCACGAGCTGACTCGCTCCTGCCTCCCCGTCGCCACTCGAAGAATCCGAGGCCTCCCGAAACGGCGTATTGCGGGCTCCCCTGCGGTGGGCTCGCCGGCCAGCCCTGGCTTTAGCTTTGGTGCCGCTTCTCCAGCAACGCCAGCCCCTCCTTCGCCGGCATTCTCGTTCGGGACGCCGGCACCAAAGTCGGACGACGCCAGCAAGCCGGTACGTGGCCTGGCCTCGGCTCCCTTTACTCTCTGTGTCCGCAGTTACGCTGGTATACTGACAGACCAGAGCCCAACACGCTCTGCTCTTGATCCTCGATGTCAATGCAGGCAAACCCCTTCGCCTCGTTTGGCGGCTTCGGCAAGGCCAACACCGCCACAACGACGCCGGCCAAGAGCGCCACGCCGACCTTTGCATTCGGCGGCGGCGGCGGCGGCGGCAGCGCCAGCACGGCGAGCCCGTCCGCTGCCTCGACGACCAGTTCCGCGCCTGCGCCGTCCTTTTCTACCACGCCGATCAAGCCGCCGTCGTCGACGTCCAGCTTCCTCTCTGGCATCGTCGCGTCCACATCCACACCGGCCTCGTCCACCGCCGCTTCCTCCGCAGCAGGGACGGCCTCGGGGTCGAGCGTCTCTGCGTCGCAGAAGGAGCGCTTTTCGTCCCTGCGCGGGCTCAACGTGTCGCTCAAGGACGCGCTGCTCGCACAGCTTGACACGCGCCTCAAGGAGGATCCGTTCTGCGACCTGACGCAGGCTCTTCGCGACGCAGAGCGCCAGTACGTCAAGCACCGCGCGGAGATCGAGGGCAAGGCGGGTGCGCAGAACGGCGCTTCTTCTGCCGTCAATGGAGCTTCTTCGAAGCCCGGCTCGGACGCAGCCGCAAAGGCCGACGAGCCGAAGCCCAAGCCGCCGGCGTTTTCCTTTACGCCGGTCTCGGCCCCAGCTCCGGCACCCACCGCCACGGCAGCAGCGACACCGAAGCCGGCACAAACTGAGGCTCCCTTGACCCCAGCGAAGCAGGAAGCCGACAAGGGCACCACAAAGGACGCGTCTGCGCCTCCAAAGTTCTCGCTCCCGGCAGGCGGGTTCACGTTCGGAGGCAAGCCCGTATCCGACGCTGCCCCGCCCTCGTCGTCCTCGAGCAACGGCAGCGCCGCATCCGGCCCCAAGTTTGACATTCCAAAGGGCGGGTTTGAGTTCGCAGGCGTCAAGCCGGCCGCCGCCGCCCCTACCTCGACGTCGTCCGCACCCGCAACATCAGCTGCTGCATCGGCACCTGCATCCGAGGCCACAAAGTCGGCGGGCGACAGCAAGACGGACAAGGAGCAGGTCGGCAGCAGCAGCAGCAGCAGCGGCGCCACGACGTCGACGACGCCGGCCTTTGCATCGCCATCGATTGGCGGATCTCCGCACCGATTCACATTCGGATCCGCAGCTTCGCCCGGTTCCTCGTCGTCGTCGTCGTCGCCACCCAAGCCGGCGACCACGACGGGGTTCAGCTTCGGATCCACGCCGTCGTCGTCCTCTACCACCTCGGCTTTCGGTTCGCCCTTTGGAACAGCGGGAGCGGGAGCAGGAGGCGGTGCGGCGGGTAGCACGCCGTTTGGCTCGTCGTTCGCCAATACGTCCGGCGTCTCGCAGCCTGGAGCGTTCTCGTTTGGCAGCAAAATCGCCTTTGGAGGCGCTTCCGCCAAGACGGAGGACAAGAAGGAAGGAGGAGGAGGAGACGCGAAGGAGTCGAAGTAGTCGAGCGTCGCCTTTTTGAAGGATGCCGAGGGAAGATGCTGGAACGCACCGACGCGAGCAGACATGCCCTCTTTCCACCGTTACCGCCCTCCCCTCTCTTCCGTCGTTGACGTTGCTGCTGTCATCGCCAGGGCGCTGGTCCTCCCTTTTGCCATTCGATCGAGTCCCCACTCGGACGACGAGCGATGGTCGACGACGAAGGCAGGGCAAGTGAGTATATATTCCTGGTTTTCTAGATGCATCGACGTCCTCCCTTGCCCTGCCCTGCTCTCGTCCTTTGCATCCTGACAGGAGACGAACAGAAAGCTGCCCCTGGCCCTGCCTCCCTCCCGCTCCTCCGTCATTCCGGCACCAGCACCCCACGTCGGCCTCCGCTCCCCTCGCCTAGACCTTGAGCGCGCGCACCGAGTTGCCGGCGGCCATGGCGATCCAGTCGCTCTCGGGCGGCGCGTGGCCGTTCCACTGCTGCTGCTGCTGCGACGACGCGGTGAACTCGTTCCACTCCTGCACCACGCTCCTCTGCCCACCGCTCGCCGCCGACGACGCACCACCGCCGCTGCCGCCACCGCCGCCGGCCCGGAGCCAGGCCACGTTGTTGACCATGTCGTGCGTCGGCGTCGTGTACGCCAGAAAGGGGATCTCGGCGCCCACGCCGATGGAGCCAGCCATCGAGCCCGGGCCCGGGCTGCCGGCCATGGAGCTGCCGCTGTAGGCCATCGACGCGCCCGCGGCTGGGCTCGCGGCGTGGCCGTTGCGCGACCGCCGCCCCTGGGCCGAGGCGGTGCGCAGCGTGGTCGATGCCAGGTCGTAGACGAGCACCTGTGCATCGTCGGCCGCCGAGCACACCATGCCCTTGGACGGGCCGAGCGATCCGTGCCCGCTGCTCGGTGGGCCCCAGGCGATGGCGTTGACCGAGGCCGAGTGGCCGCGCAGCTCGAGGATCGGCGAGCCCGGCGCCCGCACGTCGAGGATCTGCACGCTGTCGCTCTCGAGGTGGAAGGTGGCCAGGTAATTGGCGTCCCAAGGGTTGAAGGCAATCCGCAGCAGCGGCGTCGCCGGCACGCCGCCGCGCGTCGATGGCGCCCGGCTGCTCGTGGTGCTGAGGGACGTGCCTGGCCGCGACTCGGTCGGGCCCGGGACGGTGCCCGTCTCGTAGATGATGGTCGAGTGCTCGAGGCTGCGCAGGTCAAAGACGCGCACGCTGCCGTCGGCACCGACCGAGGCGAAGACGTCGGCCGAGCCAGGGCACCAGTCGACGTCGTAGACCTCGCGGTCGTGGGCGATGAGCTGCGTCAGCGCCGTCCGCGTCGGCAGGTCCCAGATGGTACACGTGGTGTCGATCGAAGACGTGACGATCAGGTTGGGCGATGGCGTGTTCCAGGAGAACGACGTGAGCGGAGCCGGGGGCGAGGTCGTGTTCTTCGACTGCAGGGCGGACGAGGCGGCGCAGGGGGCGCAAGGCGGGCGGTCAAGGTCAGCGGCGGCGCCACGACGATCGCCGGCGCAGCGTCAGCCGGCGTTGCCCGCTACCACGTCCACTCACATGCGCGAGCACGCTCTTCTCCCGAAGGCCGAACCGGAGCTTCTGCCCCGGGTCGGACTGGCCGACGTATCCGCTGCGGTAGGAGTCGTCGCCTCCGTGCCCTCCGCCTTCGTTGCGGTGGACCTCCCATATCCGCAGGCAGTCGGCAGTGCTGGCCAGCAGCTCGCGATCCGGATAGTTGTCGATCGAGCCCGACTGGCCGCCGTCGTCTGCACCGCTCGAGCTGCGCACCTTTGCGCCCCACGATCCGCGCTTGGCCATCTTTGTCGTCGGCGAGGCGTAGGCACGATCGCTCCGCTCGCGCTCCGACGAAGGGCCGCGCGAATGCGACGATGGGTCGGCCAAGGTGGAAGGCTGGAAGCCGAGCTTGGTCGGCGGGTAAGGATGGGAGGCATCGGCGAGCAGCTGGAGCGACCCTGGATCGTCGGACGAGAAGCCGAGGATCTGGATCCGGTTGGTGTACTGCTCGACAAAGGACCCGACGGCGAGACGGGCCGAATCCGGGACCGGGGGCGACGCGGTGTGGCCGTATGGGTAGTCGTCTTGGCCTCTTGCGAGCGGGGAAGGTGATGGCGGTACGTAGCGCGACGATGACGACGAGTTGCGTGGGTGGTTGTAGGCGGAGAGCGAGGAAGATGAACCGCCGGCGCTAGACGAAGACGGGTGGTTGGACCATGCCAGCGCGAAGACGGGCCCTGCAGAGTGGGAGCACGGCATGAGCGGGGATACAAGAGGGAGAGAGGAACCTGGAGTCAGCGAGAAACGGCGGGGCGGCCGGGTTGCCGTCAGCGTGACCCACATGGTGCTGTGTATTCGACGGCCGACATTGCGACGGCGGCGCAGCAGTGGCCAGCAGAGGCCGCGGCGGGGATGAGACCGAGAGGTGTCGGGGCGATGAGGCGGCCCCAGGTCTCGGTCGGGCGGGTTCAGACGAGGCCGTAAGGTTGCGATGTTGCTGCGTGGCGGCCGGAGGTGGGCTTCAAAGGAGCGATTCTTGGATCATGGGTGAAGAAGGAAGGTCGCCGACGACAGCGAGACGTGCGTACAATCGACTCTGCGGGGCGAGGCGTGGCAGGACGGGCCGAAGGCAGCACGCGATGCCGCTGAAGCAAGCCGGAACGGGGGCGGGGTATATGGCGGCAGGTGGCCGAGCAGGAGCCGTGCTGCCGCGATCCTTGTCGTCGTCGTCGTAGTCGTGGTCGTCGTCTTCGGTGGTGGTGGTGGTGGTGGTGGTGGTGGTGGTGGTGGTAGCAGAATACACTCAGCAGGGGCCAGAGGGGTGCGTTACGTTGGTGCAAGACGGCGAGAGGCAAGGTGGCTGGAGATCCCTAGCCTTAATGTTTGGCCTGCCGTGGACCGCTCTCGCAGGTGGGCTGCCAGCCCCAACGCACGGTGCAGCCCTCTGTCGAGCCTGTCTGGCCTGTCTGGCCTGTCTGGCCTGGCTGGCCTGGCTGCCTGGTTGGCCCGCCCGCGTATGGCCCAGCCCGGCCCCGGCTCCGAGGGAAAATGTGGAGAGAACATCGAGGCCGGCAGACCTTCCAACGCCGTGCCTGGAACTGGCCCTGGCCATCTTCATGCCTTTGCTTGGGGCTCTCGCCAGCACCACCATCGTTCATCCCCTCCTGGCCTGGCCCCCACCTCGCGCCCGCGCAGCATGGACACATCCAACAAGGCTCCGATACCGGCATCTTCGGCATCCGTGCCGCCGCCGCCGCCGCCAACAGGCAGCGCCAATGGAGGTGGCACAGCATCGGGAGAGCCGCACCTGCCCGTCTCTGCGGATGCTCTTCCCTCTGCCACTGCCGGACAGGCTACGGAAGGGACCGACCAGACCGCCGCCGCTGCTTCTACTAATTCTGCTGCCTCTGCAGCTGGTGCCGACACCGCCTTCGCCGCTGCCCATTCGGCCCATGCCGCCCTCGCGGCGAAGTCGGCCGGGCCGAGCCGACTACATCTCCTCAGCTCATCAGTCCACAGCCTCTACGGCGCGGCGGCAGACTCCCGCAGTCACGGCGGCGACCAAGCAGCCTCAACCAGCGACGCAGTTCGCGCGGATGCACCGCCATCCTCTGCACCCGTTTCGTCTCCGGACACAAGTCTCTCGCGCCAGCAGTTCCACTCTCTCGTCGCCCAGATCCGTCAGGCCGCCGCCAACTTTGCCCAGACCAGCCCTGCTTTCTCCCAGCAGTCCTCAGCCCAGCAGATGCCCTCTCAGCCATCGCAGCTGCTGCAGCCTCCCTCTCTCGAAGCTTCGGCGACCTCCAACGCGGTGAGACGCTACGTCTCGCTCCTCGCAGAGACGTCCAAGCACATCGCCGAGCTGCGTCACTCGATCGATTCCTTTTCCCCCGTGGCCGCGCCTCGGACAAACGACCGCGTCTCCTCGTCGGCCATGTCCGTCAGCTTGGCCCGTCTACGCTCCTTGGCCGCGTCAAAGGACGTCTCGGGACATCCGGACAAGGCCACCGAGGCCCTCGATGCCCTGTGCACCGCCCTCGAGGCCCATGCCCGCGCCCTCGGCCTCGAGACCTTCGCAGAACGTGCAGAGCAGACGCAGACCCAGCCCTCGTCCAGCACGCGACCCGCAGAGACGCTCGTGCATACCCTCACAATCGGTGCAAAGATCCTCGTCATCGACGTCGAGCTCGCCGTCCAGCGGCAGGACACTGATGCCACTCTCCGACCCGTCGTCCGTCTCAAGCTGTCATACGCCAACGACGCCGACCACGCCTCGCCAAGCAGGGACCCGGCACTGGCAGACCTGCTACAGAGAGACGTCCAATCTGCGGCCGACTTGCTCTTCGGTGTCGATGAGGAGCGGCAGCGACAGCAGCATCAGCAGCAGAGGTGCCCATCCGCTCGCATCGCCGACTGCTTTGTGCGCCTCGGTGCCAACCTCGAGGCTCTGCTGCACTTTGACGAGGTGGCAGCTCAGGTGCACGAGGCAGGCCCCGCGGCCGAAGTCGATGTCTTTGATGCTCTGCAGCAGCTCAGCTCGCAGGTGTATCGAGTCGCCGAGGCAGAGAGGCAGGACGCCGCCCTGGCCGCTTCGGCGTCCGGCAGCACCGAGGCCGCGGCGGAGCGACGGCTGCTCGAGCGTGGCCACGGAATCGCATCCGTCCACCGGGCCCGCCCCTTCCTCGAGGTCGTGTATGCCCGCGACGAGGTGTGCCAGGTCGACTATCGGCTCAGCCTCGGCGTCGGTGCTCTCGACTTGGGCGCCGAATCCTCGCCATCCGACGCATCGTCCGGCCCGTCGTGGTCCATGGGCAGCAGGGCGCTGGCCGCGCTCCAAGAGGCCCAGGCCGGCATGGACCCGTCCTCGAAGCTGGGCAGCGTCAGGCGGGGCGCGTCCACCGTACCAGTCCGCTTCATCGCGCAGCTCGACCCGCCCGTCGTCGTCACACGAGCCACCGCCGCCAAGCTGGCGAGCATCTGCCGACTGCCCGGCAGTACAAAGACGGTGGCTGCCTCATCCCTCGGCGGCTCGAACTCCCAGCCCGCCTCGTCAGCGGATGGCGCAGTGTGGTTCGAAGACGTCCTGGCATCGGCGTGGGCGCAGCGGCCGACTGCTCCGTCCGCAAGCGACTACCTGCCTCGCTGCTCATTCACCCTGGCGCGCACACCCGACAGCTTGCGCGACCCCAAGTCGCAGGGCCTCATTGTCGATGCGCTGCCCTTGATGTGCTCCGGGCCTGTCTCGAACGAAGCTGGTGCCTCGGGCGCAGATGCGATGGACGTCGACCAAGGCGCATCATCGGCTGCCAGCACTGCAGCCCGTCTGTTTGCGGCCATCGAGACGCTCCGGGACGAGGTCAGGACAACCGAGCTGGCTCACTCGGCGCTGTCCAGCAACCAGGACGACCCGGGCGCCACGACGGCTCCTGCTGCCGAGCCGACCCTCGACGAGCTCCTGGGCGATGCTGCGCCGCCTTCGGGTCCGGCCAAGATCCCAGTCGTCATCAGCTGGCGAGGCCCTGTGGCGAGCGCCACCGCAGATCCGGCGTCGACCGCTGAGCCGCCACAGCCCCTGCTGATGGACCTCGGCTTCGGCGTTGCGGCGCACCGTTCAGCGCAAGCTGGCCGATCGCACCTCGACATGCAGGTGACTGTCAGCCCCGCCGCACCCTCATCGCCAGATGCCGCCTGGAGAGTCGAGGTGACTTCCGTGCTGCGCGGCGCAGATCCCCCTGCGCAGACCAAGAAGCTGGCCGCCGACGATCCGGCGGCACAGCAGCTGGCGGCTCAGTTGTCGCAGGCCGGGGCGGCCAGCGGGCTCGAGGCGCTCGATCGGATCGTCGTGATGGCCCTGGAGTGGGCCCAGGCGCAGCTTGGCGTCCAGGCCGAGATCCCAGCACCGCCGTCCGCCGGGAAGAACGACGGCGGCTTTGACCCTTCGGCGTACGAGGAGCAGAACGTGCACGCGTGAGTAGGCAGACCATCGCATGGCGAGGCGGCAGGCAGGAGGGGTGAGGTACGGTTCCGGCGGCGGTGTAGTAGCCCCTTGCTCGCAATCGAATCGCCATCGAAGCTCACAAAGCTGATACCCTCGAACTGCCTCCTTCGACCGCTGCTGTGACTGATTCCTGTCGCCGCGTGCCACGCTGTCCGTGCCATTATTCTCGCTCTTCCGAGCAGCGTCTACGAAACGATCGCGCCTCACTTCTCGAGCACACGGTACAAGGTGAGCCTCTCGGACCCCTCCGATCCCTCTGCAACGCAAGCATAGTTCCGGAGCTGACTCCGTCACCCGGGCCTTTGTCTCCTTGCCCTCGCACGGTAGCCCTGGCCATTGATCCCGCTCTTCATGTCGACGTTGCCCGCTGGGAGTATTGGTGCAGACCTTGGATGCGGGAACGGAAAGTACCTCCCCATTCGATCCATGCTCGCACAGTCGTCCGACGTTGCGGCGGCTCGAGACACCATCGCGGCGGACTCTTCGCCAAACAGCCTCCTGACCATCGGCGTGGATCGGTCGTCGAACCTGCTCAGCCTCGCGCAGACCAACTTTGGCCAAGATGCTGCCGTTGGAAAGGATGTTGACAGGACGGACGCGGCGCCTTCGCCGCCACGACGCCTCCACGAAGTCGCGGTCGGCGACGCGATGATGAGCGGTCTGAGGACCGGAGTATTTGTGAGTCGATGTACTGCCATCTTGCGAGACGGAGCGATCCCGCTGACCGCTTCCTTTCGGGCCCTCATCCGCCGGAACTCTCTCATTCTCCCTGGGCGATACGACCAGGACTATGCCATCAGCATCGCAACAATCCACCACTTCTCGACGTGGGAGCGGAGAGCCAAGGCGGTACAGGAGCTCATCCGACTTGTACAGCCAGTCGCTTCTGCTCCGACCGCGTCCGCCTCTCCACCCGAGGCCGAGGACGAGGCATCGATCCGGCTCAATGGCGGACGAGGCGCGGGACGATTCATGATCTTCGCGTGGGCCCTCGAGCAAAAGGACGAGGGCAAGCGGCAGTTTGAGGGCATCGCAAAGGGAGGGGCGGAAGCGGCGGAACGCAAGAGCAAGGAGAGACTCGTCTCGGACAGCGGGCTGGGATCGCTGTCGAGGAGAGAGGCGTACGAGAAGAGCAGCAAGGACGCGGCCGACGAGCAGGATCTGCTTGTGCCGTGGGTGCTCACACAGCCCAAGGCCAAGAACAAGCCCCAGCACGGCAAGGGTGTGACGGGAGAGAAGGGCAGCAGAAGAGGTGGTCGGAAAGACAAGCCAGCAGAGGCGCCGCCCGACGCGACGCGCATCGAAGACGACCTGTCCACGCTCAAGGTGGACGACAAGCCGGCCGAGGATGCCGCGCCGGCCGTGGCGGGAGCTGCTCCCGTCTACCAACGATGTGAGTCGCATCGTGCTCTCGCTCTCGGTATCTCTCGGCTTCGAGGCGCTGACCCCGCGAGGCCTGTCCTGCTCCGACCTTCACGCTCGCTCGCTCGCGCAGACTACCACGTTTTCCGATCCGGCGAGCTCGAGGCGCTCGTGGAAGCGGCAGGCGAGGCGATGCCCGTGGTTCACCGGCGCAACGGCCAGCTGGCCAGCATCAAGGTGATCTGCGAGGTCAGCGGCTGGGAGCGCGGCAACTGGTGGGGCATCTGGAGGGTCGAGTGGGCCTAGAGCCGCCGGTGGCGAAAGGTGTCAAGGTAGCGCCGGGGATCGGTGTCGACGGAGGAGCGCGAGGCATAAGGCACGCGAAATTGCTTGGGAAATGAATCGACGTGGGCGGCCGTCCCTGCCGTCAGACAAGCCTGCAGGCAGATGGCCCGAGCGCGCTCACATCCTTCTCGACCAGACTCGACGACGCCTCTCTCTCT
Source organism: Pseudozyma flocculosa PF-1 (assembly GCF_000417875.1). NCBI lineage: Eukaryota > Fungi > Basidiomycota > Ustilaginomycetes > Ustilaginales > Ustilaginaceae > Pseudozyma > Pseudozyma flocculosa. The sequence goes on from NW_006920872.1 coordinate 940,664, forward strand.
TTTCTCTCAATTACGTCTCGCTGACCTCTTGTCTGCTCCGTAGCCGCCTGCTCAACGATGCCGCCAACGCCGTTCCAGCCCTCGCACAGCACGCCGTTCAAGTCGACGCTGTCGAGTTCCGTCCAGCCCGCGCATCTCCATACGCCCTATACCGGCGCCACCGCATCCTCGTCTGCAGCCGGGACCGATGCGCCGCTCAAGCTGTCCGAACTAGATGCCAGGGACTGGAGCTACCATGCCGAAGGCGGGCTCAACCTCCTCCTCCGGTACACGCCGTTCAATGGCACAGCCAAGGGCAAGGGCCCTGGCGGACGGTGGCAGGGCAAGGCGTTGAGGCTCGTCAAGGTCCCCCGCGCGTCGTCTGCCCCTGACTCGCAGCCCAACGGCAACATGAGCGGGACGAGCGGAAACGACGAGGAAAAAGAAGAGGAGGAGGGCGAGCAATTCCGAAGAGAGGTCGTGCTGCCTCTCCTCTGCGGAGATGGCGCCCTGCTGCCTCACTCGACGCCGATCAAGGTCGAGGATGCCCGGGATCGCGCGGTGCTCGAGACGCTGGCCGCCAGGATCGAGATCCACCGCCCTAGAGAGCGGAGGCAGAAGGACGGCATCAACACCGAGGCGCACAAGGTGTGGATGATTGACGATCTGTGCTCGACGTCGATCGCAGAGGAGCAGGTGCTCACTGTCGAGATCAAGGTGGGTTTGCCGTGCCGCCTCCACTGAACTGCGGCTGGATTCGCTGGCTGACCTTGCCGCTCATGAACCTCTGAACGAGTGCAGCCGAAATGGGGCTACCTCCCCTCGTCGTCCTCGCTCTCGTCGATCTCTTCGCCCAACGTTGAACTCAAGACGCGCCACTCGCGCTTCAGGATGCACAAGGTCGCGCGCCATCCCGATCCTTCCTCGCTCGCTCACGCCGAGTTTGAGGGGCACTATGATCCGCTCGACCTGTACAGTTGCCAGACGGACAGGATGCAAAAAGCGCTGGATGCACTAGCGGCAGATTGGCAGCAGAGCGGAGGGACCACCAACAATCTGAGGCTGTTCTGGAACGGCGAGGTCGTCAAGCCCACCCAGGTGAGTGGCTGCAGAGCATGGCGAGGGTGCAACGTGGTTGCGGCGCAGTGGGCTCGGCGCTGACCGACACCACTGCCTCTTCTGGTGCTCTTCCTTTGACTACACAGACGGCCGAGCTGGACGAGATCAAGGCGTACCTGTCCGCTGGCACCTCGTCCGCCTCCTCGTCCGACGATCTCGCAACCCTGCTGGCCTCGCACCTCATCTCTCCCCTCGCTGCTCCACGCCTCCAATCAACATCGGACCGAGCGGAGTCAGTCCTGAGCCGACTATCGCACCTGCAATCGGCGCTAGACCCGCGCGACATCGAGGGCCTGGCTGCAGACTGGCAACGACTCGTCTCTGCCCCACTGGGCACCGTCCCCGCCGACGCGACACCGGAGCAGGCGCAGCTGCTCCTGCCTCCGACTGTCGTAGAGGTGGCGGCCGCAATCGGCGACCCCTCACAACCCGTCGATGCTGCAGCGCCGCCGCCGTCGGCGCCGACGACGATCGCGGAGCTGCGCCGAGCGACGCTCCGCTTCCTCGTCGCTTCGACGTTCAAGGACTGCAGCATCATGCTCCGGATCGTCCAGCCTCGAGGCGTCGATACGGCGGACGTCGACGCTGGGCCGGCGAGCAGGGAGGTGGAGATTAAGCTCATCGATCTCGACATGAAGCCGATCGGGAAGCTGGCCAAGTTTCTGCAGACGGACGAGGAGGTCATCGAGAAGTTCCGCGCATGGTGGGCCACAATCGGCGAGGGCCACAGTCGCGAGTCGTAGCACGGAGCTCGCCCTGCTCCGCCGACGAGCTCGACTCATGAAGTTACGGTCTCGAGCCAGCACGTTCCTCGTGCGCTCCTACCCACGGTCCGATGGAGAGGAGGCTGCAGATGCTGTTGCATGCGTGCATTATTAGACTAGGAAGGCCTGCCGAAGGGCTAGGTACATTAGACACTCGTGACCTGAGATGAGGGCCGGATCCTGGATACAGTCGTGAGCGTGGCGTTGGGTGGTATAAGGTGCGAGCCGGGAAAGGCAAGGGCGGAGGGGCTCGCTGGATCGGGACGGGACTCGGGGATCGGCGGGTGATTGATGGGGCACATGTCGTCTTGACCCTGCTCATGGTCTGGGTCGGTGGCATCTTCTTATGCCTCTCCACCACCACCACCACCACTACCACCATCGTTGATCCCCCTCGGCCGAGGTGCGACGGTCTAGGCCTCCTGCTTCAGCTCCTTCTTCTCGCTGCTGCGGCCGGATCCGCCGTGGTACTTTGCGTCGTCGGGCGAGGCGCAGTGCTTGGACCAGGCGCGCAGCTTGGGTCCGTAGACGTAGAGCATGATGGGGATGGGGATCATGGCGACCGAGATGCATCCCATCAGGGTGCTGCCCCAGGCGACGGGGAAGGCTTCGGGCCCGTTGGCCTGGAGGTTGTTGAACATGGCGCGGGCGACGAGGGGCAGCGCACCGCCGATCATGGCGCGCGCAAAGTCGTTGCCGGCAAAGACGCTGGCAATGTAGAGCGGATAGGCCTCGCCGAGGTAGCCCAGGCCGGCGTTGAAGAGGCCAAAGGTGCCCGCGCCGAAAAAGAGGCTGAAGATGATGGGCACGATCCAGTGGATCGAGGCCGTCGAGGTCCAGCCGAAGCCAAACATGCAGATGGGGATGCAAAAGGCGCCGACGATGCCCGGCCACAGACGCTGCTCGGGCGGCACCTTGCCCTCGAGGCGGTCGTAGAGGGGCTGGTAGTAGAGGTGGTCCCAGATGAAGAAGGCGCCGAAGCCGAGGAGCGAGCCGACGGCGATGCCGAGGAAGGCGATGCCCATCTCGCCGTAATTGAAGCCGTACGTCTCGATAAAGACGATCGGGAAGGCCTCGAACCAGAGGTAGAGGATGCCGTAGACGAGGCCGATGTGCAGGCAGATGCTCAGCACGATGGGCTCGAAAAAGGTGAGGGTAAATGGGCGCACCAGCGTCATCATGACAATCTCGCGGCCCGTCATGGCCGCCTCCTCGAGCTCGCCCTCGGAGCGCAGGTGCGGGTTGCCCGTCACCTTGCGCAGGCGCTTGGCGCGCTTGGCGAGGATGTTGGACGCCGACGACTCGGGCATGAGGAAGATGAGGACCACAAGAGTGAAGCCCGAAAGCATGAGGAGCGGCCAGATGGTCCATCGCCACCCCTCGGCGCCGTAGGCCTGGGATGCGAAGCCGCCGATGAGCGGGCCGAGGACGGGGCCGGCGACGGCGGCCATGCCCCAGACGCCGAGCATGACGGGCAGACGGCGGACGGGGAACATGTCGCCCATCGACGCGCCGCCCGTGGCGAGCGGGGGCGATCCAAAGATGCCGGCGAGGAAGCGGAGGATCATGAAGCCGGCGATGTTGGACACGAGCGCCGTGGGGATCTGGAGGATGACAAAGATGGCGAGCGTCGCGACGTACGGCGGCGCGCGGCCGATCGAGGGGATCTCGGACATGGCGCTCAGGCCAATCATGGGCCCGATGCCGTAGCCGACGACGAAGAGCGTCAGGCCCAGCGTGGCCGTCACGGTGCCCACGCCGAACCACTGCGCCAGGCCCATGACGCCCGGCGTGTAGATGGCCGAGCCCATGTAGACGCTCGTCGTGAGCAGGCAGATGAGGGCGACGGTGAAGGCCTTGCGCGTCGTGGGCCAGTTCTGCGGGTTCTCTGGGTCATCGGGACCGTTCCAGGTGACGAGGTAGGGGTCGTTTTCGTCACCCTTTTCCGGAGGCGACTCGATGTCCTTCGACGAGCTGCCGCCGCCAGCGCCGCCGGTCGCCGCCTTTTCGCTGTGCTCGAGAGCATGGCTGCCGTGACTGGAATGGCTCGGGCTGCTCGACGGGCTACGTAGCGGCGTGCTGGTATCGCTGTCGGTTCGGGCTGGCGGTTCGAGGGTGGAGCCGTTCTGCTGCTGCTGATGGGAACGCAAGCCAGATCCCTGCTGGGCGAGTCGGGTCTTGTAGCCGGCCTGGTACCGCTCGGGCACCTGGTAGCCGGGCGCCTCTTCGGGACGGACAAAGACCTTGCCCTTGGAGAGCTTGTTGACGACGATGCCGAAGACGGAATCCTCCCAGACGGGACTGGGTTTCGACATAGTCGCAGAACTGGGCGCTGGCAGGCTGAGGCGGCGGGTGTGCGTCCCTAGGACTGAGGTGGAGCAGGTGATGCCTGGTATGCTGCCGGGAGGGGGGCAGGGGAGGTGGTCGATGGGGAGCTCGGGGGAAAGGGCGGAAGGAGCTGAAGCTCGCAGGGACGTGCTTTATATGAAGCTCTGTCATTGCCCATCTTCAAGCCGCGTGGATCCTTCGGTGCTCCTCAACGCGAACGCTACCGCCTGCCCTGCTACTCCAGCTCGGGCCTGACTCTCCAACGGAACGTCATTCCACGTACGTTTGAAGGGGTGCCGACCCGCCGCTTCCGTGGTTTTCCAGAAGGAAGGGGGCATGGACCCGAGGCCGAGTAAAGCTTCCTATCGCCGGATGGGAAGGTGGATCTGTACCCCACGGTCTTCCCGACGGCCGGTATCGAGAGCCACCGAGAGGGTAGCGACAGGTGCCGTCAGAGCAGGGTACCTGTACCCCGCGGTACGGTGTAGGTAAGCTCGTCATCGCCGGAACGGAAACGCCGGCGAGATTTGGCGGCGAGATTTGGGGGGATGGCCTGGCCGAGAGGGTGGCCGAGAGGCAGGAGTACCAGGACGACTTTCATCTGAAACATGCAAAGAAGGCCAGCGGCCGGCGTGGAGCGAAGCGGCACGAGTAGGTAAGTCAGTCATCCCGAAATGCTGAGGATGGCCCAGTAGGCTAGGGTCCAGCCAGGCCCTGATCTGGCGGGCCTAGCCCGCTACTTAGCTGTCTGCTTCCGCGGGAGGCTGACGAGTGTACGACGACGGCCGCGACGACGGCCGCGACGACGACATGGTTCCACGCTCAGCCACGACGACCCACCAACGCTCCGCTCGGCCCGAGGGTTCCGATGGACGTGGAGCTTACGAGAGTCCTGGACGACCCCATCGCTGCCGGTGGCTCCAGCACTCTGGCGTTCCAATTCCCCTTGCTTTCGACGACGACGATGCGGTCGATTTCCATCAGGACGGAAGCAGGACGGGGCGCGACAGAGCCTTAAAGTCCGTGATGATCTTTTCTTTTTCACCGGCCGCCGCTGCGCTGCCGAGCGGTTACACAAGGCTGCATGACGCAGGCACGTCAAAGGGGCTCTCCCGGCCAGGCGGTCCACACGTACGGTGCTCGGTACGGAAGGGCCAGGTCCTCGGCGGTAGGCACACGGTCAGGCAAGGCAGGGGCGGCCAGCCGGGGCCCTCGGGACCCTTGATGAAGATCTCGTCGTCGCTGGCCGCATCCAATCGCCGGCCGGGCCGCTGGACTGCCGACAATTTGCTGTCCAAGTGGAGAGAAGAGGGTTGATGAGTGTGTGATGGCGACCACGACGGCGACGGCGCCAAGAGCCAGGGTTGCGGCCGCTCCGAACATCATCGTTTCCAGCTCCACCGAACACGCACGGCGGTAAGGATGCGATAATGGGGACAGGGGGACGGCTAGGGAGAGGCGGGGCATGTTTGAAAGGAAGATTGCTTTGCGCGATGCGGCGAAATTTCTTTGTGGACGCGTCTCTTAGCTCAGCTGAGCCATCGGCGGTATTTGACGTCAGTCCCGACCGTGCCGCGATGAACGCGCCCGCCCTCCACGTCGGTGGCCGCCCCATCCCGCCATCCCCACCGCCGACCGATCCGCCTGTCCATCATGCGACGAGCGGGCCGCACCTCACACTCGCACGACAGAGAGCAGGAGCTTGGGTGCAGATAAAATGGTGAGTGACGGAAGGCTGTTGCCGCCTGCCGAACTGGGCGCGCGCAGGCAGGCACGTGCTGGGGCGGCTAGACGAGGCGTAAAGTACGGAGAATTGCCCGATCTTTGCCCGATCCGTCTGTACTCTGAGACTTAGCCCGATGGAGATTGCTTGGGAAACTCGGAAGACGGCCGGCAGTCTTTCTCGGACCCGTTGGCCCATCCGTCTGCTCGCGACTCGGGAAGCGGACAGCGGCAAGCGAGGCGGACGGTGCGCTGGATGCGGCTGCTGCACCTAGATAGGCATGAGGGCTGACGACGAGAGCCGCGGGCGTGAGGCGGGCGACGGGGCGGCGAGGCTGGCTTTCACGCACGCTGCGCTGCGTTGTGAGTCGCTCAGGCTGGGGACCCCTCTTTGGCATTTTCCCGCTGCTCGCCCGTTAGCGAAGGCGACGGAGGGTTCGCCACCTCGCCTTGGCCCTACGGTGCTAGGCTGCCTCAGAGGGAGCGCTTCGACCCTCTGGAATGACCCAATTCCTGACGGCCGCTAGGCACCCAACGGCGCTGCGCCATTCGAGAGCCGCAAACCCAGCCAACCCCCCGTCTCGCTGCGGAGTCTCTGACCTCGCCTCTCGCTCTCTCTCCGCGCGCAGAGGTGGCAGGTCGTTGAAAACGCATCGTCAGCGTTTCAGAGGCCCAAGCGACATGCTAGCTAGCGCAGAGGGGCACTGCCCGCGGCCTGTTTGCCTCCTCCTTCCCCAGACTTTTTGGCGCTGCCTGGCCGCGCCCTCCTGGCGCAGGCCTCCTTTGCCCGGCCAGCTTCGACTTCCGGGCGGCGGGTGCTGAAAGCCGCGGGGTCCGCACCGACCAGTTTCCTGCATGTGGCCATTCGACTCGGCGCGCCATCGGTATATAGCCCTTCGTCTCCTTCTCGCCATCCTTGTCGTCGCCATCCCGCCACCAATCGTCCACAACCTTGCCATCCTAACTTGCCTCCCTGCGCACACTCACCCGCTCCCATCAAGCCACGTTAGACTCGCACCTGCGCCACACGCATTTCCACCTCCGCCACCCGTCTCGACGCTGCCACCATGGGCTCCATCCCCAACTACGACGACTCTGGCGTCCTCGACGTCCTCATTGTCGGCGCCGGCATTTCGGGCATCAACGTCGCATACCGCCTCACCGACGAGTGCCCTGACAAGAAGTTCCTCATCGTCGAGAACCGTGACACCCTCGGCGGCACCTGGGACCTCTTCAAGTACCCCGGCATCCGGTGGGTAGCCGCCGACGTTGCCCGCTTCGCCTTTGGCCCGTCGCGATCTGCTCCCTTGCTGACCAGCTTCCCTCCATCCCTGTTTCACCCTCCCCTCACCTTCCCACCCCTTGCCCGATGGCCCCACCCACCCACCTCGCAGATCCGACTCTGACCTTCACACGTTCGGCTACGCCTTCAAGGCGTGGGAGGGCGCCGACATTGCCTCGGGCGAGTCGATCAAGGCCTACCTCAAGCAGGTCTCGGACGAAAACGGCATCACCGAAAAGACGCGCTACAGCACAAAGGTGACGAGCGCCAACTTTTCGACAGAGGAGCGATGCTGGAACGTCGAGCTCGACCACCGCGGCCAGAAGTCCGAGGTCCGCTCCCGCTTCCTCTTCCTCGCCACCGGCTACTACGACTACAACCAGCCGCTCAAGGCCGAGATCCCCGGCATCAGCAACTTTGGCGGCAAGGTCGTCCACCCGCAGTTCTGGGATCTCACCGAGGCCGACTACACCGACAAGCGCGTCGTCGTCATTGGCAGCGGCGCCACCGCCATCACCCTCCTCCCCTCGATGGCCGAAAAGACCAAGGACATCACCATGCTCCAGCGCAGCCCGTCGTACATCGTCTCGCTGGACAAGTTTGACCCCATCGCAAAGTGGATCCGCCGGCTGCTGCCCGCCTCGATCGCCGCCAAGGTCATCCGCCAGAAGAACATTGCGCGCATCTACGCCAGCTACCACGTCTTCCGCACCTTCCCTGGCATCGCCAAGCGCATCCTCGGCGCCATGACCAAGAGCCAGCTGCCCAAGAGCGTGCCCCTCGACCCGCACTTTAAGCCGAGCTACAACCCCTGGGACCAGCGCCTCTGCATCTGCCCGGACGGCGACTTTTACCAGTCGCTCCGCTCCGGCAAGGCGCACATTGTCACGGGCCACATTGCCGAGGTCAAGAAGGACGAGATTGTGCTCAAGGACGGCCAGCGCCTGCCCGCCGACATCATCGTCACCGCCACGGGCCTAAAGCTGGCCATCGGCGGCAACATTGACATGCAGGTCGACGGCAAGCGCGTCGACGCATCCAACCGCTACGTCTGGAAGGGCGCCATGCTCGAGGGCGTGCCCAACATGGCCCTCTCGATTGGCTACACCAACGCCAGCTGGACGCTCGGCAGCGACTGCACCGCCATGTACCTCTGCCGCCTGCTTAAGCACCTCGACACGCACCACCAGACGCTCGTCGTGCCCGAGCCAAAGCAGCGCGAGCAGCTCAAGCAGGGCCCCCTCCTCAACCTCAACTCGACCTACGTCGTCAAGGCCTCCGACGACCTGCCCAAGGCGGCCACGTCGGGCCCCTTCCGGATGAGGACAAACTACTGGTACGACCTCCTCGACGCAAAGTACGGCAGCTACAGCGAGCTCAAGTTCAGGTAGGCGGCTCGGTTGGCTGCCCCGCCTCCCCTGCTCGCTCTGTTCGTCTGGCCGTGAGGACCCGACCCCATACCACAGGCTCGTGGCCGTGGCCCCTTGCCCTGCCGTCTTTTCACCTTCCCGACTGCATCCCGCCGCTCGTTTCTCTTTGACCCTCTCTCCTATTTGCTCCGTGTACTATACTCGACGCAGGCTGGCCATCGTCCCGCCGCCTTCGCTCCTTGATCTTCCGATTGCAACTCATCGTAGACATCCCTCCGCGTCGCCCGGGGTCCTGGCTGCGCTTCGATCAGGTCGACGTTGCATGGCATTCGCGATGGAACCGAGACCGCATCTACTCGACAATGACAAGGGGACGAGGGGAACTGAGAAGCAAGGGACACGTACAAGACGAAACGAGGAGCCAAGCCCGTATCGGGAAACCAAGGGACCCACGAAGGCGACAACGAGGCGAAAAGGACGATCAGCGGCGCGCGTCACCCTCCTCCCATCCCCTCCCCTCTCCTGGGGCTCAGAGCATGGGCATGCGCTGCCACCTCCTGATCTTTTCGCCCCACAGGATGAGTGCGATGGCCATGGCGTACCCGATGACGACGACGACGACGGCCTGGACAATGTAGGCCGACTTGAAGTTGCCAATGGCCCACGACGGGATGAAAAAGGGCGCGGCAAAGGCGAGGCAGCACTTGACAAAGTTGAAGAGGGCGATGCCGTGCACGCTCTTGGCCAGGTAGGTTTCGCAGATGTAGGTCTGGATGATGCCGCCGAGCGCCGAGTTGGCAAAGTAGAAGACGCCGAAGCCGCCAATGACCTCGGCGGGCCACGAGAGCTCGTTGGCGAAGCCGAGGCCGAACATGAGCAGGCCGACGAGCAGGATGGGCCACTGCGGCAGCGTCGCCCACAGCCGGTACTCGGGCTTGCGCAACGGCATCGACGAAGACCCGACGAGACCGTTCTCGACCCCACCGCCCGCACCACCGCCACCTGCGGCGGCAGCGCGACGCTGGAAGAACGAGACGGTGCCGTCGGCAAAGTAGCCCCCTGCAAACTTGCCGCCGACGGAACCGACGGCGGCGGCGAGGAAGGCGGCGCCGACGGCGACGCCGGAAAAGTGCCAGGGCGGGTGCTCGAGCACCTGCGGTGCGACGACGGTGAAGCCGACGCTCCACATGAAGACGACGGCGTAGACGATTGAGGGCACGAGCATGACAATGTAGCGGGCCATGAGGAGGGGCTCGATGATCTCGCCGAGGAAGCGCAGCGGCTGCTGCCACGGGTACCACGCTGCTCCGATGCGGCCGTGGGCGCCCGTGGGCGCCGCGAGCGTGGGCGAGGGCAGGGCGTCGCGCACCTCGTCGACGTTCCACTCCTTCTTGTCGTCGAGGTCCTGCTGGTGGTGGTGGGAGCGGTCGACGATGCTGCTCGTCGTCTGGCCGTTGACGGCGTCGGCTGCGGTGGCGCTCGGGTTGTAGAGCGTCTCGGGCATGAAGAAGAAGATCATGAGGCCGACGACGCCCGAGAGGATGATGGTGAAGTAGTAGATCCACCGCCACGTCGTCACCGTCAGGAAGGCTGCGCCGACGATGGGGGCGGTGACGGGGCCGATGAGGAGGAGGAGGGCCCAGAAGGCGATGGCGGTGCCCCTGCGCTCCGGCAGGAACGTCTCGGAGACGACCGTGGCGGGAATGGTCTGGGAGCCCGACGCGGCGAAGCCGGCAAAGTAGCGCGCGGCGGCGAAGCTGTTGTAGGTCGAGGAAAACGAGATCCAAAAGGTGCAGCCGAAGAAGAGGAACCAGCTAAAGAGCATCGTGGGCCTCCTTCCGATGGAGCCGGCCAGGGCGTTCCAGAGGAGGGGCCCGGTGCCGAGGCCGAGGATCATGATGCCGATGGCGTTGGCCACCTGCGGGATGGTGGCATCGAGCGACTTGGCCACCTGCGGGAACGCAGTGAGGTGCGCGGCGGCCGTGTAGTTTGCCAGCCAGGCGGCGACCGAGAGCGTGACGAGGAGGAGGAGCTTCTTGGTCGTGGAAAAGTTGAGCGGGTGCGCCGGATCAGGGTGGTGCAGCGTCGAGCCCGTCATGGTGGCGGAGCGGAGTGTCACGGGATCAAGAAGGTCGGCGAGGGGAGAGGGAGAGGTGAGAAGGAGGAGATCAGGGTATGGGAAGACGTGCTAGGTTTCGTCGTTGCAGGGCGTGGTTGTCGTGGTCGTCGTCGCGGCTCTGAGAAGGGGGGGATAAGAGGAGCTGCAGGGGCTGCCAAGTCACGAAGGGGCGCCGGAGCGTGTATGAAATAGGGGCCAGGGGCAGCCGACTCGGGGAGGTAGATGGAGATGGAGGGAGGTGGAAGGAGAAGAACAAGAAGAAGCTCAGAGGGTATCGGGGCGTCAGGGCGTCAAGAGTCAGTCGTTGGCGGCGGCGGCGGCGGCGGCGGTTAGAGGTGGGGGGGAGGAAGGCGGAAACCCTCGCGGCTGTCTGTCTTGGCAAAAGAGGAAGACGAGGCGAGGCGCCATCCTCGCTCTGCCTCTCGGTATAAGTACACTCTCGCAAAGGCTTCCGTCGTTCGCAAAGCTATAGCTAGGTACTTAGTACGGCAGCTCACACATCACCGTACCCCGCAGTCGAAGGGTAGGCTCGTCGGCGATAGCGCAGGGACAAGGCGGGGCTCCGCAACGGCACGGCAAAGGCAATCGAGACGGGACGGCAACTGCAGTGAGGTGCACTATCGCTGTACAACCGCCCCCACACCACATTGCGACGACGGGCGCGAGGACCGAGTGCCTGGTCTGACCCCGTGCTGTACCCCGGATCTCTCCAAGCGGCTGCTGCTGTGCCAGGCAGGGGAGTGCGCCTGGGGATTGAGGTTTGAATGGCGCGCGACGCCCTGCCCTGCCATGCCATGCCATGCCATGCCATGCCGCCGTGCACTACCGTTCTACGTAGGGACTGCAACAGAAGTGCCACGCGAGCCAGCTCAGTGCGGGGGGAACGAGAGGAGAGGCTTCGGAAGAGGTTGCCGGGGAAGGGCTTGCTTGGACCAGTGACCAGAAGGGGGCCAGGCCACGAGGACATGGACGAGGGACAAAGAGGCATGATGGCGAGGCGGAGCGGATACCGCAGCCCGCTACGGGCAGCGGGCCATCGCCTGAGTGGCTTTGGGTACGGTACGAGTGAATCACAAGCCAAAGCGACTCTCTGGGCCGTAAGAAGGCGAGGGGCGCCGCGGTATCCGAGGGTCGAAATCGGTCAGCGAGAGGGGGGGAAGCGACAAAGCAACGTACGACGTCGTGAGCCATCTCGAACGACGGCCTCTGTTGCCTGGCAGGGCAAAGTGGGGCGGCCCTTTGAACCGGACGTCTGCGCCGCTCAGCCGCGCCCACCGCCGGCATCACGGTGCCGCCGCCCGCCCGCCCGCTCGCCCGCCTTTTAGCGCTCCGCTGCGGCGATTTTCTCGTCTCGTCACTTGCCGCGGCCCGCGCTTGCCGTCAAGCTTAGCTTCGTCGTCGTCGTCGTCGTCGTCGTCGCTGTGCGTGTGAGCTTGCGCTTGCGCTTGGCCTGGCGAGCTCGACCAAGGTCGTACATACAGCCAAGGTTGCCGCAATTCAAGAGGATGGCCCAACCGACTCGCCCGTCCGTAGGAATGGGATCGAGTGACGACGTCAAAGACGACCGCATGGCCAGGCCAGGCCAGGCCAGGCCAGGGCGACTGAGGGGCGGCCGTTGAAGAAATCCTCCGCGGCGCCGCTCTTTGATCACTTTGGGCGGGGATTGGCCGGTCAGTCAGCGCAGCGCAGCTCCAACGAAAGAGGCAGGAAAACTCTTTGCAGAACCTGAGCGGTTGCGGCGGTTCCAGTCGCCAGGGAGGCCAGCTCGCCTGCGCCCACGCTCAGACGAACCACGCGGTCCACGCGAGCTGCCTCTTAGCGCCCTGACTAGTCTGCCTCTTGGCTTGGCTTGGTTTGCCGCATCTTCCGTCGTTGCCTTGGCACCTCTCGCCCGGCTGGTCGGCGCTCGAGACGTCTGCCTGGCTCAGCTTCGGGTCCGCACTTTTGCTCCTCTGCCTGACCAGTGACCACTCTCCTCGGCCTCTTGCCGGTCTCCGGATGCCAACGTCGACTTGAGCCGTCGACGCCCCCGCACGCATCCCGGCTGCCGATGCACGTCAAACCTCGTCCGTCGGTGCCACCCCGCGCGTCCCGCCCCCCTCCCCCGGCCCCGCGCGTGTCAAAGCCAAACCGCGCCAGACGAGCACACCATATCGCCTCCCAGGCTTGCCATTCCATCGACGACGCACGCCTGCCACAACCAAACAGGCGAGGGATCAGCTGAGAGGCGTCGTACAGTGAACCAATCCTCCCCGACCATCTCGCTCCGACAATCACGCCAAGCTTCCAGGAGCGTGCAGAGACGCTGTACTGAAGCCTTGCTCGCCATCGGCCGTGGATCGACCCCGACGTCGAGTTGACACGCGAGCGCCACCCTGCTCCTCTCCCACGCTATCTCATACAGTACTGTACATACAGTACTGTACATACAGTACTGTACAGAGGGTCGCGTGGCGAATGACTCCGTCTCTATCGCTTTGGGCCGGCCAGTACCGAGCTGCCCAAGTCCGTGCCCCAACGTACGGCTCTAGATGGCACTCTGCACACCAGACGTGCTCGCCGACATGTCGATTGCAGGCAGCGATCCAGCCTCGTCTGCAAGTTTGGCCGGCATCGATATAAGTCGAGGTCAAAGGGGATCAAGTCCTTGATCAAAAGGTCCCATCCTCGCCCTCTAACGCCCTGCTCTCCGGAGATCTTTGCCCAAGATGGTCGTCGTCAGCAGCTCCTTCTTGACGACCCTGCTCGCGCTGCTGCTGCTCACCAGCGCCACCTCGGCCACGCCGGCGCAGCCCCGCGGCGCACCGCCCGCGTCCAACGCAGCCTCCCTCTCATCCCCATCATCGTTATCGCGTCGGGCGCCCAACTTCATCTACATCCTCTCCGACGACCAGGATGCCGCCTCTGCCACACGGGACGTCATGCCGCACCTGGCGCGCACCCTGTCCGAGGGCGGCAGCAACTACACGCACTTCTACACGCCCATGTCCATCTGCTGCCCGTCGCGCGTCGGCTTCCTGCGCTCGCAGCACGGCCACAGCCACAATGTCACCTACGTCTCGGCGCCCTTTGGCGGCTGGGAGCGCTACGTCGAGCTCGGGTACCGCGACGATGCCCTGCCCTCGTGGCTCCAGCGGGCCGGCTACCACACCTCGTACGTCGGCAAGCTCATGAACGGCAACACGCTCACCAACGCCCAGAGCGTCGCCGTGCACGGCTTCAACCGCTCCGAGATCCTCCTCGACCCGCACACCTACGCCTTCACCAACGCCACCTACAGCGTCGATGGCGGCCCGCCCGAAAACAGGCCGGGCGAGTACTCGACCGACCACATCCGCGACGTGGGCCTCTCGATGCTCGACGAGGCCGTCAAGAGCGACCAGCCCTTCTTTGTCGGCATCGCGCCCATCGGCCCGCACGCCGAGCTGCTGCCCGCGGACAAGAGCGTCTTCCTCCCGCCCGTCTCGGCGCCGCGGCACGCGCATCTCTTCCCCGACGCCACCATCCCGCGCACCCCCTCGTTCAACCCGGACCGACCCAGCGGCGCCTACACGATCCGCAACCTCACCCGCCTCGACGACGAGCAGGTGGCCTACCTCGACGAGTGGTACCGCCTCCGCCTCCGCTCCCTCCAGTCCGTCGACGAGCTCATCGGCGCCGTCGTCGACCGCGCCGAGCAGCTCGGCATCCTCGACAACACCTACATCATCTACAGCAGCGACAACGGCTACACCCTGGGCAGCCACCGCAGGCAGCCGGGCAAGACGACCGGATACGAGCAAGACATCCGCGTCCCCTTTTTCGTGCGCGGGCCCGGCGTCCCGGCCGGCGGTCTGCGGGACGACGTTCACAGCAACATCGACGTGTCCGCCACCATCGCTCATCTGGCGGGCGTCGAGACGCAGTACGAGCTCGACGGAAGGGTCATGCCCTGGGCGCGTCCTGTCGGTCGCGAAGGCAAGCACGACAAGTCGATCGGGACCGCGGCTGACGGCGTGGATGGGGCATTGACGGGGACGTCGACGCACCACCTCTCCGAGTACTGGGTCTACCTGCTCGACGAGGGCAAGTACGCCGGGGAACAGCAGGCCGCCCTCTACCGCGCGCTGCGGGTCAAGGACGACGGCGCCAACTGGGCCTACACCGTGTGGTGCAACGGCGAGCGCGAGCTCTACGACATGAATGTGAGTGGCGCGTCTGGACCTGGCGATGACTGCTGCGGTACTCACCTCGACCCTTCACTCCTGGCTACCTCGTTCCCTCCTTGCCACTCGACAGGTTGACCCGCACCAGATGAACAACCTCCTCCTCCCCCCGTCGACCAACGGCACGGCGCTGGCGGAACCGTTTGCGCCGCTGCAGAGCCGCACCTCGTCGTCGCACCGCGTGGCCACGCGGCTGGATGCGCTGCTCCTCAACCTCAAGAACTGCAAGGGCCGGGCGTGCCGCGAGCTCTGGACCGCCCTCTTCCCGCGCGGCGAGGTGCAGTCGCTGCGCCAGGCGCTCAAGACGGAGTGGGACGCCTACTTTGACGCCGTCCCCCGTCTGCATTACACGAACTGCACGCCTGGCTTCAGGAGGGAAAACGAGCTGCCGGATTGGAGCGACGACCTGGCGTACGACGGCGCGAAGGGCAAGGGGCCCAAGTAAAAGTCACCTTGGCAGCGGCGGCGGCGGCGGTGGTGGCAGGCATGTATCGTAGACAACCCATAGATGCGAGCGACAGAGCGAGTGACCCACGCCCTACGGCACCTCGCGCAGCCCCGTGGCAAAGGCGACCGAGGCGTTGATGATGCGCTTGACGGCCTCGACCTCGTCGTCGTCCCGCGGTGCGTAGATGAGGGTGTACGTCGGCGGCAGGCCGACTTTGCGCTGCACTTTGTTCGCCGCACCTGCTCCGGCCCGACCACCTGCCCACCACCCTGCGCCGCTCCACCACCGAGCCGAACCCGAAATGCTCCACCGCCGAGCCAGCCAGGCGGGCCAACCGATCCAGAAGCCCGTGTAGGCCGGGCACCCGGCGAGGCCGTGCAGCTCTCCCCATCCCTTGCCGATGACCTCGTCGGCATCTTCGGGCGAGAGGACGAGGTGGAGGCTGCCGTCCTGCTTGCCGGGCGCGTCAGGCGGGGCGTGGACGTGGCAGAACTCTGCGCCGGGCAGCGACGAGAGGAAGAGGCGCGACAGGTCCGAGGGGAAGGCGGCGGAGCGCGTGGAGCGCGAGGGTGCGTCGGAGCGGGTCACGAGGGTGTGGGTGAGCGAGAAGAGGGCGGTGGACGAGGGTTCGATGCGGGAGGACGAGATGAGTAGGTGCGAAGGGTGGTTGGCGGCCAGCTGCCGCAGGTGCGCCTTGAGCGCCTGTGCGGGTGTGCGCGAGGGAGAACATAACAGCGTGATCAGCCAGGGTCGGCGTTGCACCTTGTACCAGCTCGATGACCCACCTCTTCGCTGCCAGTCTCGTCGAGCTGGTCGACCTGCCGATGCGGAGCCACTCCGGCCGTCTTTGGCCTCCCGCCCCTCCTCGATCCCAGCTGGCCCTTCAGATATCCCCTGCCACCACCATCGGCGAGTGGAAGGTAGTGGCGGCTACTTGTGCGCCAGAACCTTGCCAGGGCAAGCGGCTGAAGCACGAGGGAGTGTACGAGCCAGCCGAACAGGTTGTGCGGCAACGGTCCGCCGCCTCCCAGCGAGATGTAGAGGCGGTAATCGCGGTAGCCCGTCGACGCGAGGTTTGCCACGAGCAGCGCGACCAGACTCGAGACGAGGAGCGGAGATGTGTCGTAGACTGCGCGGGCGAGACGCACTGGCCGCCATGCTTGGATATACGTGGCCATGTCCGCGATGATACCGGAAAGGCATGGAGGCAGGAGGGAGGAAAGTGTGGCGGCGTGGTCTCGAGCGAGCGGTGGGCCAGGGTCCAGCGCCGGCGCCCGTGCAGCAGCGCTCCCCCCCGCTGCCCCCGAGCTTTCCGCACGAGAGGCGGGCTGCTCATCAGGCCAAGGACAAAGCTCGCCGACAAGCTTTCGTCCTGCTCTCGACTCTGCCATGCTGGATTCGTGAGATTGAAACAAGGCTGTTTACAGTGCGTGAGATGACGAGGGGAGCGTTGCTTTCGTGGGCGAGATCACAAGGCGAGGCGAGCCCGCAGGGCATCAAGCGGCGGCGCTTCACCAGGCCATCTTGGCGACGACGCCGCGCGGGTAGCGGCGGACGAGGTACTTGCGTCCCTCCTCGACGAGGAGCATCGTCGCGCCAAAGGCCATCGGCAGGAAAAAGTGCTCGACGGACACGCCGCGGGTGAGAAAGACGCGCTGGAGGGCGGGGATGTAGGAGAGGAAGACGGCGAGGACAAGGGCAAAGGCCATGGCGGGGAATAGGGCGAGGTTCTGGGTGCGCGCGTTGCCGATCGGAGGCTGCTGGAAAAGGCTGCTGAGCTTCTGCGTGCGCCACCCGAGCAGGTTGAACCACTGCATCAGAATCAAGTTGAAAAAGTAGACGGCGTTGGCCTGGTAGAGGACCTCGTTGAAGAGGGCCGGCGACTCGGTCTGCACGCGCCCGCCGCCGTAGCGCAGCCACATGTCGCTGAAGGGGACGCCGTGCCGCTGCATCCACCAGAATCCCATGGCGCACGAGGCAGCCGTGACGGGGAGGCCGACGAAGAGGTAGGCGTGCGTCAGCAGGCGCCAGTCGGCCAGGCGGTCGGTCCTGACGTTGCGCGGCTTGCGCTTGAGCAGGTCCGACTCGGGCTTCTCGAGGCAGAGCGAGAGCGACGGCAGCACGTCGGTGCCCACCGACACAAAGATCATCTGCAGGTTGCTGAGGATCTGCGGCAGGCCAAAGAAGAACGACAGCAGCACCGCCCACAGCTCGGCAAACGTGCCCGCCGGCAGCAGGTAGGCCACCGTCTTCTTGAGGTTGCAGAAGACCAGCCGGCCAAAGACGAGGGCGTCGACGATGCTGGCAAAGCTCTCGAGCAGCACCATGTCGGCCGCCTCCATGGCCACCGATGAGCCGCCGCCCATGGCGATGCCGATGTCGGCCTGCTTGAGCGAGGGCGCGTCGTTGACGCCGTCGCCTGTCATGCCGACGCAGCCGCCGCGCGCCTGAAACTCTTTGACGATGCGCAGCTTCTGCTCGGGCGTGGTGCGAGAGAAGACGATCTCGTCGTACCGGCAGCATTGCTCCCACTGCGCCTCGGCCATCTGCATCAGGTCGCTGCCCGTCAGGCTGAGGGCGCGCTGCGGACGTGTGTCGTTGCCATCGGCGAAGGTGTCGTACTCGGGCAGCGAGGCGGTCGAGAGCGCGTCGAAGCGATCCACCTTTTCGGCGGTGACGATGCCGCACTGGCGCGCGATGGCCTCGGCCGTCAGCTGGAAGTCGCCGGTGACCATGAAGAAGCGGATGCCCGCGCCGCGGCAGGTGCGCACCACCTCGGGGATCTCGGGGCGCGGCGGATCGACGATGCCAACCAGGCCCACGACGGTGAGGTCGACGTTGAGAGCGAGCGCCGCCGCATCCTCGATCGGCAGCGAAGTGTCGATCATCGTCGACGTGACGATGCGGCGGGCCAGCAGGATGACTCGCTGGCCGCGCGACGACCAGGCTGCCTGGGTGGCCATGAGCGACTGTCGGATCTCGTCGGTCAGCGGCACCACCTCTCCCGACGCGTCGAGGGCGTAGGCGCTGCGCTTGAGCAGGACATCCGGCCCACCCTTGGCCAGCAGGATCAGGTCACGCTCGGCATCGAAGCGCTCCGCCTCGGCGATCGAGATTGCACGGCTCGCAGCGCCAGCGTCCGAGGCGCGGACAAGCTTGAGCATGAACTTGTTCTTGGAGTTGAACGCGAGCTGGAAGCGCGTCGTCCAGGCGCTGGAGAGTCGCTCGACGCCGCTAGCCATCTCCTCGGCCATCTTGAGAATCGCGGTGTCGGTGGCGTCGCCGTGCACAGTGCGCTCGCGGACGGGCAGGTGGCACGAGGCGGCGTCAAAGGTGGCGGCGTTGCAGACGGCGCCGACAAGCTGGAGCTGGGTGAAGGCCGAAGCGAGCGGGCCGCCCGTGGTCATGTGGTCGCGTGCGTCGAGCGGGTCCGAGGTGAAGCCGTGGACGCCGACCGAGGTAACCGTCATGCGGTTGCTCGTCAGGGTACCCGTCTTGTCCGAGCAAAGGACCGTGATGGCTCCGAGCGTCTCGCAAGTTGAGAGCTGCTTGCAGAGGATCTTGGCCTTGGCCATCTTGCGGGCGGTGACGGTGAGCGAGAGGGTGACGGCAATCGGCATGCCCTCTGGGATAAAGGCGACGAGGATCGAGACGACGTTGACCAGCAGCGCCGACGTCGACATAAAGTCGGGGTGCCTGGGGCGCAGATAGGCGGCCCAGAAGATGACGCAGACGACGGCGACGCCAATGGCGATGGCGGCGATGGTGTAGACAAACAGGCGGACCTCGCGCTCGAGCGTCGTGAGGCCCGTCCGCGGACGGTTCGTCATCTTGGCGATTCGGCCAAAGACGGTGTTGTCGCCCGTCGCGACGACGAGGCCGAGCGCCGAGCCGTTGACGCAGCTGGTGCCGGCCAGGGCAATGTTGCGGGTCTCGAGGTAGTTGTGCTCGGTCATGTCGACCGAGCCAGCCACGGCGTCAGCCTCGCCCGTGACGACGCTGCGGTCGAACTTGGCGTCGGAGCAGGCGATGATGCGGCAGTCGGCGGCCACCTTGCAACCGAGCGAGATGACGACGACGTCGCCTTGCACCAGTTCGGCGGCCGGGATCGAGTGCTTCTGGCCGTCGCGGACGACGATCACCGCCTCGGGCAGCATGCCGGCGATCGACTCCATGACCCGGCCCGTGGACCAGTCCTGGTGGGCGTTGAACGCCGCCTGGAGCACGACGACAAAGACGAGCACGCAGGCGAGGGCGAGGTTGGACACTTGCGGGTGCGGGTTGCCCAGCGGCTTCCAGGCAATGAAGCAGACGATGGCACCGGCGACGAGCAGCGGGCCGAAGCCGCCAAAGACGTAGCCAAAGAGCTTGCGGGCCCAGCGGTTCGGCGGCTTGGACATCTCGTTGCGGCCGTACTGCTTGAGGCGGCGCTCGGCCTGCGAGGTGTCGAGGCCCGCGTCGGCCGCCGAACCGAGGCGCTTGAGCGCATCTTCTGCGCTGATGGAGTGCCAGTCGAGCTCAGACAGTTCTGTCGGGTCAGGCGCCGCGAGGGGAACGCAAGAAAGGAGGTCAGCATGTGGTCTGCTCGCCAAGACGACCGCCCCCGCTCCTCGTCGACTCTGCAAACGCACCCTTGACCGTCTTCTGCTCGCGCTTCTTTCGCTCGATGCGATCGTTGAGCCCGCCCTGGGACAGCTGCAGGCTGAGCGTCTTGAACTCGCCCGGCACCTTGGCGCCCGCCTCGACGCGTGCCGGACCGCGGATCGAGGGCGCAACGCTGTAGGTGCGCTCCAGCGTCTTGTTGGTCTGCAGGCGGAGGCGCGAGGGACCTTGGCTCTCGAAGGTGGCATTGTGTGTCTTGTTGAGGATGGATGGGTGGCCAACGCCGCCCTTCTCGAGGTCGTGGTCGTGGTCGAGGTCGAGGTCGAGGTCGCGCTCCTTGTCGTCCTGACCGTCCAACGAGTGCTTCTCGGGATCCATCTCGGGCGAGGGGCTGCGGTCCGGCGAGGTGGTGGAGGTGGCAGCTGGGTTGGTCTTCCGTGGTGGACAGGAGCACAAGGCGGAGGAAAGTGGGGAGGACGATGAGAGACTCCGGGGAGGGCGAGGGATGGCGGCGAGAGTACGATGAAGGTCGCCCTGGCTTCCTTATAGGCTCCTCTCTGTCGTTGTGACCCGCGCGGGCGGCCAGGAAGGGGTGGACACGGCGCCGAGCGACGAGCGACGAGGACGAACGTTGCGCCATCGACCAGGAGCGCGGCGAGGGGAGGCGTCTCTTGCCATTCACAGGCGCCGTGGCTGTGCAAGGCGGCCTGGGACGAGAAAGCGGCAAGGAGCCCGCCGTCAGATCCATCCACGAGCCGACTCGGGCTGGCCTGGCCAGGCAAGCAACGTGGCCACTGGACGGCGAGGCGAGACGGTGATGGCCAGTAGGGCGTCGAGGTGGGCGGAAAGCACTCACCACTGGGCGCCGCAAGGCCAGGTGGACGACGAAGCCACGCGGCGCTGCTGAAACAAGCTCAGAGCGCTGCGGCTGGTCGACCCACCGACGATGGCCTCGCCGACGCTTGCCCCTTTGGCCGCGCTGCCAGATGATCCCGAGTCGATAAGGGCCCGAGGGCAAGGCTGGGTGGGCGCGCTGTTGATCTTCCAGCCCAGCAGCGGCGCAGGGAGCTCCGGCATGGTGGCATCGCTGCTTCTCCCCAAGTGGCAGGCGGGTTGTTCTCTGCTTGTGAGCCGTGCCGCCGCCGGCGGGGGAATGTACACCAGGAGTCGTGCGGGGCTGGACCAAGCCGAGGGTCGAGGGTCGAGGGTGACGGAGAGGGTCGAGGGTGACGAAGAGGGTCGAGGGTTACCACGTAACAGGCACCGCGCATGGCCGACCGGCCGGCCGGCAAGGAAGCAAGCACGGCCAGGCCATCGTCCGTATCGGGAGCGAAGCGGGGGGCAGCCCACCTCCTCGGACGACGCATCGCCTGCAACATGACGGGCGAGGTGGAGCGACCTTTGCCGCCTTTGTCTTTGGATGGCCGCATGGCGAGGCTGCGGCGCAGAGATCCGCCGCCCTCTTTGACAGCCTCGAACTGCGCTCTGCCTGCCTCGTCGATCGTCATCGAGGTTGACCGAGCCAGCGACCCAGCCTTTCCTTTCGATCGGACCGTACGTGTTCGCCGGCGTGACCTGACAGCCTGATGGGCTCGTCGTGCGGCCTTTGACAACATCGTCCAAAGGTGCGGGCCGGTCGCCCTCATTGGACGGTCCACATCGACGTACGTGGGTCGAGGGTGAGGCGGACGAAGGCGAGGGCAAGACAGGGCGCGCATGGAAGCCGTGGACGCAGGAGTCGGTCGATCTTTGATGGCTGGCGCATGGCAGGCCAGGCTGTTCGCCGCCACGCGACAGCATCCATCCGCCCAATCAAGCTAAGAGCAGGTCAGGAGCGGGCGGTTTGGATGTCCCAGAAATAGCATACCGGCCCCAATCAAGCAGACGCCGGGAATTGACAGCCTGTCGGGATGCATGGATCGAAGCAAGGCCGTCACCAGCACCAGGGAGATGGAGCATGCATGCTGCCGAGTTGCCTGGTCTGCCTGCTGTGGCTGGGTCGAGGGTTACGAAAGGTGTGGTGGGGTCGGGGCCCACGACCTTCGGGCCGAGCGAGGGCGTCCCTCAAATGGCCAACCAGGGGTCCCCTCTCGACTTCAACCGCCGCGCGTCTCTCTCGTGCGGCTGCACAGCACACGCAGTGCCAGCGCCCTTTCCGATCTCCATCATTCGGTCCAGAGTTGTCACGGTCTGCTCGCCCGCTTCGACAGCTCGCTCAGGCAACGCGGATGTCGGCATTCGCCATCGCACACAGGCATCACGGCGCAGATGGGCACACGACGGGCCAGCAAGGATCGTGACAAAGGGTCGATTTCGTCATTGATGAAGGATCCGTTCGAGCTCCCCTCACCACGCCGGGACAGGACGGGGCCCGCAGCATGACCTGCAACGACCAGACCGCCATCCCAGCGCGGCTGGGTGTAAGCGTGCGAGATGCTTTTTGGGTGTCCGGACAAGGATCATCAAGGGGGATAGGCGAAGACCGACGCACGGGCGTCACGAGGGAGGGGTGGAGAGGGGTCAAGCGTGGCGCAGGAGAGGCCAAGGAGCGGCGAGGATGGACCGCCGACGGGAGAGACCGCGCGCATCAGGCTACACCCGGTTGCAGGGCCGCCGCCGGCGTGCGCCGCTCGCCTGCGCCTGCCCACCACCGCAGGTCCACCAGGGCAAGGGCGACCCGCTTAGTAGAGGGTGAAGGGCTTGCCCATGGTCGACTTGATGGTGAGCGACTTGACGTTCTGCCACTGCTTCTTGAGCAGCGAGATGAGGAAGTTGATGGCGAGCATGATGTTGGCGAGCAGCTGCTCGTCGGTCATCTGGACGTGGCCAATGGCGACGGCAAGGCAGAGGACCTTCTTGAGCTGGAACTTGATCGTGCTCTTGACCTCGTTGACCTTCTTCTCGAGGTCCTCGCTGTGCGAGACCGGGGTAGGGAACTTGCCGGCCTTGGACAGACCGGGGCCGAGCAGACGGGGAATCTGCTTGATCAGCGCCTCGGAAGCAAGGAAGGCGTCGTACTTCTTGGCCAGCTTCTTGACAAGCTTCTTGTTCTTGTTGAGCTTCTTGAGGTCCTCGACCGTCATGTACTCGAGCTCAATCAGCTTGGCACGGTCGACATCGGCAGCGTCGGCCAGAATGCACATCGTCATGCGCGGACGAGGCACATGGGGAAGCTTGATGGTGCCCGAGAAACGCTTGTCACGCGACTGTCGAAACGCACAGCCCCAGAGAGGCCACATCCGGTCAGCCAAGTTGAGGCGCAAAGCCGCCCAGATCATCCCAACAGCATACCCACAGGATCGTAGTTCTTCAGACCGATCTGCAGCTCGACAGTCTCGCAGAAGTTCCTCCTCTTGTCGGAGCTCGCCTGAATGAGGTCCTTGATGGTAGCTCGCACGCCTGGGGAAGGAGGAGGGAGGGCGGAAGGGGGCGTTGGTTTGAGTGATGAACTCGCAAGGATGTCGAGACAGAGCGCCAGCCGAGGCCAGGCGAATACGACGGGCCGGATTGCACGCCAGCGATCCGTGACAAGAGATCGACAGCTACTCACTTGACACTTGAATCTTCGACATCTTGACGGATAGGATGGGTTTGAGGGGGTGGTGGTGTCGGGAGGAGGAGGTGGGCCGACGACGGTTCTGGTCGTCCCCGCTCGCCGTCGCCCGCCCGACCCCGCGCGCGACGAAAAAATCTTCGCTTTGAAGTCGGTTCCGCTGCATCCTGCTAGATCGGCCGAGCCATCGAAGATGGGCTCGACCTTGCCATCTCTTTCGCGCGAAAAAAAAAAAAAAAAAGCGTCGAGTCTAGAGTTCGGGAGTCGGCCCTTGAACCTTGTTGGCTGTACCCCGAGAACCGCAGCCGGGCTGGTGCACGGCCGGGGCCCCGCGGCAGCCGAAAGGCACGCGTGAGGTTCAGGCGAGGCCGTCCTGCACTCGCTTCGCACCCACACCACCACCACCATCTCACTCTTCGATCGTGCAAGAATGGCCTTCTTCAAGGTACCGGCATGGGCGGAGCTGCGGCCGGTCGAGTCGCTACAACACGCCGTGGTCAACCTGGTCATCGTTGCGCTCTCCATTGCCGCCCTCGTGCTCCTCAACCGCTCGACGACTCGGCTCCAAAGTCGAGGTCCGACACGGCCGGCGTTCGGGTGAGGTGACCCCCTTCGTGCTGACCTTGCGGGCGCGGTATCTCGCGGGCGTGAGGGTCGGCTCGTTCTTGCACGCAGCGCGGCGTGGACGGTGCTCGACACCTCGTCTGCGCGGCCAATTTCATCCCCTGGCCGGCTGCGGACGATGACTTGGCGCTCAGACGGGCTTTCAGGAAAGAACGATGGACGCTGCAGGATGGCCAGCCCTGCCTTGAGAAGCTCGACACGCCGGAGATTCCGCCCTTCCATCTGCGCCTGGCTCGTCCAACTCGCGACTTGGTTGATCGTCGCGCAATGCTCAGTAAACGCCATCCCGCGATCGAGAAGGGCGCTGTCCAAGCCTACCTGCATTCGTGCCACGACGGCAATCAGGACGGCCGCCACCCCTCTACTACTGCGCCGCCTTGGCGCGCTCCTTTTTCTTCATCCTCCTCTCCATCTCCAAAAACGCCTTCATGGTCGGATCGAGATCGCCAATGACCTGGTCCACCTCCCTCTCCGCCTTGGCCTTTACATCCTCGCCGCCCGATGGACCGGTCCCGGACTCGGCGCCAGGGTCCGACGACGGGAACGAGCCCAGCAGGTCCTCGCGCCACTCGTCGGCCGCGACGGGCGGCTGCAGCGCGGCGAGGCGGGCCCGTACGTCTTGCAGGCGCGAGTGGAAGTCTTCGAGGTCCTCGGCGTAGATGTCGTACGCGCAGTGGGCGCAGCCTGTCGATCGGTTGTCGCCGTAGCGTGGCGTGGAGTGGCATGGCGTGGGGCTCGTCAGTCCGGACGCCTCGACGCGAAGGGGGAAGCAGAAGCCGACTGGTCCAACCGAGGAAGCGGCCACGTACCGGACATGCAACATTCTGGGCCGCGGTCGGGTATGAGAAGCAAGATGAGGAAAAGCGGCGTGTTTCAGCGAACCGCTGTGCGCGGGAAGCGCCGTATTCGCAGCGGCGGCGGCAGGACCTACCATCAGGACCAGGCGGCGGCGGTTTGAGTGGGATCGTGATGCCACGAATGACCGTCGGGCCCATCGGCTTGCACTCCGCCTCGTCTGCACCCTCGACGGGCGGAAGGGGCGGGCTGGCCGAGTCGGACTCGACAGTGTCCTGCCGCGCCGTCATCGGCGATTCGGCCCTGGACGGCGTCACTTCAGCCGGGAGCACCTTCCTCCCGAGATCCACGCCGCCCGCTTCGGCATTCGCATCGCTGCCCGTTTCGACAAAAGACCCCGCGGCGAATCCAGGCGAAAGACTCGTCACCGTCCCCTCCGTCTCGACCGGAGCGACGATCCGAGAGCGAGGGAACCGATCGTTGAGGTTGATGCCGTGCCCTGTCGGTCATTGCGGGGCAACACAAGACGGGACAACCGAAGGACAAGGTCGAAAGGGCGTGTAAGGCTGGCATTCCATGGATCTGCTCCGCCCCGCTCTATCCGGACACAGAGTGCAGATGCTCACGTCTCGCTGGCCTCGGTCGGTCTCTACTGCCGATCGTCTTGCGGAGCTCTGCTCCGAGGGAGGCCGGGCCCGTATCGCCCGACCCGGCGGCACCTCCGGCACCGCCTGCCTCCCTCTGCTCGAGGACGCGACGCGCTTCGCGGACGATCCTCGACGTATGGAACTCTCTTCGGCCATCCGGCATCGAGGGCGCGGACGCCGCGCGAACGCCCTGCACCACAGCGGCAGACGGCGGCGAAGCGACGGGACCGAACTGGTACTCTTGCTCGATCGACTTGAAGAGGCCCCGGCAGCTGACGCGGGCCTTGAGGCGGGCGCACAGGAGAAAGGCGCCGCTCAGCTTGCGGTTGAGGCTGTACGTCTCCTCGGGCGGCGGCGTGAGGCGCTCCTTGAGCATCAGCGGGATCTGCGCTTTGACGCGGTCCGTGATCGTCTGCGACTCGAACGGGTACGGATCAGGCGAGCCGTCGCGGAACGGCTCGCCGAGCGCGATCATCGAGTCGACGTGGGCCCTCTCCATGCGCTGCCGGGGGTTCAGTCGCGAAGGTCAAGACGCGCAGATACGTCAGCACGCCGTCGCCCTCGCCTCGCCGCCACGGTGGCGCAACAGAGCCTCACGCGGCCGAGCTCGACTCACCTCGCTCTCCTCGCCGGTTAGGTAGCCGACCTTGCGGCTCCACTGGACGCACTCGTCGTGGTTGCCCCTGATGGCGGCCTGAAGCATCTTGAGCCAGTCGTCCATAAACTCCTTGGAGTACTCGCGCGTGGCGCCAAAGTCGATGAGCTGGAGCTTGCCGTTGCGCTCGTTGTAGAGGAAGTTGGTCCAGTTCGGGTCGGTTTGCATCAGGCGGAAGCGGAAGAGCTCCGAGAGCGACAGGTTGAGGATCGACCTGGCAATCTGGTCGCGCTTCTCCTGCGTGTAGCGCGAGGCCTGGGTCAGCGGACGGCCCCGCATCATCTCGGTGACGAGGACCCTGCGCGTCGACAGCGCGTCGACCACCTTGGGCACCTCGAACTCGGCGGATCCCTCGAGGAGCGCGCGGAACTTGCGGCCCATCTCGGCCTCGCGCTCGTAGTCGCACTCGTCGCGCAGCTCCCGGCTCATGACCTTGAGCGAGTTGTCGAGGAAGAGGCCGCGCGGCAGCAGCGCCGAGGCCGAGACGAGCCAGCGGATGTACGAGAGGTCCGAGTCGATCGACTCGAGCACGCCGGGGAACTGCACCTTGACCGCCACCCGCCTCCCCGCCATGCTCGGGTCGTCGGCAAAGTCACGCCGCAGCGTGGCCGAGTGCACCTGGCCGATCGAGGCGCTGGCAAACGGGATCTCGTCGAAGCTCTCAAAGTAGCGCTCCTTCCAGTCCGAGCAGCCGAGCTCGGCCGACATGACCTTTTGCATCTGCCACACGGGCATGTAGTTGGCCGCGTTCTGCACGCGCAGCAGCACCTTTTCGATCTGCGGCGGCAGCACGTTGGTGTCCTGGATCGACAGGAACTGGCCCAGCTTGAGAGCAGCGCCGCGCATCGTCGATAACTTGTCGACGAGGCGGGAGATGTTTTGCTCCGAGAGCACCATGCCGCCGCCGCCCGACGAGTCGCCGCCGCCGCCGCGGAAGAACTGGCCGGCGGTGCCCACCGCGAGACCGGCCCCCAGGCTGCCGTAGTGGAAGAGGCGGCCCAGGCGCGACGAGGGCACCTTTGCGGCGCGCAGCGGTGTCTCGCGCACCTCGGTGGCCGCATCGTACTCTTCCTGTTCCGCGCCGATGACGTCGGCTGGCGGTGCCGTGGCGTCGACGCCTACATCGGGGACGGCCTCGGGCGTCCCATTAGACGGCGCTGCCGTCCGTAATGGCTGCGGGGCGACTTGTACGACAGGTTCCACTGGATCCGACGTGTCGGTCGGAGGACTTGGCGGGCTCGACGTTGGTGCGACTGGTCCCGCTGTCGGATGTGCCGCAGTGTTCGCCTCGACGGCGGATACAGACGACGCCGCTGCAGCGGTGTGGGCTGGCTCGGGCTCGCCATAGTAGGTATGCAGGCTATCGTCGAGCCCGCGCATCAGGGCCAACCTGGCCGCGGCGTCGGCGTCGACGCTCGGGTCACGGGTGACGGCGCTGTGGCGGCTGCTGCCGCTGTGTACGACCTTCATCTCGGTGTGCGTGCCGTCGGGTGCGCGAGGAGGCAGCGATACTCTGTCGTCTATCGTTGGCGTCCGGTCGTCGTAGTGCGGTGGAGCGGCAGGTGGGTTGAGCGTCGAGTGGTCCTGGGTGGAAGAGGTGGACGTGGATGAGGGTTGGGCTGGCTGTGCGGGGGGTTCCGAGGGAGTCGTGAGCGTGTCTTGAGGCGAAGCAGTCTGGGAGATCTGGGCAGCTCTGATGTGCGTGGACCACGGACGAGGCTTTGGGCGGGGTGGTGGTGGGGTCGTCGGGCTGGCAGCACCCGGTTGTGGGACCGGAGCGGCCGTGGCCGAAGTCGAGGCCAAAGACGAAGCCGCAGCGTCGTGCGATGCTGGACTCGACTCATGATGCGGTTCGACGGCAGCAGGGTGGTGCATTGGCGAAGTCTGGGCAGGTGTGGCGGCGGCGTTTTGGTGCACCTGGGTAGGCCATGGTGTAGATGGTTGTGGGTGCAGAGGACGGGTTGCCGAGGCGGGAGCGGCGACGACGATGCGCTTTGTGATCTGGCAGACTGCGGAGGCGACTGCTGCTGCGTCGTTGAGGGACGAGCGCAGCATGGTTGCCGAAGTCGTTGCACAAAGGCGTCTAGGCGGGACGAGGGGGACGTGAGGAGGGCAGGCCAAGGTGGTGATGATGATGGAGGCGGGAGGCGGAGCCAAGAACCGAGGGTTTTGTGGGCCTGGCCTGGCCTGGCCTGGCCTGCTGCAGAGCTGCCTGCTGAGCTACGTTTGTTGCGGAAGTCGGAAGCTGGCGGGGCGACCTCCACCTGCTGCCTTGGGCCCAGGCCTGGCCCGGCCTGGCCAGGCCAAGCGACGCCAAGCGCTGCCTCCCCGGGCCGACGGCAAGAGAGTGGCGACGCGGGCCACCAAGGCCAAGGCCAGAGGCCTGGCTGCCGGCCTGACCTGGCC
>NW_006920872.1:969462-975460 GCF_000417875.1 Pseudozyma flocculosa PF-1
CGGGCGGGCTGTGCCAAGCCTGCCTGATGCCTGCCGCCTGCCGCCTCGTCTGCGAGCCTGCAGCCCACGGACTCGGGCGGCGGCGGCGAGGGGGAGGGACCCTGGCCAGCCTAGGCCTCTCGTCGGGCTGCCAGCTTCTGCCTCCCTGCCTGATGAGCCCAAATTTTGACTGGCCAGCGCCTGCCACAGACCAACACACCGTACCGTCCATCTGGCCGCCGGTTGGCCTCCCTACCCTCTTGCTTCCCACTCCCACCTTTTTACCGCCAGCCTCGCGCCCTCCGTTACGTTGCTCCTCGAGGCTCGCCGCTGCCACCGCCGCAGCCTTCGTTCCGTACAACCGCGCAGACCGGCACCTTCGCTGCATTTGTTCCCATCGCTGTCTAGATTGTCGCCCACCACCACCACTGACGGCAACCTCGCCGCACTCGACCATGGCCGTGACCCTTGCACGGCAGCATACCCGACCCCCGGCACATCGGATACCCAGCTGCCGGGGCCCTGCGCTCACATCTGCAGCATCGCCACTGCCATCGCCACCACCGTCATCATCACCTTCACCACCACCACCACCACCACCACCACCAGCAGCAGCAGCGACGATGACGACCCGCCGCCGCTTGCCCCGCCAACATAGCTCTCTCTTCCCACCGATACCCGGGCCAACCGCCAAACTGTTAGCGCTCGCCTACCTCTGCCTCCTGCCCTGGTCCAGCGCACAGCAGGCTACGCAGCCCCCCACCTCGCCCAGCGCTTCATCCTCGGCCACCTCGTCACAGACGCCCACCAGCACCACGCTATCGCCGGCCACGGCGACCCCCGTCGCGCTCAACGACTCGTCCGTCGTGCGCGCGCGCCTCAACCTCAATGCCACCACCGGCGCCTTTTTCAACTTCACCATCCCCGCATCCGCCTACGCCTCCGACGACACCGTACGCACCTGGGTTTCGCTCTCCCTCTGCGACGGCCCCGACATCCCCCCCTACAACCTCACCGAAAACACAAAGCCCACCAAGAAGCTCCTCAAGAGCCTCGGGATGAGTGCGGATGAAGCCCGGGCCTCGACAAACGTCGCCATCTACGCCTCGTCGGACCCAGACACCCAGCGGCCTGGGCCCGACAGCTCCGGCCTGCCAGCGAGCTGGAAGAGCTATGCCGTCGGCGGCTGGGCCTCGCTCCAGCTCGACGTTCGTCAGAGAGAGGACGACAAGGACCAGCCCATCTGGCTCGGAGTATGGCCACCCGTCGACACCCGCAACCAGACCACCGGCGTATACGAGATGCAGCTCGTCGCCAGCACGATCGGTGAGTAGGCTCCCGATCCTCCTCCCCTCTTTCCGCGCCCCGACTCTCGTCGCTTGCTTGGCCCCGTGGAAAGCTGAGGCACTCGACGCTTACCCCTCGCTCGCCGCCCCCCTTCCGCCTTGGCGTTGCGGCACTCGACGCCTACTCTCCGCACGCCTCCCCCCCTTCCGCCTTGCCCTTCTCCCGCATCACCGCCCCGACCGCCCCGACAGCCCAGCTAGAGGCGGTCGACGATTCGCTGCGCGGACGGCTCGACGACACCGACACAACCAACGCAATGTTCCTCTCCTCGCCCTATACCACCAAGCCGGCGCCCAACCTCACGGCCATCGTGCTGCCCTCGGCGGGCAGGTACTCGCTCGCCACGGTCTCGCACTTCAACTCGTCGTTCTGCGCCATCCAGGACGCCTGGGGTGCGCTCCAGCGCAGCCCCAGCCGCGTCACGGTCAAGACGTCCGAGACGGAGCGCTTCACGGCGTACAACAACGTCACCGACGACTTCCGCACCCAGTTCCTCGTCAGCGGGCTGCAGCCGGGCACCAACTACACGACCTGGCTCGTCCAGACCGAGGCCATCAACAACGACCCGGCGCGCGGCCTCACCTACACCCTCTACCCGTCGTTCAAGATGCAGACCAAGCGCAACGACTTCTGCCGGCTGGTCTACGACGTCGACTTCTGCCCCAACGTCGCCTACTCGATCCCCGTCAGCCCGGACGTGTCGACCGAGTCGGCGCTCGCCACCATCAACCGCACCGTGGCGCCCAACTACTCCAACTTTAGCGCGCTCGTCGACACGTTCCCCTGCGGAGACTCGCTGTTTGGCATGTACTCGTACGTGCAGAGCTGCGACACGTGCAAGAGCTCGTACCTCGACTGGCTGTGCGCGGTGACGATGCCGAGGTGCACCGACAGCCTGTCGGATCCGCAGACGCAGTCGCGTGCCAGCCAGGACGGCCGCAGCCTGACGGGCGCGCCGACGGGCGAAAACGTGGACCTGCTGCCCTACGTCGTCAACCGCAACGCCACAAACTCGAAGCGCAGCTACATTGGCGACGAGCTGGGCGCCGGCAGCTACGGCGAGGTGCTGCCGTGCATCTACAACTGCTACTACGTCGAGCGGACCTGCCCGCCGATCCTGGGCTGGACGTGCCCGGCGTGGGACGTGACGGCGCAGCGCGACTACGGCACCTTTGCCGACAGCGGCGACGAGGGGATTGGCGCCGGCATGAATGGCGGCGCCGGGCTCGACGGCTCGCGGTTCGGCGGACCGGAGCGTTATGTGTCGGTCGACGGTTTCGGCAACGCCTTTTGCAATGCGCTCGGCGTCGACATCCGCCTGCGCGAGTCGAACTCGGCCCGCACGACGGCCGCAGCAGCAGCCAGCCGACGGTCGTTGCTGCTGCTCTCGACGCTGGTCGTCGTCATCCTGGCCGCCTTCTAGGTCGGTCTGGCGCGGATTGTCCCGGTCGGCACTGCACCTGTTGTAGCGCCTCTCTCTCGTCCCTCTTTCTCTTGTGCTCCCTCTCTGTCCCTCTTCTCTCCCCCTCCTTGGCCTCCCTGCCCCTGTAGCATCTCTTGCCCACCCTGTCACCGGCTCAGCATATCCGCACTCGATCCACCGCATTCCGACGTCCACTGCCTCGGCCAGCATACGAACCTAGACCCACGGACAATCACGCCTCTGCTCTGGGTCGATGGGCTTCCCGAGCCGCCTCTCGAATGTGTCTGCGCCAAATGCGTCGTTGCAGGCGTGTCCGCCCGCTGATGTGACGGGCAAGGGTGAGGATAGGCGGCGCCGGTGGCGTGCAAAGGGTCGAGATCGGGTGGGGAGGTCAGCGCGAGAGCCCCGCCGATTCGGGCCGATGAGGTTGTGTGGCCCGGCCTCGCCTGCCAGGTCCAAGATCGGTGCCGCCTTGCCTGCCCACCAGCCAGGCAGGGGGCCGCGGTGATCGGCGACGCGTTACCAGGCACAGGCCGGCCTACAGGCAAGGCGCAGCCTGGCTGGCCGGCAGCCTGGCGGGCCTGCAGGGCGAAAAAAAATCCTCGCGGCGCAGGCCCCCGTTGGCTGTGGTTGGCTGGGCAGGCGGCGAATTTCGAGATGCAGGCGACTTCTTATCGCGCGAGACAGGCCGGGTTGTATTGGAAGCGGGCTGCACTTTCGAAAATTGTATTCGTGGCCACCTCCTGGGCTCAAAGGGCCCGGGTTTTGGCGGCGGGCGGGCCTGAGAGCGAGCGGGCTGGCTGGCCTCGGCCCTGACCCTGGCCCTGGCCCTCCCTGCCTGGCCCTGGCTGGCTACCTAGATGGCTGGCTGGCTGGGCGGCCGGCAAGCTGAGGCTGGCCGTGGGTAGGTGGGTGGGTGGGTGGCCTGTCCTTCTGACGCTGCTTGGCTTGTCTGCCTGGCTGGGCCTGGCTGGGCCTGGCTGGGCCTGGTGGCTGGGCCTTTGCTCGCCGCCTGCCCACTTGCTCGACCCGGCCGGCGCCTCCTGCCCGACCCGTTCCTTCATCCGTCCCTTCGCTCCCGATCCTTCGGACACCCCATCTCATCGTTACCAACACCGCACCCACCATCATCACCACCAATAACACCATCACCGCCGTCGCCCTGATCTGGACCGGCGCATTCATCTGCTCGCCGCTTCCTTCGACGTCGAGACAGAGCCGACAGCTTCCACCTCGTCTCGGCTGGCCTGGCTCTGGTCGACGTCGCCCGTCCTTGCATCCCGCCGACTCCCACCGTCTTCACCTTTGAGGTCACACTCACTCGCCTCGCGTGCAGCATCGTCCTCAGCTGCCACAGTTCTGGCTCTCGGGTGCTCAGCTCCGCAGCCGCCACTCTGCCCTGACTTCGAGCTTGACGCCGCTTTGCTCTGCCTTCCCTGTCTCGACTTGACCCGCAGCCCCGCCCGACCCTCCATCGGCGTCGACTGCGACACCTCGAGCTGCCGCTCCGCACGACCTCTGTCCACCATCCCGACGACGGTGACAAGGGCAGCAAAGTGCAGGGCCCACACGGGAGGCGTAGACGAGAAGCGGAACAGAGGAAGCGGTCTCTCTCTCGGAGATAGGAGGCGGACGACGGACTCATTCATCTGCGTGTTGGCCCTCCTGCACGAGTCCCACGCCTCTCGAAGACCTTTGCCGTGCTAGCCAGCCCGGTTGACTGGCTCGACCCGCGCAGAACCCTTCGCCCCGACGCCCGACATTGCGTTGGCCGAGTCCGACCCCTCACCCGTCCTTGACCAGCGACCAACCACTCCAGTCGCCACCGACCTCCGACCTGTCCCCGCACCGATCGCCTCCTACGGGCTATCGATCTGAACGACAGTCATGGCCAGGTCCAAGGTCCCGCCACGGACCAGCTCAGCACCGCCACCCAAGCTTGCCGCAGCGGCAGCAGCCGCCGCCGCCCAACAGCAGCAGCAGCAGCAGCAGGCCATCCGACAGCAGCAGCAGCAGCAGCAGCCGACGCATGCCTCTACCCCGCCGCGTGCCACCTCTCCTTCGCTGGCGCACGACGGCGAGAGCGTGACGTCTTCCTCGAAAAAGAAGAAGAAGAAGTCCAAGGCCAAGGCGAGAGACGCCGACCTCGTCGCTCAGGGCTACGACATCGACGACCGCCTCGGCCCACGACCGACATCGCCCTCGGCCATCTCTGCGACGGCGCAGGCCCAGGCAGACCTGCTCGCCACCGCTAGCGACCTGTACCGCCGCATCGAGGCCGACCCGCACGGCATCCCTGACGACGACGCCTACTGGACCTCTCTGCCGGCCCATCTGCGCACTTTTATCCGGAATGCGCTGCCGCTCGGCCAGTTCCCGCCCTCGGCGCAGGCGGCGCTCAACGGCAACCCAAACGACCCCAACGCGCGTCACGCCTCGACCCAGGCCATGATTGCTGTGGCGCAGCAGCTGGCCCAGGCCGCCCACGCGTCGCAGAGGCACTTGCAGCAGTTTCCGCCGGGCACCCACCCGTACCCGCCGCTGCCGTTTGACCCGTCCATCTTTGCCGACCTGGCGCTGCATCCCGACCAGCCGCTGCCCTTGCACCCGCACCCCAATTCGGGCGTCAACATGGGCTCGATGCCCAACGGCAACCACGCCGCCTACGCGCACGGCCACGTCCAGTACACGACCAGCTCCAACCCGCCGCCGACCCAGCCCCCGGGCGAGCCGCTGCCCGCGCCCGTCGTGCTCGTCAACGAGTATGGCGAAGAGGCCGGCGACTACGACGACGAGTACTACAGCGAAGACGAGCTGGACCACGACGGCGCCGTCATCGACCACCGCGGCCGGGTGATCCAGACGGCCAACGGCATGTGGATGCAGGACGACGTGGACCGCATGGACGGACACCACGATCGGACGCTCGCAGCGCCCGCCGGCACCGGCACCACGACGTCGAAGAGCAAGAAGAAGAAGAAGAAGAAGAAGGGGGCGGCCTCGGCCAATCAGACCGCGGCCGACCTGGCCACCGGCCAGCCGTACGATGCAGCGGCGCACACGCACGCGGCGGCCAAGCAGCCTCAGCCTCCGTCTGCCACCGTCCCACCCAACGCCAGCGGCAAGACAGCGTCGAGCCAGCCCCCGCCGAGTTCGCGGGCAGCGGGCAAGCAGCCGATGACGTTCAACTCGAGCGGCAAGGCTCCTGCCAGGCCGGCCAACGGCGTGCCGCCTCCGCCGTCCTCGAAC
>NW_006920872.1:975492-984155 GCF_000417875.1 Pseudozyma flocculosa PF-1
CTGCGGGCAAGCGGCCGCTGGCAGGCTCGATCCGTTCCGGGGCGCACGCCCAGGGCAAGGGCGCCGCGCAGCCGGCTCGGATCTGGTCGACCAGCTCCATCGAGGAGCGCGACCGGATCAAGGAGTTCTGGCTCGGCCTCTCGGAGCGGGATCGCCGCGAGCTGGTCAAGCTGGAAAAGGAGACGGTGCTCAAAAAGATGAAGGACCAGCAGAAGCACGGGTGCACTTGCGCCGTCTGCGGCCGGAAGCGGTCCGCCATCGAGGACGAGCTCGAGGTGCTGTACGACGCCTATTACGACGAGCTCGAGGAGTACGCCAATCACCAGCAGCGCTGGCAGAGCAGCGGGGGCACCATCCCGCCCCCGCCCGGTCCTGGGCCGTTCCCCGGCAGCGTGGCGCTGGACAGCAACGGCGCCGTCATCGGAGGCGACCAGCTGTCGCGGGCCAGGTCACAGCCCAACCACCGCGACGGCAGACACGGCCATGGCGGCCACCACCACCCGCAGGCCCACGGCGTGCAGAAGAAGGCGCCGGCACCGCTGCACCCTGAGTCGTCCGACGGCTACGACGACGACGAGCTCGACGACGAAGAGTTCGACGACGAGGACGACGAGGAGTACGACGATGAAGAAGAGGACGACGAGGCCGATCTCGAGCGCGAGCGCGAGGATGCCGCCGCCGCCGCAGCCGGCGGCATCAAGAAGGGCCCGGGCGGCGGTGTGGGTCGCAGGAGGTCGATCGCTGCAGCCGGCGGTCAAACAGGGCAGAACGACCTGTTCGGCCTCGGCAGCAGCCTGACCGTAAAAGGTGAGTTGCGCGCGATCTGCGCCCCCCGCCTCGCGCTTCTCGTTCCCCGTTGCCAGCTGGGAAAGGAGGTTTCGATCTAGTGCCGCCCAGTCGCCGCTGGCGAAACGCAGGCTCCCCCTGGCGAAGCCGGCGCAGGCGCTGCGTGCCAACTTGCGGCCGGTCCCTTTGCGACGACAAGGCGGCCTGCGGTTGCGCGCATCTTGCTCGACCTATCCGCTTTCCCCTTGCAGGCCCTTGTCTAACCTGGCTCACCCACCTCCACTCTGTGTTCATCCGTCGATCCCCCCCCCTGCCCTTCGCCTGCCATCGCGCCCTCCCCCGCTCCACCCTCTGCGATGAACACCGCTCGCACCTTGATTCTCTCCCAGGAGGTATCCTCACTGTGGCCGACGACCTGCTCAAGAACGACGGCCAGAAGTTCCTCGAGATGATGGAGCAGCTCGCCGAGCGGCGGATGCAGCGCGAGGAGGAGGCGGGCATCGAGCTCGGCGAGAGCGAGGATGAGGACGACGAGGATCCCGTCGACGACCTGGACGACGACGACGAAGAGGACCTCGAGGACGAAGAGGACGAGGAAGACGTGAGCATCGTCGTGCGGCTGGGCTTCCGCGCCAGCTACTCCGCCCGGTGCTGCCAGAGCTGATTTTTACCATCTTCGCCGCTCTATCCGACCCGGCATGTCGCCCTTCGCTGCCGGAACAGGACATCATGACCGACGAGCAACGCATGGAAGAGGGCAGGCGCATGTTCCAGATCTTTGCTGCTCGGATGTTCGAGCAGAGGGTCCTCCAGGCGTACCGCGAAAAGGTGAGCGTCACAGTCGTCCGCGCTGTCGCCTGCCGCCCGCGCTCTGGTCGCCTCCCAGTCAGGCACACTGCTGACGCTTGCATCATCACCGCCCTCGAACCAACTCCCGGACTTCCACAGGTCGCCCAGGAACGCCAGCTGCAGCTTCTCCGCGAGCTCGAAGAGGAGGACATGAACGAGAAGGCCAAAGAGGCCAAGCGACAGAAGGACAATCAGAAGAAGAAGGACAAGAAGAGGTGAGGACGGGCGTGCTTGAAGGTGCCGCGGCCTTGCCCCATCCCTGCCCCGCGTGGCTACAGTCGGCTGACGTCGTCGCGTGCATCATCTCGATGGCACGTCGCCCACATACCCTCCAACAGGATGCAACGCGAACAGCGCGAAGCCGAGCGCCTGCGCAAGGAAGAGGAGCGAGCGGCCGAGGAGGCGGCCGCCAAGGCCCGCGCCGAGAAGCAGCGCGAGGCCGACCTCAAGAGGCAGGAGGAGCTGCGCGCCAAGCGCGAGGCCGAGCGCCGCGCCAAGGAGGAGGAGAAGGCGCGCAAGGAAGAGGAGAAGCGCAAGCGCCAGGCCGAAGAGCGCGAGCGCGAGCTCGAGCGGGAGCGCAAGAAGAAGGAAAAGGAGGAAAAGGCGCGCCTCGAGCGAGAGGCCAAGGAAAGGGAGAGGAAGCAAAAGGAAGAGGAGGCCAGGCGGGCCAGGGAAGAGAAGGAAAAGGCGGAGCGCGAGCAGCTCGAGCGCTCCCAGAAGGCCAAGGCCGAAGAGGCCAAAAAGGCCGAGGCCGCTCGCAAGGAAAAGGAAGCAGCCGACAAAACGGCAGCAGCGCAGGCCAAGCAGCAGCAGCAACAGCAGCAGCAGCGTGCCGCCGCTGCCGCTGCCGCCACCGCTGGCTCGTCGTCTCAGACGCCCGTCGAACGGACGTCGAGCGCCTCGCCTTCGGCCAAGACGGCGCTGCGATCGCCCGGTGCTGGCGTGCCGCAAGGCCCCGCTGGCCGCTCCAAGAGCGGCTCGTTGCAGGACTCGCCGTCTTCTGCACCCACTGGATCCAAGTCCGGCAGCGGTGGCCGCGCCAGCCAGGCTCAGCGCCAGGCGCAGGCTGCTGGCTCGGGCTCCTCGCTTCCGTCCGTGGCCCCTTCCACGCTTCCCGCTCCGCCTCAGGGCCTGCCACCGCGCCCCTCGAACGCCGTCGTCAACCCTTCCGGCTTCCACCAAGCATCTCAAGGCCCCGCGTCGGTGTCGGTCTCGGCCAACGCCGGTCTGCCCAGGCCACCCGTCAGCTCCGGCGTCCCGACCTCGGCAGTGCCTTCGCTCGGATTCGGCTCCATCGGTCCGCAGAGCTTCGGCGCCACCGGCTCGGGCAAGGCGACGCCCTCGACGGCGGCTCCCAAGGCGCCTCAGACGCCGCAGCAGCAGCAGGGCCAGCAACCCCACTTTGCCCACCACTCGCTGCCCCAGCACCACCCGTCCGTCTCGCCCGGATCTGCATCTGCAGGCTCGCGAACCATGTCTGGCTTCGGTTCCGCCACCTTTGATGCGCTGCGGTCGCCCACGCTGCCGAACGGCATCTCATCGGGCATCGGCTTGGCAGGCAAAGGCTCCGTCGACTCTGCTCTCCAGTCTCCGAGCCTCGGCTCGCTCGGCTCGGCGACAAACAGCCTGGCGTCTCTCAACCTGGGTGCGAATCCGGTCGGTTCCGCGCTGCATGGCAGCAAGCAGGCCGGCATCGGGCTTGCAGGGCCGTCAGGCCCCGGCGGATCGTCGCAGGCGTCTTCGAGCTTCATCGGCCACGGCCTTCCGGCATCGTCACACGGCGGCATCCCGCCCATCGGCCAGCCCACCGAGCCGCTGCGCTCCCGCGCGCCATCGATGGCCGACTCGGACCAGCTGAGCAGCATTGGCGTCGCCACCCGCTCCTCGTCGGCGCTGTCGCAGCGACCGATCCAGAGGCCCAACCCGGCTCCGATTGGTCCGATTGGGCGGCCGCGACCGGCCGAATCGCATGCGCACGACGATCCGTTCGGCATGGGCGGCGGCAACGGCCGGTCCTCGAGCAGCGCGAGCAACTCTGGCCCGGCCAGTCCGAAGCTGCCGCAGGGCATCCTCGGCAGCTCTGCGCTGGGCGGCGACGATGAGCTGGTCGAGCCCAAGCCTCGGAGGGTCAGCAATACGGTGCCGATCAGCGGCGGCGGCGGTGCTGGCGGCGGATCGTTCTTTGGCATGGGCAGCGGCGCCGTCGGTGCCAACTTTGGCATGGGCGGCGGCGGGCCGTCTCCGTGGAACACGTTCTCCGGTGGCGTCGGCTCTGCGCCCGGAGGACCGCTGTCGCCTGGATTCAGCAACGCCGCACCCGGTGCGGGCGCGAGCAGCTTTGGCTCGTCGCTCAACATGCCGGCGACGTCTTCGGCTGCGCCGGGCTCGGTGGATCCATGGGCGCGCGCTCAGTCGAGCTGGGACCGCGCCCGTTCGGCGTTTGAGCAGCCGGGAGGCGGCTTTGGCCAGATTGGCGGCCTGGGGGGCGTCGGGAGCCAGTTGCTGCACGGCAACAACCTGGGCCACCCGGGGCAGCACCAGGGCCTGGGCGGGCCGGCGGGCGGAGCGACGATGAGCCCGTTTGGTGCGCCGCGTAGCATCTTTGGCGGCGGGGCCACGCCGGTGCTGGCGAGCCAGCATCCGGGAGCGATTGGGTCGTCGCTGTCGCCGACCTCGCCGGGATCTCGACATGCGGGCAACGATGGTCGCAGCGACCTCTGAGGCGAGCGCCCCGGCGGAGCCCGCCGCCCCAGTTGCTGTATCGGCCGTTGACGTCTTGACCGGGTCAGCGGCTGCAAACCGTGGCGCCTGGCGCGGCCTCGACGGCGTGCGGCGGTGCTGGCGTCCGGTCGAAAGCTTGCTTGCCGCTTGGCTGCGGGTGCGGTGCGGTGCGGTGCGGTGCAGTTGTGATTATTCTCCATGCCCGTCGTTGTCGCTCATTCTCGCTGCTGCTTTGCGCCTTTTGTCGCCCTCGCGCTGTCGTCAACCATAGCCTTTTCCCTCGTCGCGACGACCCGGCTCGGCCAGGGAGCGAGAGAGGGGCTAGGGTTACTCCGCAGCCGCTCCGCTCAGCCGCGCCTCCTCGATCGACTCGGCCCGTGGTGCATCAGCAGCTACCTCAAGTGTACCAACCTCTAAATGCAGACATGCTGATGATTGTCCCCCCCTCCTGTG
Organism: Pseudozyma flocculosa PF-1; assembly: GCF_000417875.1. Classification (NCBI taxonomy): domain Eukaryota; kingdom Fungi; phylum Basidiomycota; class Ustilaginomycetes; order Ustilaginales; family Ustilaginaceae; genus Pseudozyma; species Pseudozyma flocculosa. The sequence continues at coordinate 980,302 of NW_006920872.1, forward strand.
CGGCAAGAGTTGTTCTGCTGGCCGTGGTGGCCGGGTGGGCACGAGGCGATGTAGGAGAGGGGGAGTCTTCCTCTCGTGCGACAAGAAATGACGGGCGAAGGTGGGTTGGGTGGCCGCCGATTGACGTCGTTTGGTCGCGGGCGGGCAGCTCCACACGGGGGCGTGTGGGGTTGCCTGGCCTGGCCTGGCCTGCTGGGCCGGGCCGCCGAGAGGAAGCAAGCAGGAGAGCGAGACGAGTGCGGGCGGGTCAGCCTGCCAGATCGGCGGGCCTGGCGGCCGGCCTGGATGCCTCGCTGGGAGTGCATCCAACGCACCATCCACCACCATCCACCACCACCTCTACGCGCTTCGCAACCAAACCGGGCCGGGCCATCCAATCCCGAACTTGCCTGTTGCCTTCTCTGTCCCCACCCCCGTCTGCTCTCCGCACCTCCCCGGACTCACTCTCGCTCCTTGACACTCCATACGCAGCCTCCACCAGGCACACCAAGATCGGACTCACTCGCACCCCCTGGCCTCTGCGCCGCTGCACAGCCTGGCCGCCTGTTCCCTCACCCTCTCTCTCTCCTCGCATCCTGCCGACGCCCCATCCAGCCTCTGCAACATGGCGGGCGCCAACCCGGGCGCCAACTTTGCCCCAAACGCCTATGCTATGGCGCTGGTGGTGAGCACAGCCGCACCACCGACTTGGCCGATCTGTCTTGAGTGTTCCGTCGGCTCACTCCAGTCCCCTCTCTTTGTTCTATCCTCTCGCCCCTCTCTGCCGCAGTCTGGCAAGCCCAGAGACTCCCTCAACGCCATCCAGCAACGGCTCAAAAAGGCCAAAATCTTCAACGACGAGCTGTAAGTGGCGCACTGATCCTCACTCTCCCTCCCCTGCCCGCATTAAACGGCGAATGCACCGCGATTTTGACGCCCCTTTGCCCTCGCCCTGCCCACTTCCCCTCGCACAGCGCCGACTACTTTGCCGCCAGACGCGAGCTAGAAGAGGCCTACCTCAAGCAGCTCCAGAAGATTGCGAAAAAGAACTTTCTCTCGGACCCCTCGTCGATCGCGCCGGGCTACGTGCCAGTCTACGAGAGGCTCATCCACGAGCTCTCCGAAGTCGCCGACATCCACGGCGAGCTCGAGAGGCGCATCGCCCAGGAGTGCGAGACCGTCCTCCGCGACGCCAGCAACGCCGGCGAGTGGTCACGCCTGCGCGAGCACGACGACTCGCTCGGCAACACGATCCGCGAGCTCAACTCGCTCGAGGCGCAGCTTGCAAAGGACCAGAAAAAGGTCGAGGCCGCCTCGGCGAAAAAGGCCGGCCAGGCCCAGACCAAGGTGCAGGAGACAGAGCGCGCCATCGCTCAGACGATCGACATCTGGGAGACGGAGGCGCCCTTTGCCTTCGAGTCCTACCAGCGCGTCGATGCGCAGCGGCTCGAGCTGCTCAAGGAGGTCGTCGCCAAGTTTGAGACGGCACAGAGCGACGCCGCCCAGCGCCAGATGCAGCTGTCGGAGAGGACGATGCAGGAGTGCCTCAACTTTGACGCCCAGGCAGACATGCAGGAGTTTATCTTGCAGAACTCGTCGACCGGAGGGTCCGGCTACCGCAACGGACGGACCACGGGCGGCCCCGTGCGTCGAGAGTCGGTCGCCGGGCGCAGCATCTCCAGCAGGACGGGGGTGCCGCCTTCGATGCCTTCGAGGACCAACGGCATGGAAGAGTTTGGGGCTTCGTCCGCCTCGATCCACTCGGGCGACCGCACGGCAGGGACCATCTCCGAATCGACCCCGAGCAAGAGCGGCGGCTCGACGCTCCGCAGCGCCTTCAGCCGTCTCGGCCGGCGTAAGGACAAGGACTCGAGCAACACGCAGTCGACCTACGGCTCGCTGTCGGGTGATTCGCGGTCGCGCGCCGACTCAGGCAGCCGTCCCGTCACCGCCAGCGCTTCGCGACCGTCGCAGCTCGGCGCCGTCGGCGAGGACTCGCTGGACAGCGCACCCGAACCGGCGGGTAGCGGCTTGATGGCGCCCATGACGCCGTCCACGGCCGACGCTGGCCGCGCCACACCCCGAGTGCAGCCTCCTCCGATCCAAGTGACGACAGCAGCTCCGCCCGAGGTCGACGCGGAAGGCTTCTCGATCCCTCCGCCCGACCGGAAACCCTGGGAGCTCGGCGGAGCAGCCGCCCTCGGCGCGGGTGCGGGTGCGGCTGCGGCCGCAGGTGCAGGTGCCGCGGGTGCGACGAGCGCCAACGGCGGTCGTTCGCTCATGGACGGCGACGACTCGTACGAGGACCAGGACACGGTCGGCAGCGTCGGTCTTGGCTCCAAGGTCAGCAACATGAACATCAGCAACCGGCCCATCACGGAAAGCTCGGACAAGGACAAGGCGGCCTTGGAGCGGGTCCGCTCGACGCTCCTCACGAGCGGGCCTCCGCAGAGGCGGGCGACGACCTCGAGGCGGGACAGCCGCGACGTGCGCAACACGACCTACATGCCGGGCAGCATGGGCGTGGGCGCCGACGATGCGCGCATGAGCCAGTTTGGCGGCGGCGCGACGGCCGCCTCGCCGGGCACCATGACGCCGACGTCGCCGTTTGGCGGGCAGAGCGCGTTTGTGGGCCAGCCGGGCCTCGGCGACCACCGGACGCAGAGCATGGCTTCGATGGCGTCGACGAATCCGTTTGAGAACAGTTCGACGGCGGCGGCGGTGCGCGCCTCGCTCACGGAGCGGGTCAATGTCATTTTCGCGGGGCGCGACGTGTCCAAGGTCATGGTGGTGGGCGAGCTGAGCATCTCGGTGCGCGACATCAGCCCGAGCTCGAAGCCCCTGCACCTGCGCCTCGACGCCTTTGAGCAGCTCGACAAGGCCGCGCCCAACCCGGCCTTTTTGCAGCCCGTCGCCGACAAGCCGGGCGAGTACCTGCTCGACGTCAAGAGCCTGTTTGAGCACGGAGCCTCGTCGGGCCTCCCCGGCAGCGGGGGCCAGGCCGTGGTGCTCAAGTACCAGGTGCATGTCAGCGAGACGCGCAAGGCCGAGTTTGTCCCGCTCAGCGTCCACTCGCAGTGGCGCTGCGAGGCGCACCAGACGTCGTTCCTGCTCAGCTACTCTGCCAACCCGTCGTCGCGCCTCGTCACCGGTGCCGGTGCCGGTGCCGGTTCCGCTTCCGGTGGAGGTGGCGGTTCCGAGGCGGCGATGCTGCAGGACCTGCAGTTTGCCGTGCAGGTACAGCCGTCGACCGTGACGGGCGTCATGACCAAGCCGACGGGGACGTGGTCGGCCGAGTCGCGCACCATGTTTTGGAAGCTCACCGAGGGCGTCTCGCTGCCCGCCGCGCAAGAGGTGGCACCTACGACGCACAAGCTGCTGGCGCGCTTCCAGATTGACGCCACCAGCGGCGGTATCACGGCGCCGCAGCCCGTCTTTGTCAAGTGGAAACTCGTCGGGCGCACCCTGTCCACCCTGGGCGTACGCGTGCTCGACGTGCCCGGCACCTCGGGCTCCTCGGCCGAGGGCGCCCTCCGCATCGACGAAGTCGTCAGGCAGACCGTGTCGGGCAAGTACATCAGCGGTCCCTGATCGTGTCCCCCCCGCACGCACGCTCCACGCGCTCGGTACGCTCGCTCTCTCGCTCGCTCGCCCATCCTGCTGCGGAACCCGGACATGCTCCCGCCCTCGCCCTCGCCCTCGCCCTCGCCCTCGCCATCGCCATCGCTATCGCCATCGCTCGCCAAGGATGCCAGCCGCGTCAGCTCTATACCTCCCCCCCCCCCCTCTCTCTCTCTCGCTCTCCGTCGACGACGTCGCCCGACCCCGACCCCTTACCCTTTACCCTTTTTTCCGTTTTTCCTTTACTTCCGTTC
>NW_006920872.1:984175-1003954 GCF_000417875.1 Pseudozyma flocculosa PF-1
GCTTGCCTGCTGCCGTACATGCAATCGTGGGAAGAAGAGGCGAGATGAGAGGCAGATGATGCAGATGAGAGAGACGTGGGGAAGAGAGAGGAAAGAGAGAGAGAGAGAGGGAGAGAGAGAGAGAGAAGGGGAAAGACCGACGGGCTGAACAGCGCCAGCTCGTCAACGGCTCTTTGCCGAACGGCGGTTGCGGTCGAGGTCCATGCGCGTTGGGGCTGGGTAGTAGTACGGCCGCTCGAGCGACTCGGGCAGGAGGATGCCGCCGCCGGATTTGGGCGTGGGCGCGCCGTCCTTGCTGACGATGCGGAGCATGGGCCCGTCGTCGGTGAGGGCCTTGCGCGACGTGGCGTGGGTGGCGTCGTGCGACGTGGCGGTGCGCGGCCGGCCGGCGCGCCTGAGCAGGTGCAGCGCTCGCGTGTGTAGCTTGGCGTGTCGGACCGGCGGACTGCCGTGCCACAGGACCTGCCCCGCCCCTTGGTCTGGGACAGACGAGGAAGGATGGATGGCCTCCATTGCGCTGGGCGGGGATCGAGTGGGCAACGAGACTGGCGAGGTCAGGCTGACGGGGTTTAGCGAGCTAGTCGGCGATACGGTCGGGGCAGGCTGCCGTTCCGCTGGCCATAGGCTGGCAGCACCGTGTTGGGCAGCAGGCGAGGCCGGCGGTAGCTTCAAGGGAGGCGGCTGCTCCTCGATCGATGGCTCTGCGATGGTCGCGTCTGAGTCGGTCGGCGGCGCCTCAATCCCCGGCATTCCCTGCATGTCGTTTGCCTCGCGCGCCTCGACGTCCGGTGCTGGGGGCACCGGCGCCGCCGGCGACGACGACTGAGATGAATCCACGACTTCGGTATCCACGTCTGCCTTGCGTTGCCTGAAAGCCCATAGCTTGGGGCTGAAGAGGCCGCTGCGTCGTCGAGGAGCCTCGGCGTCGGCCTCTGCCGCGCTGGCGCTGGTCTTTCCTGCCTGGCTCTGCGATTGCTCGCCATCGACCGTGATCGAACCGTCCGTGTCGTCCAGCGAGACGCCATCCCGCACGAGGATCAGAGTGCCGGGATAGAAGACGAGTTCCGGATCGCGACGCTGGGCGGACTCGGCAGCGTCGGCGACTTCTTGATCATCGTCGTGGATCGCGTCGGCCTGAGCTACAGACTCAGCCTCGTCCGCAGCGACAGCGGCGGGGTTCGACTCGTCAGCGCCCTCGCCGACGCTTTCTTCGCCAGACGAACGGTTTGGGCATCGAAGCTCCTCAGCCTCTTCTTCGGACGGCGATGCTTTCCTGGCCTTGACCCACAGGCGTCGCAGCGTGCGGAAGCTTGGCTCCTCGCCCTCCGAGTCGTTGTCGCTGTCCGTCGTCGTCGTGCCGTCGTCCGAGGTGTAGGATCGGCCGAAAGCGGCGCCGGTGCGAGCATCGCCGTCTAGTGCGGCCGGAGCGGTCGAGGGCCTCTTCCGACGCTCTCTGCCGGGCCGTCTCGCCTCAGGACCGGCGATCCTGTCTGTTGATTCTCGCTCTGCTGGCGTCGCCGCCACTGAATCCGAGGCAGATGCGTCAGGCCTCAAGAGCAGTGGCGCGATGCCTTTGGGAGCGGGCCGGTTGCGGCTTCGGACCGAGGGCGCAAACGAGATCCTGCGCGGAGTGGCCTCTGAAATGATGGATGAGGGTCTCGAAGCCGGGCTCGCTGCCACGTCCGAGTCGTCGACATGTTCGTTCTGGCCGAACGTGACGCGGGCCGTGGTCGCGAACGGGCTCGGAACTGAAGCGAGGTGTGACGTGGATGACCGCGGAGATGGTGAAGCAGCGATACCCAGTCCGTCGACCATGCCAGAGGACTGTGCGATCTTGTCTTCAACGCTGTCAGCTTGAGGCTGATCCTCGGAGAAGCCGGACGAGGGAGCTAGCTGGGCCGCAGGGGTTTCGTGACGATTCGGCTCTGTCGTTTGCGCGTCGTCATCGAGAAGGCGGCATGCTGCTGGAGGTCCCGGTGCTGGGACGAAAGGCAGATGAGGCTGTCCAGTGACCGTTGAACGAGATTCTGCGAACGAGGCACCTCCTGCTCCTGATGCTGCATCGACGTCGAGGTGCAGCTGGGACGAATAGGCGGAAGAGCCCATGGACGTGGTCCAATGCCCATCTGCAGACTCGGCAACTCTGTCGCTCCGGCTGTCGCTGCTGTCTGGTAGGACGGGAGCCTTGTCCAGGGGTGCACGGGGGCTGCCTCGCTCCGTCAAACCGAGCGCCGGCCTTTCCAGAACTTCGTGCTCAGAGCGCTGCCTTGGCCTCGGAACTGGTGAGGGCATGGTCATGGCTGATGGGTTGTGGGCACGTCGGCTGCAGCTGATGGAGCTCTGGCTCTCGGCGCTCATCCTCATCTCGGAGCTCGAGGTGGCCATGTCCGGCGTGTTGGCTCCAGACACTGGAGTTTGGGCGGCAGCGGGCCTTGGAGACGTCGAGGCTCTGGGCGCGGCGCGCGAGCCTTTCCGGGGTGGCGAGTCTTGCACCAACTCTGGTCCGTTGGGCCCGTCGTGCCAAACGAGCCGCGCCTGCTTGCCGCTCTGGCGTCGAAGCGGGGTTGCGGGCTGCTGGGGCTTGGAAGGCCTCGCGATGCCATCCGACGTCTGCGGACGTCTCGGTCGCGCTGCGGCGGCGGCCTCGCTTTGGTCGCGATCGCGAGCATGAGGGCTTGGCTCCAGTTGCGCCTGCGGCAGGCTTCCCCTGAGGTTGCTAGCGTCGCAAATGACATGGGCATCGCCGTGGGTTACCGGGGCATGAGTAGCACCGGCTTCGAGCGAGATGGCCTTTGGCTCACTGCGCTTCGACGTCGACTTGCCAAGCAGCTGGCGGAGCAGGCTTCTGCGGCCTGCGAAGGGTCTGGTTGTTGGCGGCGCTGACGGCAGCGCGGCTCGAGCAGCGCCATTCTGAGAAGCAGTCGAGGACGCTCGACGTCGTTGGTGGTCAGGTAGTATCTGATGGATCCACGTGGGGCTCGAGGGCATCTCCTGAGTGCGTGACCTGAATGGCACACCGTCGTGGCAGAGAAAAGGATCCCGGGACGTCGATCTCTGTTTGGAGACGGTGCTGTGGGCGTGTCGAGTTCCTTCGGAAAGCGGATCGCGATAGAGAGGTGGCGGGAAGTGGTGGTGGAGCTGCTATTCAGCGGGATCAGCGGGCGAAGGAGCTCGAAAGGCGATTCAGCGCCACCTATATGTATGGACCGTCTGACATTCTGGTTGTGCGGGTCGCCTGTGATCCCGCGCCGACGGCTCTGCCAAAGAAGGGGAACAGCTTGCTGTGTCGAGCTTCGCTTGCATCTTGCCAATGGGCCGGCGGCGAGCTGCAGGGCGGTCAGCCTCGCTGGCAGCCGGAACGGCGAATGTGGGGGCCTTGGCGGCTGGCACGCATGGTGTGCGGTCGTTGTGTATAGACGTGTGTGAGGCGGTGTAGGGTCATCGTTTTCCACGGGCATCTGCTCGGATCTGCATGATGGAGCCTGCTTCGGGCCGATCTAGGCGGGAGCGTCCGTCCAGGACCCCCAAATCGTGGCGGTGGGCCGTACGATGGCCAAGAGCTGTGCTGGCCGGGCTCTGGCGCGTTCATGCTCGACAGGGGTCGAGCAAAGGGACCGACACAGGTCGGATGTTGCAGGGCGGCCCGGCGAGCCACGTCGTCGTCGTCGTCGCCGTCGTCGTCGTCGTCGAAACGTGGCAGGTACGGTTTTGACAGCCGGGCCAACGACCTGACACGCTGTCCAGCCCGCCGCCGTCACCGCTCTCGCCCGCATGGACCCCGAATGCGAAGACGAAAGGGGCCCTGCCTGATCCGTGCCCTGCCTGCTGGCTCGGTTTGAAGCTCGGGTCGGCGATTTGGTTTTCACGCCGGTTGCGCCCTGGCCTCCGGTGCCAAGACCCACGCTAACCGCATTCTGAAGACCAACTGACGTGAGAGAGAGTGGTAGCATCCCTGGCTCGGCGTGCGGTCATGGCTACGCAGGCCGTAGCCGCCCGGCAGAGGCACCTGACTCACCCTGCCTTCCCTACTGACTCTGTCCAGTGTCGTGGGCGTAGGCAGCGATGCTGGAATATGGGCCGCTGTGGCAGCTGCGCGACCTCTTGGTCGTCGTCTGGGGTGTCCAAGGTCACCTGGGGCGCGGAAGGTACGTAGCGTGGCCAGCCCGATGATCGTGCGGCGGCAGCTTAGGGTTAGCAGCCAGGAGGAACGTTGGCCAGTCTGCAGTCGAGGCGCGACGACCGGACGCCGGTGCCATGGCCGGGTTTGCAGCAGGGCAAGATGGGCGGCCTGGCCGTGATGGTCTGGAGCCTGGCGCGGTGATGCTGCGCATCGAAGCCCCCTTGCTGCCGGGAATGGACCAGCATGGCCCCGCTGGTCGTCAGCCCGGGCCATCCCCGTGCCTCTGCATCGCAGCGAAGCGGCGCTTTACCGTGGCGCCGCCGACCTCACGATTGCGCCCGCCGGCGCATGCCAACGGTGGTGGTGTCGAGCGGGAAAAGAGGGGCGAAAAAGGACGACAATAATGCCGTATCGAGCAAGGCGACTGGACTGGGCGTGGCCAGACCTGGGCCGGCCTGTCCGTACCAGCTAGCTCGCGGCCGGCTGGCATAGCCGTCGATCAAGCCGCAAGAGCGGCGTTGGCTGCGGCAACGGACGTGCCGTGACCGTGACGGACCACTCTAGCATGGCTGGCGTGGTGGTGGGGAGTGGGTGGCCTATCCCTGGCTGCGAAGCGCTTTACGCGTGCCACGCGTTGGCCGAGGATCTGCGCCCAAGCCAGCAGGGTCCATCCAGCCTGAACCGTTTTCAAAATCTCTCGTGCGAGCTGTCGAGTGGCCCCCCACCGGTGGCTGAGCCAGTCGAGTCAGCTCAGAACGCAGACGGCTCAGCTCGGCTCCGAAGGGCCAGGGAAGCGGCAGGCCAAGAAGAATTTCCAGCGGCACGCTGGCCCTGGCTGAGGCAGGCCGGACGGCTTGGCCAGCTGCTGGCAGGCCTGGCCGCCTGGCCTGCAGGCAACTCCTCCCCCCGGCGGCGAGTCGTGGGCCGGGAAGAGAAAAAACCGAGGACGGCAGGCCAGCCTGCGCCACCCCAGGCTGCACCGCACCGCACCGCACCGCCGCCAGCCAGCCAGCCAGCCAGCCAGCCAGCCAGCGAAGCCGATCACACCTTCGACCCTTGGGCCTTTTGCTCGCCGTCACCATCACCGCTACTCCTCTGGCACCTGCACCTTTGCCCATCAGCTCCTTTCGGCCTTCACGCAGCGACTCCTGTCACTACCGCACTCCTCGCAACTCGCTCGACTGCCAGTGCGCATCCGACCGCGACCCACCATCGATCGATCCTACACAGAGACCGCTGCACTCTGACGCTCGTGTCTGAAAATCAAAGGCGGCCAAGTCTAAACGACTCACGACCACCACCACCACCGCCATCCCTCGCCGGACCGAACCACCATCATCGGCCGCGGCCCCAGAGACTCACCTCCATCACCAGCACTTGCTCACCGCCTATTCCAACCACCAACCATGTCGGCGGCGGTCGCATCCAACGGCGACGTTGACAAGCTCGCAGAGGGAGTCCAGGCAGTCAGCATTGGTTAGTCTCGCCATCCAGCTTCGACTCTCCGCTTGCGCTGCTCCTTGCGAAGAGCATACTCGGCGGCGTGGTGGAGGGAATGATACAGCCCGGCGCGCTGAGGAACCGGGCCCCACCTGCGCAGTGGAGGATGCAGGCGGCCGGCCTATCACCACGAAGCTCGCCGACAAACAACATTGGCGATCGCAGCATGTCGCTGGTACCGCTCGATGGTACCGCTCGATGGTACCGCTCGATGGGAGACGGGCTGGTCTGGCAAGGGGAGATCTCGGACAGAGGGCGGTAGAAGAGGTCAGCAACGTGCACGGCTCGAACAACGACATTGACGTCTCCTTCCCTCCCCTATGCACCGCACCTTGGGCCGCTTCGCCGTTGCGCTCCTCAGATGTCGAGAAGCTGCACCCGCTCAGCCCAGAGGTCATCAGCAAGCAGGCCACCATCAACATCGGCACCATCGGCCACGTAGCCCACGGAAAGTCGACGGTCGTCAAGGCCATCTCGGGCGTTCAGACCGTCCGCTTCAAGAACGAGCTGGTCCGAAACATTACCATCAAGCTCGGCTACGCCAACGCAAAGGTACGTGTGCGCGGCAGTGGCGACGCGGGCCAAGCCGACGCCGACGGCCGCATGCTGAGCCGCGTCTGACTCGACCTCGCCGATCGCTCTTCCTTCTTCCGCGCCGCACCGCAGATCTACAAGTGCGAGCGGGAATCGTGCCCAAGACCCCAATGCTACCGCTCCTACCCGTCGGACAAGGAGGCCAACCCGCCCTGTGAGGTGCCCGGCTGCGACGGCAAGATGCAGCTGCTGCGCCACGTCTCGTTCGTCGACTGCCCCGGCCACGATATCCTGATGGCCACCATGCTCAACGGTGCCGCCGTCATGGACGCCGCGCTATTGCTCATCGCCGGCAACGAGCCGTGCCCGCAGCCGCAAACATCCGAGCACCTCGCCGCCGTCGAGATCATGAAGCTGCAGCACATCATCATCCTCCAAAATAAGGTCGACCTGATCCGCGAGCAGGCCGCCGAGGAGCACTGGAAGTCGATCATCAACTTTGTCAAGGGCACCGTCGCCGACGGCGCACCCATCGTGCCCATCTCGGCCCAGCTCAAGTACAACATCGACGCCGTCAACGAGTACATTGTCAAGCGGGTGCCCGTGCCCGTCCGCGACTTTACCTCGTCGCCGCGGTTGATCGTCATCCGATCGTTTGACGTCAACAAGCCCGGTTCCGAGGTCGACGAGCTCAAGGGCGGCGTCGCCGGTGGCTCGATCCTGTCGGGCGTGCTCAAGGTCGGCCAGGAGATCGAGGTGCGACCGGGCATCGTGACCAAGGACAACGAGGGCAAGATCCACTGCCGCCCCATCTTTTCCAAGGTCGCCTCGCTCCTCGCCGAGCACAACGACCTCCAGTTTGCCGTGCCCGGTGGCCTGATCGGTGTCGGCACCAAGATCGACCCCACCCTCTGCCGAGCCGACCGACTCGTCGGCCAGGTCCTCGGCGCCGTCGGCCAGCTGCCGGCCATCTACACCGAGCTCGAGATCAACTACTTCCTGCTGCGAAGGCTGCTCGGCGTCAAGTCGGACGACAAGAAGCAGACAAAGGTGCAGAAGCTGGCCAAGAACGAGGTGCTCATGGTCAACATCGGCTCCACGTCGACCGGAGGAAGGGTCATGAGCGTCAAGGCCGACCTCGCAAAGATCTTCCTCACCAGCCCGGCGTGCACCGAAGTCGGCGAGAAGATCGCCCTGTCGAGACGTATCGACAAGCACTGGAGGTTGGTCGGCTGGGGTACCGTGCGCCGCGGCACGACGCTCGAGGCCGAGACCAACTGAGCAGTGGCCAGTGCGTCGAGGGGCGCGGGCGCAGGTCGGTCGCCCGGATTGCCTTGGGCATGCATCCACGGCTAGTCTGCCGCCGCCGCCGCCGCCGCCTCTGAGCCTGTTTGGCTGCGCCTGTCGCGGGGTTGGCATGTCAGCTCCTGTCGTCCTTCCCCTACCCATCCCTCTGTCCATGTCATTGTAGTCTCGGTCTCGGCCCTCCCCCAAAATTCACGCGGCTCACCGCCATGGATCGTGAATCGTTCGGCTGACTGGCCGGCTCTGGCCCTGCTTGGCCTGATTGCGGGCCGAACGCCCGAATGCTGCGGGACCTGGTGTTATCATTATCCCTGGCGGTGGGCTCAGATGGGCAGGAGCGAAGCACCGCCTCTGAGCAACATGCTTCCGCCGTAGCGCAGCGTCGTCGTACCTGCCGGGGCGTGGTGTGTCGAGCGGAGAAGCAGGATGCGGGTCAGTCAGGGCGATTGAGCAAGGGCGGCACGCGGTCCAGCCAGTCGGTGGGGGACGGTGCTCACCTCCAGGAAAGTAGGCGGCGAGGTAGGTGAGTAGCGCGCCGACCTGGACGATGGCAGCGACGAGCGTGGGGATCATGGAGCGCCGTCCGACGGCAAAGTAGATGGTGAGGCCCAACGAGCCAAAGTAGCTGCGTGGGTCGCAATCGACCCGGTGGCGGGACAGAGGCAGGAAGAGCAAGGGGGCGCGCCCAACGTCAGTCTTCTTGTGGCTCTGCGTGTTGTTGTGAGGCGGGTCTGGGACGCACGCTACGCTGAACGGTAACCTCTCCTTGCTGAGGATGTGCTTGAGGTGCGCCACGGGTCCAGAGAGGATCGAGAACCTGTCCGGTCCCATTGACGAGAGGAGCAAAAGGGGCGGGAGGGCGAGAGCATCATCGTCAGAGAGTCGGCGCTGCTACGGAACCTGCTGCCTGGACACGGCAGCCTCTGCAACGCGGTGCAGCTCCACTCACCCGATCATAAAGAGCAGACTGCCCAACGAAAAGGCCAGGGCAAACTTCTGCGGCCGAACGGCGAGGATGGGCGGCGAGAGGAAGAGAAAGGAGAAGAGAAAGCACACGCCCGCCCCGGCTATGCAGGCGAGGAAGCCGAGGAACCTGGAGTCGAGATGGGGATGTCGAGGCGTCCCGGGGGATCAGAGACGAGGTGGTGAGTCTTGCTGCTCGGCGACGACGTAGGGGAAAGGGGTGGGATCGTGCGCTCGGGTACGCCCACTCACCGTTCCCAGCGGCTAAGGCTGATGTAGGCCTCCTCCTCGTTCGTTCTCTGGTCGGAGCGGAGGGGCACGTAGCCGCTGATCGAGTTGGTCAACATCGACATGTACGACCCGCCTCCGCCTCCGCCAGCGTTTGTCGAGTTGGCCGATGCCGCCGCCCTACCGGCCGGCGAGTCATCCGTGCGGCCTTGTGCCCATCGAAAGCCTAACGAGTTGCGTGTCAAGGTGAAGTGGCGATCGGAGGTCGAGAGTCAATGCCTTGGCTCTATCTGGAAGGGACAGGAGGTGAGGGGAGAGGAGAGGATCGAGGAAGAAGGGGGGCGGCGTGGAAAGGCGACGTACCTGCGAGTTGGGAGCGGAACTGGCTCTCTGTTCCCTGCGACATGGCGGGTGGTGGTGGCCAGCGGGAGGATGCGGTGGAGCCAGAGTAGTGGTGGTGGTGGCGTGAGGGATGGAGCGCGGAGCCAAGAGAAAGAGAGCGAGCAGGCAGACTAGGGTCCACGCCAAGGTGCCAGAGAAAGAGGCGAGCGGCATCGTGCCGAGTCTTCTCCACATCCTCGTCGCCGGGCCCCGCCCCGCCCACAGCCTCTCTCACCCCAACAATCGAGGCCTTCGGACGCGCTCTGGTTTTCACGCTCTCTCCTCATCTCCCCTCCTCTTCCCCCCTTCCCCCTTCCCCCTTCCCGTACGCCATGGCTGACTGCTCGTTCTCTAGCCATGGCCACCACAGCTCCGCCGTTAATCCCCGTCTTGTTAACGGCGCCCATTCCCACGACACAAACAGTCAAAGAGAGACACGGCGCCCGCACCGCCCCTTCGATGCTTGCAAGGCAATAGGGTGAGACGGTGCACTGCACCCGCTGCGCCGCAATCGATCCTGGTGCAAAACACGAACCGGGGTTTCATTCGGACCGTCGTCGAGCTACGGCAGCATCATATCAAGCCCCGAACGATGCGCAGTGAGGTGATCGCCCGCTGCTAGCATCGTCGACGGCCGCGGTCGCCTGCTCCGTCATATACGTCTATTCGCTCCGGGTACCACTGGAGAGGTGCTTAGTGGTGGGCAGCCTCGACCTTGATGTCGGCGGCGGCCTCGGCAAGGTAGGCGTTGACGTCGCCGCCCTCGGTCAGCTCAGAGCTCGACGACTCCTTGACAGCCTCGGCGAGGTCAGGCTCGGCAGCGGCGTACGCCTCGAGCTGCGACGACAGCTCGCCCGACGAGGGCACCGCGGGCGCCTTGGGCGGCTGCGGGGCGTGGAAGTCACGGACCTGGCCCTTGTGCGCGTCGGCAGCCTGGGCGCGTGCAACAATCGCAGGATAGGACAAGGAGAGAGGGAGGTGCAAGGCGCGTCAATAAGCAGGCTCCGAGTCGGAGGATGGCAGTTTGCAAATGCCGGCCGTCGTCGTTTGTGACAGCCTTCCTCATCCGCTCTGCAATGACACTGCCGGCGAAGGCTCCGGCCGCTTGCCCAATGGCGCATGCAGCCCAATCGTCTCGAGGGGACGAGGCCTGGCGCTGCTGACTCGTGGCCTCGCAGGCGACCAGCGTCGCCCTTTGGCGGCAGTTCGTGCGTCGAGACCCCCGGCAGTGTGCCATCGCATGGGCGAGCGACCTGCGTGCAAGGGACGGCTCCCCGCATCGAAGTCCAACGCCGAAGGCACCTCCAATCCACGAATGCGAAGAGAATGTCGAGCTCCGCACGTTGCCTTCCGAGGTCTCCTCGATCCATAAGCGCCCGCATGCGAGGCCTGCCTCGACCGGACAGAGGTGCCTGAGAAGCGAGAGAGATGTGACCATCGTCAGAAATACTCACCTTGGCCGGGGCCTTGTACGACTTGAGCTCGCGGAGGTAGAGGTCCTGGATGTGGTCTGAGCGAGCGAGAGCAGCAAATACGGGCAGAAGGGATTGGTTGGCTGTCAGCGCACTGTCGCGCATTCGCCAGTCGGCACACAGGTCTTGCGAGAGGGCTTGCGGGTGCCTGCAGGAGCGGCCTTCGCGATGCTTTCGACCGGTGCGGCGAATCCTTGGAAGACGAGGCGCAGGTCGCTTTGAAGCTCACCCTTGGCAACAACCGACGAGCTGGAGATGGCGCGAACCTGCTGTCGGGAAGCCGAGCGAGCCTGTAGAGGTCGGATGAAGCAAAGAGCGAGGCGGAGTCGCAAGGAAGACGAGAGGACAAGGCAAGTGGCGCGGGGACAGAAGCTGGTCAGCAGACGTTTCCTGGTGATGGTTGCTGCGAATCGATTCGCGCGGTCCGTGCCGGGCCGGGCCTCCTCTGCCGGCAGGGAGAGAGAGCAATCCTACTGCCGCCCGGTGGCAAAGCGATGCGGCTTCCACCAGGCGACTGGGATGCCTTCAAGCGGTACGAGTCCTACGGCCGATGGTCGGAAGCTTGCCGGCCGACCAGCAAAGGAGCGTCCGAGATGGGCGATGAAGACGAGGGGCCGAGATCGACCGGTAGGATACGTACGGCGCCGAGGACGTTGCGGGCGACGAAGGTGGTGAAGGCCATTGTGAAACAGACGAGTGTGCGTGGGGGCGGGCGGAGGTGGAGCGTGAGGGATGGGTGATGGTGATGGACCTCGAAATCGCGATGGCGAGCAGAGGCCTTCTCGACGTTGGCGCCCTCCTGCCCGCCCGGCCGGCTGGCGGCGGGCGGCGGGCGCAGGCGGCAGCGTCCGGGCAGCGCGGGCCCCAGCCAAGCCAGGTGGCCACACACAAGCAAGCAGCAGCAGTGCGCGGGCGGGGAGCCGGGGCCCACCTAACAGAACAAATTCTTCTGGCCCAGTTCAAAGGCCTTGGCGGGCCAGGCGGCTTGAATTCAAAGTGGTCCTCGATTGGATTCAATTGCGGGCACGCCTCTGGCTGGCGTGCCTGCCTTCGTTTTCAAGTCGACCCCGACCTGATCACACCAACGACGCAGCCGACCGCGCCCGCCCCAGGCCGCATCGGATCCGAGCCTTGCCGGCTCGGCTTTTCGGGAGTTGGCGAGCGAACGACGAGCGCGGCTCAGCACGAGCATGGGCAGCCCGGGTGGCCTCAGCTGCGCGCCCGTCGCTCCAGACCGGCTGCCCGATGACGTCCGTGCACCCTGCCCCATAGCCGCGCCTGACCCACAGACGATCGACCTGCCGCCCGGTCTGGCCCCCCTCTCTCGCCGTCGCCGCCGGAAGTGGTCTGGCTGCCCAAAGCCAACCTACCCTCTTCGGTCTCGTCCATAGCCCCTCTTCACTACCACCACCATCCGTCCCGACCTTCGATCTTCATCTGCAACTCACACCCCAACGCAAGCCAACCCGACCCAACGTCCAGCATGTCTCTCCTCCGCACCGCCACGCTTTCCCTCTCGCGAGCCGGCGCCCGCTCCGCGGCGCCCTCGACGTTTGTCATGGCCACGCGCGGCTACGCCGACGGCCCCACCCCCACCGCCGGATCCACCGCCAGCGCCAAGGGCTTCAAGGAGAGGGAGCAGTCCCAGGAGGCCCAGTACGTCCGCAAGGCCGAGCAGGAGAAGCTCGCAAAGCGTGAGTATAGTACATCACATCCGCCACCGCTGCACGCGACGGTGACCACTGTGCGTTGTTGCGCTGCGGATCGAGGCTCACCTTGCCGTCGACACGCTGCCATTCGACCCTGCCCCGCTCACCTCCCCTTCACTGAACAGTGCGAGAGTCGATCAAGAAGCAGAGGGAGCACCTCGACGAGGTACGTAGTCGCACCGAGGGCTTTCCCTCAATACCGCCCCCCTCTCGAGTCGTTCGCTGACATCCCTTGCGCCTCGCCCCTTTCTGCCATCGACAGGTCGAGAAGAACATCGAGAACCTCAACAAGCAGTAAACAGCCGGCAGCCGTGGCAAAGGCCCCAAGGCGCGCCACCTCGTCCGGTTGAGAGCCTGTGTGGCTCGGATCGATAATCAAACCACTCTCTGACCCCGTGTCTGTCCGTCTGGCCCGTCGAGGGGCCTCTCCGCGTGCTGTCTGAGTGTGCGATGGCGCCAGCGTGGTGTCGGGACCACATGTTGATAACGAGACAGGCTGGCCAGCATGGATGCTATGAGGATGAGGTGAAGGCGCCGGGACGGCCCACTCTATTAAAGACGCTGTTCGTGGGTGAGGTCCTCCCAGCTCGGCTGGTCCTCGAAGCTCCCTGATCCTGCATCTGCTTCCGCAAAGGTGGCCTCTTGCGGCTGGTGCTCGTCGTCGCCGCCGCCGCCCTGCTCCTCCTCTTCCACCTGCTCGACCCGGGCCTCCTCTGCCGTGATCTCGCCGCGCTGCAGCTTGAGCTCCCGCACCCTCTCTTCGGCATCGACGACCAGGCCCTTGGCCTCGACGTACTCGGCATAGCCTCGAAGCGCCTCGACGTTGGGGCTGTCGACGTTGCCCGCTCCGCCGCCGCCGCTGCCCGAGATGCGCGAGGCGGCCGACTCGCTAATCTTTGCGTTGCGCAGCGTCTGCACGCTCCCGACGACGAGCAGGCAGCTCTGGGCGCGCGTCAGCGCCACATTGAGCCGCCGCCCGTCGGCGAGGAAGCCGACGTAGCCCGCCGGGTTGGTGCGCACCGTGGAAAAGAGGATGACGCGCTTCTCGCGCCCCTCAAAGCCGTCGACGGTGTGGATGTCGACGTCGCCCAGCTCGCTGGCGCGGCCGACGTTGCCCTTGAGCAGCGCCACGGCCCTCCTCCGCTGCGGCGACGCCTCGACCTGGAGCATCTTTTCCAGCAGGATCTGCTGGCCCAGGTACGGCGTCACGATGCCAATGTCCGAGCCCCGCAGCGACGGGTTGCGCGCCAGCAGGTCGACCAGGATCTCGAGCAGCAGCCGAGACTCGGAGTGGTTCTGCAGCGAATGGTTGTCCGCCTTGGACTCGTGGCCGGTGTGGTGGACGAAGCCCAGGTACCGGGCAGCCACCTCGTCCCGCCCCGACCCCTTGCCGGCATCGGCAGCACCGACAGCGTCGCGATGGCACGGCAAGAACGTCGACTGGACCGGCTCGATGGCGTGGGTGCTCTCGCCGCTCGCCAACGCACCGCCGTAGAAGGTCGCCACGGGGTAGTCTGCGATCGAGGGGTGCATGCGGAACTGCACATCGAGCATCGTCGAGCTGACAGGCTTGCGCTTCTCGCGGTTCTCGATCAGGCGCTCAAACAGGCTGCGCGACAGGCCCGCCTCCTTGGCGTCGGCGCTCGTCACGACGGGCGGCAGCTGCTTGTGGTCGCCAATGATGGACAGGTGCCGGCAGCCCTTCATCAGCGGCACCAGCGAGATGGGCTCCGTCGCCATCGAGCCCTCGTCGAAAAACACCACGGGGAAGTCGATGGTATCGAGCTCGGGCGAGCCCGCGGCAATGGCCGAGCCGCAGATGACGTCGGCGCCGTTGAGGATCTGGCCGCGTATGGTGGACCGGAGGAAGTAGTAGGTGCGCTTGAGCTTGCCGAGCTGCTGTTCGGGCGTCTCGCCAGAGGTGGGCAGGGCGCCGGCCGTGGCATCCGCCAGAGCGTCCCAGCCGTCCAGGTCGCTCACGTCGCCGGCCGCATCGCGAGAGCGGTTGGCGGCGTCGAGGGCGCCCTTCTGCCTCTCGAGCGCGTCCATGCGGCGCTTCATGTCGTCGAGCCGCGCCTTGAGCGGATGGCGGATGAAGTAGGCGTCGAGCGTGGCGTTGGCGATGCTGGTGCGCGCCCGCGACGACGGGCCGACGCGGACCACCTTGAGGCCGGCGCGGATGCACCCCTCGGCCAGGTTGTCGACGGCGACGTTGGTGTGCGCCGCCAGCAGGATCGGGTGCGGCACCTGGAACTCGTGCTTGAGCAGCTTGATGGCCTGGACAATGGTCCGCGTCTTGCCGGTGCCCGGGGGGCCCTGGACGAGGCTGATCCGCTCCTTGAGCATGGTGGCGATCGCCTTGGTCTGCGACGCGTTGAGGCCGAGGTCCGGGTCGCCGTCGATGACGAGCGGATCGCTGCGCGAGTACCGGTCGTACCAGCTCTGGATCCGCGCATCCTCCCAGAAGGCCCCGCGCGTCGTCCGGTCGCCGGGAGGGTCGACGCCCAGGATGAGGTCGTTGAGGCGCGTGCCGGACAGGATGTTCTGGTACTTGGTGCCCCCGCGGCTCTCGACGAACTCGACGTCGTGGTCGATGGCCTCCATGGCCGCCTGCATCCGCTCGTAGGTGAGGTCGTTGTAGCCGTGGTCGAGCCGCCAGGAAGGGCAGCCCACCAGGTCCGTCTTCTCAAGCTCCTCGTCGAACTTGAGACGCAGGTAGGTCTTTTGCTTGTCGACAATCTCGGCCTCGATCCGATGCTCGTCCCACGCCAGCTCGGCCATCGCAGCTGCCGCGTCGACGGTTTCGGCGGCGTCGGCCGACATAGACGCAGACGCATCATCGGCGGACTCGACGTCTCCGGCCGCTTGCGAGGCCAGCGCGGAAGGGACAATCGTCACCTTGTCCCCGATCTTGAAGTGGCTGCGCGGGAGCTCCTGCGCCCCGGACAGCTTAAAGACGGCCACGCGCTTGCCAAAGTGGCGGCGGCTGTCGTCCTGCCAGTACGCCTGCAGGCCGTCGAAGGCCAACCCATCCTCGATGAGCCTGTCGACGGGGCTCTTGAGGCGCTCGCGGATCTCCTGCATCTCGCGGGCCCGCTCGAGGTCGAGGATGTCGAGCCACCTTTGACGGTAAGCGGCAGCCTCGGCGCGGATCCCTGCGCGCTCCCCTTTCCGAGCTTCGAGGCGCAGCCGCTCGAGCGCAATGTCCCGTGCCGAGAGGCCCTGCTTGCGCAGCGCCTTTTCGCGCCAGCGGATCGCCTTTTCCGTCATCTTTCCCTCGTCACCCACGAGCATCGCTGCGGACGGCTTCCTTCTCTGGGCGGGCCACTTGCTGTCGCTCGTGGTGGAAGAGGATCCGCCGGTAGCCAGCGATGTCCTGAGAAGAGAAGAGCGTCTCTGCCGCCAGTCGAAGCGATCGGGTCGGGCGATGTAGGCGTCGCGGAAGAGGTCCTCGGGCTTGGGCGTGACAAAGGGCCAAGATCGGTCGCCACGAGGAGAGAGGAGATCCAGTCTCGACCTCGGATCGACAGAGGTCCACGGCAGCTCGTCACCGTGGCGGCGATCGCGACCCTCGACCACGTCCCGAAACAGGCCGGGCAGCTCCTGCGGCTTTCCATCCCGCGTCTGTTCAGACTTGCGCGGGCCGTATAGGCCGCCGGGGTGGTGTGCGGTGAAGGGTGTCTTGCTGCGCGGATACCGGTCGAGGAGCCCCTGCGTATCGTCGGTCTCGTCTCTCCGAGGCTCGACTTGCCGCCCAGGGTTGCGGGAGCTCGAGTGTGCGCCTCTCGCCTGAGCTGCGGGCGGCCGCGCCGCATCGAGGGTGATCCGAGAAGGCCCTGCGTGGCACAGCCGTTCCTGACCGGCGATGCGCAGCGAGGCAGGCCGGGAGGCTGCGAGCGCGCCGAAGGACGCCGCAGCGTAGCGCGAGCACGCCTCCGTCGTCCTGGACGCTACCGGTGAGGTCGAGACCGCATCTCGGAACGGTGAGAGGTGAAAGGAGCGGATGGTGGGCGAAGACGACTGCGAAGCCTAGAGGACTCGCCGGGATGCTGGGTGTCGGAGAGCGGCGGTGGTGGTGGTCGGCGCGGTTCGGCGGCAGCAATAGCGGCCGGGCGATGTCGGATGTCGGCCGGCGGTCTGGGTATGGGCCGGAAGCGTAGTCTCGTTCTGGATCTTTGCCGGGACCGGTGCAGTCACAAACGAGCGTGTGGGAGACGGGGCGATGCTTGGGGTGCAGAGAGAGGCGGCGCTGAGAGGGAAGAGGTGGTGGTGGTGGTTGTGGCAGAGGACGGGGGCCGACGCTGCGCAGCCAACTGTGGCGCAGAGGCCCTTGCGGCTGCTCGTCGAGAGGAGAGGTGGGGGTCCGAGCCCTTCGCGTGAGTGCGCCCACCGGGCCGCGCCTGCGAAGAAAATGACAAAGTCCAATTTCGGTCCAAGGGTCCCCCCGCCCGCCTGGCCACGCGCCCGCCCGCCTCGCCCCTGCTGGCCCGCCGCATCCGTTGACCTGGCTGCTCGCAGCGCAGCGCAAACGAAGGCTTCGATGTACGCTTCACACGATGTTCGATATCGACACACGCACTCGTCGACGGCGACACTGGCAAGCTTCGCACTCGGCACCCGGGCAGCGTGCGCTCCTAGCTGCTGATGAATGTGGTCATGGTGAGACGGAGCAGCACGGGTATAGTTGGTTGTTAGATAGAACACAGAGAGCCGGCCTGGCGGACGTGGCAGGGGGGCAGACCAGCGAGCGAGCGCGCTCAGGCCGTCGACACGCCGATGCGGTCGCCGACGCGCACAATCGTCTCGAGCCCGGCCGTCGAGTTGTCGAGGAGGTCGCGGTCCCACTGCACCTTGGCCGAGGGCGGGAAGACGGCGATCACCGTCGATCCTCCATAGGCAAAGTAGCCGAGCTCGTCGCCGCGCTCCGCCGAGCTGCCCTGGGTCGAGTTGACCCAGCCAATCGAGCCCACGAGCATCGCGCCGATGGCCACAAAGGCCACCGTGTAACGCTCGCCCTCCGGCTTCGGCGACCAGTCGAGCAGCAGCACGTCGCGCCGGTTGCAGGTAAAGACGTCAAAGTCTGCATTGACGGCTTGCGGCTGTGCAATCGGGAGGGTGAACGGGCAGGGCGAGGCGACGAATGGACGCCACAGCGAGCAGATGGCCAGACGAGACAAGGCGAGGCAGACAGGTTCTTGTCAGCTTGAGCGGGCAGGTGGCCATCCGCACCGACCGAGGAGGGGTCCGCGGGGCCGACTCACATTGACCGTATAGTACTCGCCCGCGCAGTGGCGGGTCGGACCGCAGACGACCGGCCCGACCGGGTGGTGGTAGCGGTGGTAGTCGGCGGGGGCCAGGCGGAAGATGGCAAGTGAGCTGCCCGGGGGGAAGCAGCGATCGGCGAGGTTGGTGTCGCCGACCAGGCGGTTGAGCGCAAACGCCTGGCCCTTGATCCAAAACTGCTGCGACTGGGCGACGTTGTCAAACACCGTCAGCCTGCAGTCGGCGCACGACGCGACGACGGCGGCGTTGGCGGGCTCGGCCTGGGGCCTCGCTCCCGGCTTGAGGCGGCGGAAGAAGAAGCTGTTGAAGCTCGGGTAGCGCGCGAGGTCCTGCTCGAGCAGCTCGCCGAGGTCGATGTTGTAGGTCTGAACAAAGCTGGCAATGTGGGCCAGCACCGCCTGCGGGTCGGACGAGTCGTCGTAGACCTTGCCCTGGCGCACCGAGACGGTCTTGAGCAGGTCCTCGACCGACTCGTACCGCAGGAACGACGCCTCGCGGCTCTTGTAGAAGAGCAGGTGCATGCCGATCCGCACGTAGATGGGCATGCTCTCGAAGATCTTGGCGTCCTTCTGCCCTCGCACCGCCACGTAGTTGCCCATGCCGTAGTCGACAAAGAGCTCGTCGAGGCGGTCCTGGAAGCCGTCCGGGAAGAAGCGCTTCCACCAGTGGGCGTGCTGCTTCTTGGACGCGATGCCCGGCGTGATGGCCGAGTGGTCGGCATTGAGCCGCAGGATCTGGGCTGAGGAGGGGGGGACGAGAGCGGCGCAGGGATGGGAGGGACGACGAGGCAAGGTGCGCTGGTCAGACGTCGGTGCGGCGATGGCGTCGGCGCCGAACGCTAAGCTAACACTACATCCACGCAGACTCACCCGCAGTGGCCTCGGTGTCGCCGACGAGGTGCTCGAGAGCCGTGGCGAGGACCTCGTGCTCGTCCTTCAGCGGCGCATGCTTGGGCTTCTGGACGGGCGAGGCGGCGGTCTCGGCCATCTTTGCGGTCTTGCCGTGATCTTCTTCTACTCTCTTGCTCTTCTTCTTTGCCTCCTTCTACGGTGGTCTAGGCAGGGCGGAGCGGGGCGCGGCGAGAGAAGGCTTGAGTCGGAAGCGGGGTGGCCGATGGCAGGCTGAAGCAAGGGTGGTGGACGTGAGTCGACAAGGCAGGCCGGCCAAGCAGCGAGCGCTCCTTGCTTGCTTTCTTCTTGCTCTGTTGTGGTCGACGTCGTCGTCGGCGGGCAGCGGCGCCATCGGCATCGGTCGTCGGCGTCGTGGTGGCCTCCCGACCGCCGAGCAGGCCAGCAGGCCGGCAGGCCGGCAGGCCGGCACGCAGGCAGGCAGCAGGCTAAGAGGGCCGGGATGAGTCGTGAGAGCGAGCGTGGGCACGAAGGGGGCCGAGCCGACCTTGCGCTTGCTGTGCGTGCGTGCGTGCGTGCGTGCGAGGCGAATAATCGCGGAGAAGCATGCAGGGTCCTCTCTGGCTGGGCCCGGCCGCTTGGCTGGCCCCGCCTCTCAAGAGAGCCTACCTGCCTGCCTGCTGCTGGTCTAGGCTCATGCCCCTGAGTAGCGCCGAGGCGAGCAGGTCGAGCAAGCAGGCGGGCAGGCAGGCAGGCAGGCGAGCGAGCCACCGAGCTCCGACTCCCGCCCCTCCGAGCGACCACACACTAACGGCCCAAGCTTCTCGTGCGAGTGGAGGCATCGAAAAAAAAAGGCGTGCATCTCCTTGACGGCCACCCTCGAGAAAAATCACGGGCAGGTCGGTAGGATCAGAGGCCAGCCCAGGCCTGGCGCGACGTCGGGGCTGGCAAGCTGGCAGGCAGGCAGGCAGGCAGGCAGGGGAAGGCAGGCGACTGAGGCGAGGCAGACAAGCTGGCTGGCAGGGCAGGCACGGCGCAGGCGTGGGCCTGGGCCTGGCTCGCAGCCCCCTCATCCGCCCGCCTGCCTGACTCGAGCCCCACCGTGTTGCTGCGTCGCTCCATCCGCCTGCCTCTTGTGGACAGGCCTCGATCCTGCGTCGAAAGCTCGTTGGCTGTGGTGTTGCGCGAGGAGAGCGAGCGTCGGTCAAGGCCTTGATGAGCCAGACTCTGGATCTGGACGCGTCCCCACCGCCATCTAAGAGGGAAACCGTAAGGGGAGGTGGCGGTGGCGAGGGCGCGACGGAAGCGGGCGTCCGGGGCTGAGGCTGCTCGTCGCGGCGGTCGGGAGCCGGCATGGCTCGTGCTCAAGCCCACACACCGAGCTGGGCGGACGAGGCAGCCGGCAGGCGGGCAGGCGAGCGAGGTCAGCTAGGGCT
>NW_006920872.1:1004543-1010337 GCF_000417875.1 Pseudozyma flocculosa PF-1
TGGCTGGGCGAGCGAGCGACCCCCCCGCCTCTCCCCCAAAAAGGCCCGCCTACCACTTCGCCCAGCCTTTCCCCTACCCACCACCGCCCGCCAACGCTCGCCCAGCCAAATCTCGCCCCCCCAGCCAAAAAGCAAGGTGAGCCCGGCCCGTATACGCGTCCAAGCTGGCTGGCCCAGCCTGTCACACCTCGCGCCACCAGCAGCATCGCTAACCACCGCCACCACCGCCACCTCCCATCCCCTTCACCACCACCACCGCCCGTCGTAGCCATCAGCGACACCGCTTCATCGCATCCATCCATCCACCCAGCCAACGCAGCCTGAACCAACGTGAGTAGCGCGTGCCGTTTCGCTCCACGCCTCTGGGCTCTGCCAATGACCTCCGCGCATCGACGGCGGGATGGATGCGCCGGGATCATCGGGGTGCTCCATCGCCATGTTGGTCGCGATCCTGCGGCTGGCGTCGTCGTCGTCGTCGAGCGCCCGGCGGCAGGGAAACCACCAGAGGCGCGATCCGCGGGCGGGGCCAGCCAGGGTTGGACCCGGCCGCCAGGGTCGCGCGCGACGCGTCTTCCGCTTTTCTTTTGAACATTCTTGGCTGACCGCCATGCCGCGTCGTCCTCCACACCACCACCAATCGCGCCCGCTCGCGATTCCGCTCCGCTCCGTCGTCGCCACCAACACCATCCATCATTCACCTCGCCACCACCATCATCGCATCCCGCCACGCGTCAATCCACCCTTGCCTCCCCCTCCCCCCTCCTCGCGTACCGCCAAACAGCCTCAGCCATCCGCCAACCCCCGCAACCCGTCACCATGGCCAAGGAGACCAAGACCAAGTCCAGCACGCAGACTGGCAAGAGGACCACCAAGGCCAAGAAGGACCCCGCCGCCCCCAAGCGCCCGCTGTCGGCCTACATGTTTTTCTCGCAGGACCACCGCGAGAAGGTCAAGACCGAGAACCCCGACGCCGGCTTCGGCGACGTCGGACGCCTCCTCGGCGCCAAGTGGAAGGAGATGAGCGACAGCGAGAAGCAGCCCTACCTCGACATGGCCAACCGCGACAAGCTGCGGGCCGACGCCGAAAAGGCGGCTTACAACGCGCGCCAGTAAAGGCCGGACGCCCAAGAATGCAAAAAACGAGAGGGAAAGACGTCGATGTCGCCCGTCGATGCACGTCGCCACGGCATCCGGTCACGTACGCATCGAGGCCTATCCGGCGTCGATGCTCGTCCCGCCGCCTCTAGTCCCCCGCGCTCGCCCTCGCCTTCGCAAGCGCGCCGCGCAGCAATTCCCCGGTCTTCGCCGTCACCCACCCTTGTCCATCCAGCGTCGCGGCGCACGGCGCGCGACGCGCGTGAGCGTCGCCCTTCGTTGATTCCGGCAAGACGGAGGGAGCCTCCGTCGCGATCCTGTCGCTAGACCGGCCCGACGAGCTCTCGGCCGGGGAAGGGGGGGACTCCCCGACCCTCTCCCAGACTTGCTGGCTGCCTCGCGTGTGCGCCGCGCACACGCGTCGATGATCCGTCTCCGCCAAATACCTTGTACTATGTCCGCACCGCCTCACCTACCTCGTGCCTCTGCCGCCCTCGCCTCGTCTCGGTCTCCTTCCCTCTATTGCTCCTCCCCGCTCCCTCTCCCCCCCTTCCCTCTTTCTCCTTCATTCTCTCTCTCGCGCGCGCCCACGAGCCTCTGCGCTCGTCCGCCGATTGTCCGGCTACTCCCTCGTTTCTCCACCACCCTGGCCCCACCTCTACCTGTATGATGTACTGCTGATCGATCGGTCGATTCCCATCCTTTTTCTCTCTCGCCTCGTTTCGCCTCGCCTCGTCTCGTCGAAAGCAAGGGCCCCCCAGCCAGCTGGCTGCTCTCGTCGCGTCGTTGTCGATGTTTGTGCGGGGCGGGTCAAAGTCGTGGGTCGGACGGGCCAGGTAGCGCGCAGCCGGGCCCGGCTCGAATCGACTCAGTCTCGGTGTGTCTATGGGGTCGTGGGCATTGTCGCGATGGCCAGGCAGGGGGAGCAGGCAGGCGAACGAGGATGAGGGAACGACGGCGAACAGGGGGTCGGTCTACATGGTCCGAGCATCGAGTAGGCTCATGATTTGTTCGTACTTGAGCGTGTGCGGTGGGATCAAAGGGGTGTGGGTGGCACAAAGAAGAAAGCGAGGGGAGGTCAGCGTGATGGAATGGAAAACCTGGCATGTCGTGGCGTGGCGCGACCGGGAGAGGAACGTGCACGTACGACGGTAAAGACGATTCCGCCGCTGAGGACCAGCCGTGCGAGGCGCGGGGTGGCGCCGCGCCAAAAGGCCAGCACGCCCTCTTCTCTGAGCGTCGACGTGACGCAGTGCAGCGTGCCCCGGTACCGCGTCCGCGCCTCGAGCGACTGCATCCGCGTCTTGATGACGCTGTGTGGCGGGGCGAGGCGAGGCGAGGCGAGGCGTGAGACGGTGGTGAGCCACGATGAAGAGGGACGGCAGTGGTGCGAGGAAAAGGGGGACGGGGGGACTTACTCGAAGGGCATCGTTGAGTCTGGATGCGTTGCGAGGGAGAGTGAGAGGGGGGGAGAGACAGAGACCCAGAGGGTGCAGGGCAAGGTCAGCAGGTTGAGCGACGACGGGACGACGGGACGACGGGACGACGGGACGACAGAGGTCGAGGACCAGCGCCGAGGGTAGGCCGCAGCCGACTCGACTCACAGACGGTCACGACGCCCGCCACTGCGCCGATGCCGAAAGTGATGCCGCCGGGCAGGCTCTGACCGGGCCGCGCGCTGCCGGCGACAAAGTTCTTGAGGGTCGAGTAGGTGCCGAAGCGGACGGCCGAGTTGGCGCCCTGGCGCATCATGACGGGGCCGAGGCCGCGGTAGATGCCGCGCAACCCTTCCTCGCGGACGATGGCGGCGGTGCCGGGAAAGAGGCCGGGGGGGTATCTGGGTGCGGCGCGCTTGGCGTCGTCGATGAGCTTGGTCTTGATGGTCTCGGAGGGGGTGACGGCAAAGATGGCCTCCATCATGCCGGCGCCGAGGCCGGCGAGGAGGGAGCGCGGACCCGAGAGCTTTCCGTCCTGGTCCTTGAGGAGCGACTTGAAGTGGTCGTAGCTGAGGAAGCGGACGCCGGCCTTGAGGGCGTTGCCGGCGACGAGGGCGCCGCAGCCAGAGTAGAGGCCGATGAAGCCGTCCTTTGCCAGCGTGCTGCGTACAATGGCAATCGGTCCGGGGGCCTGCGGGGGCGCGGTGACGGGATCAGAGACAACGTCAGCTCTGCTGTGGCGCGGGTGCGGTGCGGTGCGCGGGTACGCCGGCTGAAGGTGAGGATGGCATGCGGCTGGCCAGCGGGAAGGGCGCTCACCTTTTCACCGGCCTTTGCGGCAAACTGGCTGACGGTCTTTGTGTACTCGATGGGGTAGGTGGCGAAACCTTCGACGGCGCCGGCGGTGGTGCCTGCGATGAGCGAGTAGAGGGGCTTGTCCTTTCGCTGGGCGATCTGGGCTGGCGTCTGCGAGGGGGCCTTTTGCGGGGCGCCTTGCGAGGCCGTCACGGCGGGGAGGGGCGAGGGAGCCGACATGGCTGGGCGGTGCTGCTGCTGGTGAAGTAGTGAAGGTGCAGAGGCGAGACGATGCGATGGTGGTCGAGAGAGAAGGCGCCAAGCCGAGTGAGCGAGCAGGCAGGGAGGCAAGCAGGGGAGCGGGCAACCAAGGTTAAGGGATGGCGGCGGGGATGTCGGGCGTGGCTCGAGAAGAAGCGGCGGCGGGCAGGTGCGGAGGCCACAGGGCTGCTGGGGCTGACTCCACTTTGCGGCCGGCCTGCCTGCCAGGCGTGAAAGAGCCGAGAGGAGCGGGCAGGCAGCCCAGACGAGCCCACAGCCCGGGCCAAGCGCCGCTCTCTAGAACCTCGGAACCGAAGCAGCGCTGTGCCAACCTCGTGTGGCCAGCCAGGCCAGCCAGCCAAGCCTCTCGTCTGTCCTGGCCCTTGGCTTGAGGCCCTCCTTCTGGCTCCACCATCTGACCCTCCTGCCTTTCCCACCCGCCCTTGGCTCGCACCCAATCGCTCGTCACCAAGGCCCACCATCGCGCTCCAAGGACCAGAAGCCACACCCAGACACCACTTCCACCACGCCGCGTCTCCCTCCCACCGACCCACTAGGCACTCTCATCCGACCCCCGGCACCTCGCCTCGACACCACGTCAGCATGGTCTACGTCTCAGACTGGAACGACTTCCAACAGCGATGCATACACCTCTACCAGAAGAGTCCAGAACGGGTGGGTTTCCGTTCGTCGCCGTGGCTGTCGTCCTGCCCGCTACCGCCACCGCTGGAGCGTGTAGCCGTTGCTGATCGATTCATCCTCCTCGTCTCCCCTCCCTCCTACCTTGCTCGACCACAGACTCGATACCTGATCAAAGCCAGACCATCGACGCACCAGCTCGTGTTAAAAGTGACCGACGACCAGACCGTACGTCCACGCCGCGCCCTCCCCTCCCCTGCCTACACCCTGCCACTCGCGCCGTCGTTTCATAAACTAAAACTTCCTGCCCCACCTTTGCCCACGTCCGCCCACGCACGACGACAACGACAGACGCTCAAGTTCCGCACGCGCTCCTCGGTCATCCTGGGCCGCTTTGAAGTCTTCAACCGCGCAATGATGGCCGCCATGGCCGGCCACGAAAAACCCGCGTCCCTCCTCAATCCCCCAACGCCCGCCGTCGGGGCCGCGACGACAACACAGCACGATGCGGCCGCCGCCTCGGGCGCGGCATCACAGGCTACCTCGACGACTGCGCCCGCGGCAACAGCAGCCGGCGCAACAGCATCCGCAGGCACAGGCGCGGGTGGGACGTCGTCGGCGAGTAAAAAGAAGAAGAAGAAGGGCAAAAAGTGATGGCGTCGCTGCTCTCGTCGCTGTCGATGCGTTGGGGAGAGTCGGTGGACAGGGCAGAGAGAGCGAACAGACGAAGAGGTTGGCGTCGAACAGACCGCAGTTGCTCCACGAAACCCGCAATCAACACCCGCCCCCGCATGGCCTGATCCGCAGCAAAACTCCGAATAGCCCGAGAGCGTGCCGGCCTCGCCTCTGCGGCGCTCGCAGAGACGTGCTCGCGCCCTCTGCCTCACGCTCCTTCCCTCAGATCCAGCCCCTCGACCAGGCCAGGTCCAAAGGGCAGGTCGGCCACTGTCGTCCTGCCCCTCTGCCGCAGCTTGAGGTACTTGTGCAGCAGGCTGGCCGCATCCTTGACGACGATGAACAGACCCGCCCCCACGGCGTTGCGGAACCAGACCGGGTCCAGATCGTCGTAGCTCACCGTCGGCGCGATGCCCAGCCGCCGCCGCAGCGCCGCCGCCGCATCCTCGTCGCCGTCGCCGTAGCTTTCGTCGCGGCTAGGCAGCCGACCGCGAAACAGGCCGCCAATCGGCGACGGCTGCGCTGCCTTGGCCGAGTCGCGCGACGAAGCGGTCGCGCTGCCGCCGGTGGTGGTGGTGGTGTAGAAGCTCGAGAGGACCGAGCCGCCCCGCTTGCCGGCCCTGCGACCGAGGAAGGCCTCCATGCCGAGGATCCTCGCCAGCCAGCCGTTGTGCCGGGCCAGCAGTGCCAGCAGCTTGCCCATGGCGCTCGCCACCAGCGGCAGGCTCAGCGCGTCGAGGCACAGCCGGCCAATGTAGCGGTGCGAGATAAAGACGGTGCGCGCCGTCGCCGCCCCGCCGCCACCGGCCCTGGCACCGTCGTCGTCGCCGTCGTCATCGTAGTCGTCGTCGCCCGTCAGGGCATCCTGGAGGCCCGCCACGGGCGCCGGGTCA
>NW_006920872.1:1010607-1036710 GCF_000417875.1 Pseudozyma flocculosa PF-1
TCCTGAAGGTAGTTGTCGTCGCCCACCACGACGACTCGCCGGCGCCGGATGCCCGGAGCAGCAGCGCCGCCGCCGCCGCTGCTGGCGCCGCCGTTGTTCCGTCGTTCGGCGCGGCGCTTACGTAGAAAGGGCCCGAGCACGGCCCGGTAGGTGCGTCGCTTGAGCGCCAGGTACGCCTGGCGGATCCACGGAATCAGCAATGCCTGAAAGCGAAGGGGGGCAGCCAAGAAGAGGCGCGGACCGGTCAGCACGGGTTGATTCTTCGCTCGCCGCCCTCGGAAGATCCCCGACCTGCCCACTCACCATCAGCGTGGGCCCGGGCGGGTAGCTCCGTGTGGCTCCGCGGTGCTCGAACCAGCGCTCCATCATCCAGTCTGTCGTGAGCAGCGGGAACTGGTTGAGCGAGTAGACGAGGACCGTGGGCAGCCAGGTGGTGGCCGTCTCGGCGATGCGCAGCTTGGACGCCACGAGGGCAAAAGGGATGGCGGGGATGTCGAACCAAAAGTGCCACGGCCACGGCGGAGCCAGGAGGCGCTGCGACGCATCGCGGCCCAGCACCAGGCGCAGGGCGACGCAACCGTAGGCGGTGCAGGCGATCAGGACGGATCCGCCCAGCACCGAGACGCAGCCGAGGGGCACGGCCTTGGCGACGAGCTTGTCGATCTGCTCCAAGAGGCGCAGCGCCACGGGCTTGGGGTCGATGAGGATGTAGGGCGCCTTGCACTGCGGGCAGGTGACGGTGTCCTGCGTGGGATGGTTGATGCGCGACTGGTCGATCCAGGCCAGCAGGCACTGTGGCGGCGGTCGGGCAAGGGCCAGTAGTCGGGCGGTCAGAGAATGGTCAGGGGCAGTTAGAGGGCGGCGGAGACTGCTGAGCCGTGACGCCGACATCGACACTACTCACCGACTCGTGCGCCACGAGGGTGCAGTTGCAGGGATGGACAAACCTGCGCCTCCTTCCGCGGCCCTGGGCGGCAGCGAGGGCCGGATCAGCTGCGGATGGCGGTGGTACGTCTAGCTGATCCTCGTCTTCCTCTGAGCAGATCCAGCAGCTCTTGTTGCGCAGGTCGCGCACGGTCACGACCCTGCCAGCAGTGGATCTGGTGGATCGGCCGTCTCGGTCTGTTGGGGCAGAGGGGGAGCGAGCAGGCATCTGCTGGGGGAAGCGGTAGACGCGCGTGGTTCCGTCGACGTTGGTGTAGCTCAGCTCGCCTCCCGGTGCTGCCCGGCCGGCGTCGGCGTTTGGGGTGGCTATCGTCGGAGAAGTGTCGGTGCGCTGGTCGACGATGGTGACGGATGTGGTGGTCAGGGGCGTAGAGGGGGGCGAGGGGAGGAGGTCGGCGAATGTCCGCATCCTTTGCGATTCGGCGGATGTGTTGTCCGCTCCGGTGTCGTGGTCTCCATTGCGGGATGCGGGTGGTTGCGACGAAGGCGAGGCCGCGGGTGAGGCAGGCGAGGTTGAGTCGGGTTGCGTTGGCGGACCACCGCCCGATGGTGCGCTTGGATCTGCCATGCTGTGCGACGTCGACGCCGAAATCGATGCGGTGGGATGGTGTTGCTGGTGAAGGTGAAGATGGCGGCAGGGGGATGTTGGTGGTGGTAATGGTGGTGGTGGTGGTGGTGGCGGTGACGAGGGAGGCGATGGCGGCGGGGGTCCAAGCGCAGCGCCTTGCGTCTGTCCGGCGTTTCGGCCCGCGGATGAGAGCGAACCAACCTCCACACGCTGCCGGGCCGCGCCGTCAAAGCAGAGGGGCTCAACGCAACCAGGCTTGCGCAAGCACAGCTTCTACGCTCTCCTTCGCATCAACCGGGCAACGACAGCACACTATCAAACAAGCAACGATGACAGTCGCATACGCACCGACGCCGAATGGTCAACGGCCAGTGACGACCGACCGCGCGCTACACCCTCGTCATGGCTCCCAGCAGCCCTCCCAATCCCTTGCTGACCTTTTCCACGTCGCGCAGCGTAAGGCTCAGCCTCGTATCCCGCACCAGCTCCGTCTTTCTGGTCCCATCGCCGTCCGCCTTGGCCACGGGCATCAGCTTGCTCGGCGGCTGCAGGCTCGCCTTGGCCGCGGCCAGCACCTCTTGGATCCCGCCATCCCGGATCTGCCCGACGTTGATCACCTTGGACAGCGCCTCGGCCGGGTCGCTCGTGCGCTCCGCGATGCCGTGCAGAAAGTCTCTGTGGCGTCGGTCGAGTGGGGTGTGTCGGAAGTGGCAGTCATGATGGCCACTTCAGGTCAGTCCCGCCGCCATCATCGCCGCAGCGTGCACTCTCCCCGCCCACCCACCTGTAAACGCGGCCGCGGGTGATGAGCAGGCTCCGAGGCTCCTGGAGGATGGAGAAGACGGGCTCGGGTTCACGCGCCCTGGCACCGCGCACCACCTTGACGTTGCCCTCAATCCGCTCCCTCGGCAACGCGGCCGGGTCGCCAGGCCCAGCGTCGTGCTGCTCCATCTTTTTGTCAAACTGCTGCTGCAGCGCGTCGTCGACGTAGCGGTACACGTCGAGCAGCGTGTGTGAGCCGAGGCTGATGGTCGCCACGGCGGGAAAGTAGGCCGCGCCGTCCTCGTGGGGCTGCCAGGCGGGGACGAGGGAGGACGAGGACGAGGACGAGGACGAGGAGAAGAAGCTGGATGTCAGGCGCTGGTCCTCGATGGCCGGGACGCAGGCCGGGCGTCGCACGCACCATGATGCCCTGGCCCGCGCGGTACTCGTTGACGAGCTAGTGAGAGTGGTGGCAAGAGTGGAGCAGCAGAGTGTCAGCTCGCGATGCAGACGATCTCCTCGCGACCCTCGCCGGCGCTCGACTATGCCGACGCTGCTCACGCAGTGGTTGGGCCGGCCGTGCTTGCTGCCGCGAAAGGCGCCGGTGCGCTCGAGGCGCGAGACGAGGTCTGGGAACTTTTCGAGAAAGTCGGGCATGTCCTGCGGGATGAGGACGTTGGAGGCCGTCACCTGCCCGCCCCAGTACTGCAGGCGGCGGTTGTGGAGCGTCTTCCACTTTGGCAGCGGCGCCGTGTTGATCTGCGGGGGCGGCCGGGGCGACGGCATCAGCGGGGTGGCGTGCAGGCGAGAAGCAGAGAGAGGGTGGTGCGCACCTTGTTGATCAGGTATTCCTCCTCGTCTGCGCTGATAAAGTCGGGGATGTAGAAGAAGCCGCTGTCGTTGTCGTCGCCGTCGCCGTTGTCGTTGGTGGGACCGCGCGTATCGTGGGACGAGGATGGCAGTACATGTTGCGGTAGGTGGATGCGGTAGGCCTCGAGGTCCTGGTGTTGCGAGGATGGCTCTTCGATGATGCTCATTGCGAGGCGAGGCGAGGCGGCCGGCGGTTGTGGGCGTCGTCGAGCAACTGGACACAAGGAGGAAGGAAGAGCGGGGCAGGCGGAGCCAGCAACAAGGTGTGGCACCCACAGCCCCCCCGCTGCAACCGCGTTCGAGGCGCACAAAGAAGGTGGAGGTTGGCCTCGGAGCTGGCCTCGCCTCGCCCTCACTCGGACGAGAGGATGCGCCCACTTTGCAGTCGCACGGACGCCCGACGCCGCCAGCGTGCGTGCCAGCTGGGCCTGGCCTGGCTTCCCACCTGGCCCGCTCCTCCAAGGGTCTTCTCGAGCCAACGAGGGCCACCCTCTTCCACCACCACCACCCTGCCTCTCGCTCTCGACATCTGCGACCACCAACGCATCGCCACTCGGCCAACATCCCCGTCCGACCGCACGGCACACCCTCGCGCAGGCTCGCGTCTCAATCTCGCCCACACACCCGCACGCACGCCTGCACGTCTGCACGTCTGTCCCCGGTGGACAGCGCACCGCCCGCATCATTGCCCACCATGAGCGACCTTCTCGATACGTTTGACAAGATGCCAAAGGTGCGCGTGCAGTCGGCATTGGATCGAAGGCAGACTAGATACTGACGTCTTCACCGCTCGCCAACTGAACGCTCCTCAACGACCACAGATCCGGCAGTTTGATGCGTTCCCAAAGGTGAGCGGGCCCCGAAGCACGCCGTCCTCTTGCATGGACCTGGACGGCCCGGCTGAACAGCGTCGCGTCCGTCGTTGCCCCTGCTTCTTTTGCTCCCACGCCGCTCCGCCCCGGCCCCACCGCAGACGCAGTCCATCTATACTCAACGGTCGAGCCGCGGCGGCCTGCTCACCGTCGTCGTGTCGTGCCTGCTGTGCTTCCTGCTGTGGACCGAGTTTAGCGAGTACCTCTACGGCGAGCGCGCCTACTCGTTCCACGTCGACGACACCGTCTCGAGCAGCATGCAAATCAACATCGACATGACCGTCGCCATGCAGTGCCACTACCTCACCATCGACGTCCGCGACGCCGTCGGCGACCGCCTCCACGTCAGCGAGCGCGAGTTCACAAAGGACGGCACCACGTTTGAAATCGGACACGCAGGACGCCTCGACGCCCTGCCCATGCCCGACCTCTCGGTCGACAAGACCATCAGCGCAGCCAAGCGCAAGAGCTTCCTGCCGTCGTACAGCAAGCGGCCCCAGAACAAAAAGTTCCACAAGCAGCCCGCCTTTCAAAAGACGGCCCACGTCGTCCAGGACGGGCCCGCCTGTCGCATCTATGGCAGCATGGAGGTCAAGCGCGTCAGCGGCAACCTGCACATTACCACGCTCGGGCACGGATACGGCAGCTTTGAGCACACGGCGCACGAGCGTGAGTCGCGCGTGCAGGCCAGAGCCCGCAGCGCCCAGCCCGCAGCGCGGACCAGTGCCATTGAGACGCCGCCCAGCCTGCTGACATCGGATCCCTGGACCCCCCTCTCGCCCTTGGCCTCGACAGTCATGAACCTGTCGCACGTCGTGCACGAGTTCAGCTTCGGACCCTACTTTCCGCTCATCGCACAGCCCCTCGACTCGAGCGTAGAGATTACCAAGGAGCGTGAGTACGCCGTGGATCGTCGTGGCGCTGGCCGAGGCCTTGCCCCTCGCCCTGCCGCATCGCTGAACGCCTGAACGCTCCCGACGCTCCCCGGCGATACCCTGCCGCTCGCCGTGCTCTCCCCGCTACGATATCCTGACGCTCGCCCTGCTCGCCCCGCCGCTCGCTGCCGCCGCTCGCTGCCGCCGCTCGATGCCGCCGCCCGCAGACTTTACCGTCTTCCAGTACTTCACCTCGGTCGTGCCGACGCTGTTCATCGACTCGCGCGGGCGGCGGCTCAAGACGCACCAGTACAGCGTGACCGACTACTCGCGCAACATCGAGCACGGCGCGGGCGTCCCCGGCATCTTTATCAAGTACGACATCGAGCCCATCGTGCTGACGGTGCGCGAGCGCTCGACGACGCTGGTCCAGTTCCTCGTCCGCCTCGCCGGCGTCGTCGGCGGCGTGTGGGTCTGCGTCGGCTACGCCTTCCGCACCCTCGACCGCCTCGGCCGCGTCGCAAAGACGGTCTCGCACGGCGGACGCACCGACGACTCGCCCGAGGGCTACGCCGCCTCGTACGGCTACCAGCGCCCCTCGCACATCGGCGGCCTCACCGTCGACCGCCGATCCACCTCGTCCGGCTGGCTCAACGGCGGCGCAGACACCGTCGAGGCCATGAAGCAAAAGTGGGCAGGACTCGGACAGGGAGGCGCACCAAAGACCCACAGAAAGGTCGACAGCGTCCAGCAGCGGATCTTTTCAGAAGAGGGCCGGGCGTGGTAGGCGTGCCATCGAATGTACAGTCGGCGTCGTGGGTCCCTCGTTGATCAGGTCGCAGAACCACGTCCGAGCAAGAACTTTTGCTTGATCTTGTCGCTGCGATGAGGGTGGGGGTGGCACGTTTCAGCCGCGTCGGGGCGGTCGTACGACCAGTCTGGCGGGCACTCACAGGAAGCCCTCCGTGTTTTTCCCATCTTGCTGCTGCGGCTCGGGTTGGGAGGAGGACGCCTTATTCTCCTCCTCTCGCAACCGCTGCTCTCGAATAGCAGCAGCCACCCGGTTCTCGCCCTTGGTCGTGTGGCTATACTGACCAACCCACACGTCGTTGCCCTGGATAAGACCCATGTCGTCGCGTCCGTGGGCCTTGATCGTGCCGGGCTGTGGTGTCGACTGTTATCAGTGCCGTGGTGCCGAGCTGGAGTGCGTGCTGTGATGCGAGTAAGCCCTCTGGACGGAAGCCGAGTGGTGGTCGCGAGGCAACAAGCGGTGTGGTTGCTCCCAGGCGGTGTTGGAGCTCCGGAGCGAGAGGGGTCCAGGAAGTCATGCGGGGAAAAGGCCCCAGAAAGCCTATTTGCAATATATGCAGCCTCTTTTGGCATTGTGACACAGTGTGTCTGCGTGGCGCAGTTGGTCAGC
The DNA here is from genome assembly GCF_000417875.1 of Pseudozyma flocculosa PF-1. Classification (NCBI taxonomy): domain Eukaryota; kingdom Fungi; phylum Basidiomycota; class Ustilaginomycetes; order Ustilaginales; family Ustilaginaceae; genus Pseudozyma; species Pseudozyma flocculosa. The sequence continues at coordinate 1,016,920 of NW_006920872.1, forward strand.
GCGTAGGTCTCATACCAATTACGTGTGATCTCGCATATGCGAGAAAGAGATCCTGAGGTCGTGGGTTCGAACCCCCCCGCGGACACTTTTTTCTCCTTTTTTTCTACATGGTGTGATATGCTTTTTTTCTGTTTTTTGCTCTAGAATATACACGAGAGGCCGAGGATTTTCTTACAGGTCAGTTTGAGAGAATTTGATAATTTTTGGGGCCACTTTGGAGGAGCTGGAAGATTGGTGTCTGGGTGATTGGGGTGGGAGTGGGGGTGGAGGTCCCCGAGAGGTGGGGTTTATGGAAGTGCAGGGCAGGGCAGGGCAGGCCGAAAATAGACGACCGGCGCTCCTCCTCAACGCGGCATCGATGAGGGCGCACCGAGGTCGCTCTCGACGACGCCGGTACAGGTTCACACGCGGGGATCAGGTCGAGATTCAATTCACTTACTACCTACTCTAGAAGGGTCGGGTCGCGTCGAGTCGGGTCGGGTCGGGCTACTGGTACAGTTCCTGTCCGCCATCGTCGGCGAGCATGGGGGGTAAAGGCAACGAGGCAAGGCAAACAGGCACAAAGGCAAGCAAACGACAGGCCAAGGCCGGGAGCGGGGCCGGGCGGCATGGGATGGGGGTGAGGAGGGACGGGATGAGACGAGACGGGACGTGAAGACATCGGAGACACCAACGGCACAACGTGCAAAACACAACGAGAGCGACGACGGGCGAGCCTCTGTCTCTCACTCGCTCAGGTAGCCCGAGCCCAGCTCGTTGGCGCCCGACAGCATCCAGCCCGGGCGATGGGCGCCGCCGGCGTTGTTGGCGGCGTGCGGCCCACTGCCCACCGGGCTCGCTGCCGCCAGCGACGGGCTCGAGTGCAGCCCTTCGAGGTACAGATGCTCGAGCCGGTCCAGCGATCCGCTCGACGCCCACAGCGACGCCGTCGTGCTCGCCATCGAGCCCGAGGGAGCGCCCAGCAGCGTCGGCGCCGTAATCGTCGTGCTCGCCGCGTCCTGCGACAGCAGTCCTCGAACCACCTGCGGCCGCTGCTCCACGTGGCTCACGCTGGCCGACCGCGCCACGGCCGGCGACGTCGCCATCATGGCGGGCAACTGCGCCGCCCCGTGGCTGCCGTGCCCGCCGTCGTGACGACCGCCGCCGCCGCCGCCGAGAAGGTCCAGGCCGGCCGGCTCAAACGACACCCCTCGATCCGACGCTGCCGTCGCAGGCTGTCCAGACGAGCTCGAGTCGGTCGTCGCCTGCTGGTGGGACTGGCCCTGCGCAGGACGCCCGCCCGCGGCGTCCAGGCCCGACGTCGACCACGGCATCGACAGCTGGCCGAGCTGGTTGAAGATTTCCTGCGCCTCGGCGTACAGCCTCGCCGGCGAGCGGTCCAGGTCCGCCAGCGCCGCCAGGTCAATGTCGTCGTACGAGTAGGTCTGCTGCGGCTGCGCCTGCGCCTGCGACAGCTGCGTAGGCTGATGGTGCTGCTGCTGCTGGTGATGGTGCTGCTGCTGCGAGGCCGGCCGAATGTCGCGGACGTGTGCCGGCGCACCGGAGACGTCGGGAAGCGACGCCGCATAGCTCGAGTCGATCGCCGTCGCCGGCAGGCCGAGCTGCTCAAGGATCGACAGCGACCCATCGTAGGCTCCGGCGGTACCCGAGAGGCTCTGCGCTTCGCCGACGGCCCCGCCGACCGTGCCCTGGCCCAGCATGGCCATCGCCGGCACCGAGTTGCGGCGCTCGGCGTTGAACGGCGGCAGCGGCGGCGGCCGCATTGCAGGCGCTCCATCCGTCGGTCCCACCATCGTAGAGGGCATCTGGCCGGCCCCGCCGTCGTCGCCGATGACGCCGTCCGTGTTGCGCAGCGTATCGTTGGAGCGCTTGCGACGCAGGCCAAACGACGACTCTGCCAGCGCAGGAAAGTAGGGCGCAGAGTCGAGGCCGAGCGAGGCATCGAGGCTGAACGAGGCGGCCTCGAGGAGCTCCTGTACGCTCTTGGCGGCAGGATCGCTCAGCCGGCGAGTCGCTCCGTGCAGGCCGGCGCCGATCACAGGCGGCGTGGGGCAGGGGTTGGTGGCAGCAGGGCCGTGGTCGAGGGGGCGACGCCGCGCGGGCGACCAGGACGCGCTGGCAGAGTGCAAGGCGCGCTCCTGGGGCTCGAGCGACATCATGCGCCCTCGCTCCAGGTCAGCCGAGCCCTCTGGCCGGTCGCCGGGGGCCGAGGCAGCCGACGCGTCGTCGAGGACGCTGGCGCTGCGGCTGTGATGGCTGCTGGCCGCGCTCTGCTGTCCGCTGCTAATGTCTGCGGGCAGGTTGGCCCCGCCGTCAAAGTCGGGCATCGAGTCAAACAGCGCGTTGAGGTTGGCCACCGAGTAATTGCGCAGGTGCAGGTCGCCGGCCCATTTGTGGTGCGAGAGCGGCGTCGACGAGAGGATGCCTGGCGTCTCGTCGATGCCGCGCGCCGGCTCGTTGGCGTTGAAGCTCCAGCCGTTGAGCCAGCCGTTGCCGCCGCCGCCGCCGCCGCCCGGAGATGGCCCGAGCGGATCCAGGAGATCCTGCAGGGGATCCAGGAAAGCATCCATGGCCGAGGACCACACGCTGCGCGAAGCGGTGACCGGGCCGTTGGGTGCGCTGAGGCTTCCGAGCTCGGTTCGCTGCTCCGGGCCGTCGCCAGCGCCACCCTGCGATGCTGGCAAGGCGGGCCTGGATCTGTCATGATCGGCGGCCTGCTGCGCTGCGAAGATCCTCGCCGGCGGTCCTTGGACGCTGTGGTTCGGTGGGATCTCGGACATCCTACCACCGACGCTGCCGTCGTGGTGGACCTTGGTCTGATCGCCGTGCTGCACAACGCCCGCCTGGGCGGTTTGTCCGGCCACGTCGTTGCTCCACATCTGCAGATTGGGGTAGTCGATCTGGCTGTAGATCGAGGAGCGCGGCGTGTTGAGGCTTGCGGCGGAGATGTCGCTCGTCGCCGAGTGCTGGCCGGGCCAGAGGCTGCCGTCGATCGAGATGGGCTCGTCGACGTCCATGGCGACGTCGTGCGAGTTGCTGGCCTCGCTTTCGGACCGTGCAAACGTCGACGAGGCGACGTCGTAGCCCGCCCAGCTCGCCTCGCTGCACGAGCTCTCGTTGCTGGCCATGTGCGGCAGGTGCGGGCGTTCAGTCGTGCCGAGGGCGCTGGACGCTCGAGAAGCGGTCGATCCCGGGCCATGGCCGTGGTGCGCGGCGGCGCCGTGTGCATGGCTGTGGCCGTGTCCGTGCCCGTGCCCGTGCAAGGCGTGCCCGTGCAAGGAAGGCATGCGCTCGAGGGCGGAGCTCTTGCCGGTCCGGGTGCTGTGGCTGCGGCGCTTGTGAGACGTGGCGTCCTTTGGCTTTCCGGCATGGCACCGGCTCGACTCTTCGGCGGACGCGGCCTTGCCGTGACCGGGCACCGCACCCTCGCTCTCGCTCGGCGACGTGTTGCGGCCGCCGTGGACGCTGCTCGCAGTCGAGTGGCTGGCCGTGCTGTTGATGCTCGTCGCCCGGAGCTGCTCAAACAAGCCGCCGAGCGATCGGTGCGGATCGGCGATGCTGGCGGAAAGCGGCAGGGTGTTGGCCGACACGAGCTGGGGCCTGTGTGGCAGAGGCGGTTCCGACTCGACGTCGTCGGTGCTCGAGGTACTCTGCTGCAGCTTCGATCGCGGGGCCCGGAAGGCGGCGCCGAGCGAATTGGAGCGCCCCAGAAAGGCCCCGGCGCCGGCGCCAGCCTCGCGGGTGGGTCGGCCCAGCAGGAGGCCGCTCTCGTTGCCATCGGTCAGGCTGCCGTGGTCTGTCAGGTGGCCGTCGCTGGCGTCGCTCATGCCGTACTCGGCGTGCATGCCGTCCGACACGGCGCCGGCCTCGAAAGCAAAGGGCAGCGTCGTCGAGCGAGGGCCCGTGGCCGGGTCATCGTCGGCCTTGGCTGCGGCTGCTGCCGCCGCCACGCGGTCCTTTTTGCACCGCGCGAGCCTGGGCTTGAAGCCGGCCCGCTCGTAGTCCTCGGGAAAGGCGTTGCGGAAGCGGTCGCGGAGGTCGATGGCGCGGCGCTGGTTCTGGAAAACGGCGTCCTTGGCAATCAACGCCCAGTGGGAGCCGTGCTCGAGGTAGCCCCGCTTGAGCGCGGCGTCCTCGTCGGCCGAAAAGGGACGCCGCTCCTTGGTCTTGCCCTTTTCAAAGATGCTCTTGCCCTCGGCGTCCTTTCCCCGGACCGCCTTGCTGAGGTGGGTCTTGGCGTTGGGGTAGAGCTCGTGGTAGGTGTCGGGAAAGTAGGTGCGGAAGCGGTCCTTGAGGTCGCCGGCGGTGCGATCGGAAAACTGGCCGCTGAGCTCGGGGTCCGAGAGGATCTTTTTCCAGTTGCCCACGCCGTGCTTGTTGCAGCCGTCGACGAGCGCCTGGGTCTCTTCCTGCGACCACTTGTGCTTGTGGGAGCGGGTGGCGGTGCCGTCCGATGCCTTGCGGGGCAGGCCAGGGGCGACAGGGGCGGCAGCGGCGGCAGCGGCGGGGGCGCGCACGCCGGTGCCAGGTGCCTGCGACTGGTGGTCGAGGGTGGCGCTCAGGTCTGCCGCCGATGAGCTCTGCTGTGCGGTGAGGAAGAGCTTTGCAGCGTCCTGGAGGTCGCCAAAGGCAAAGGCGGGATCGGGCCGGCCAAAGACCGGCCCCTTGGTATCGTCGGGCGGTTCCTGGTCGTCCATCTGAGGTTCCGAGGGCGGCTGCGAATCCGCGTCGAGCTGAGCTGCGTTCATCGTGGGGGCGGACGAGGCGGTGCTGAGGGTGGATCGAGGGGCGTCGAGTTTGATCGAGGTCGGCCAAGACTGTCGGGTTGAGCCCTCGCGGAGGATCAGGAGAGCTCAGGTGGCAGGAGGGCGAAAAGCCCTCACTGCGCCGAGAGAGGGTGCCAGGAGAATGGTGCCGTTGCGCGCTGGCGTGGGGCGATCCGAGTCGAAGAGGAGCGGAACAGGCAGCGGTAGGGCGAGAGAGCGACGAGCCGGAACTGCTCTTCTGGAAAGTCGACTGTGGGTTCACGGTTGGGCCAGGCGAGGACCAGGGAGCGCCGGACGAGGCAGGTGTGAATCGGTGGAGGGCCCAGTAGTGGGCTTCGATCGGGTGAGCTGGCTGCGAAGGGTGACAGAGGGGCCGAGGGCCGACGGCCATGCAACAGCCGATCGGAAAGGGGGGAGGGCGTGGGTGGGGACCCACGGCCCTGTGCCAAGAGTGTTAGTGCGTCGGGGCGAGCATGGAGGGGCGGCGAGAAGGCGTGCGAGGTCGAGGGGCAGAGGCGGTGGTGGTGGTGGTGGTGACGATGACGGAGACAGTGGTGGCGGCGAAGGCGGCGTGAGCCGGACGATGGATGGAGGTCCAGAGGAGAGGCGGCAGGTCAGATAGAGCGGGGTTGGCTCTGGCGCTGGCTTCAACCGTCTTCGGGAAGCCCTGCCAGAGCGAGGCCAGGCCTGCCAGACCAGCCAGGCTGCACGGCGGCGCAAAGGCGCAAAGGCGGGCGGAAGAGCGCCGGCCTGTCTGCCTGCACCCTTCCCAGGGCCAAAGCGAGAAAGGCCACCCACAAGGCCAGCCAGCCAGCCAGAGAAAAAAGCGGGGCGAGCGACATCGGCCGGCCTGCGGGCCTCTCCTCTCGTCTGCTCCGCCCCTCATCCAGGCTGGGTGGCGGTCCTTTGCTTGGTCGTCGGCCAAAGGCGCGCGCGCGCACGCTCGCCGTCATGGCTCGGCATGGCATGGCATGGCCTGCCCTCCTAGCCTAGGGCAGCTTGACCTGGCGACCTAGGCATTTGGCGCAGACCGCCTGCCTCCCCCTCGTACTGTACCTGCTCGTCGGCCGGCCTCGTTTGAGCGCTTTCACACCACGGCGAGAGCAGCGGGCTAGGCCAGCTGGCCCTTCTCTCCTTGCCTCGTTGCTCGAGCGCGGATTTGGCTGCAGGATGCTGGTCGTCTTTGCCAGGCCCGACTGTCGGCCATACCCACCTCCTGACGCTGACCGCGCCAACCTACTGTACATACAGTAGATGGATCCCAAGTCGCGAGGGTAAGTTTGGAGAGTCTAGGCCGCCGGTCATCCTTGCTTGCTTGCCCCGCTCCTGACGACGTGATGACCCTGGACCCTCTCTTCCGCCTGCGCTCTGCACGCTGCGCTGCTGCTGCGCTACTTCGTGGTCGAGCTACAGGCTTGCCTCGCCTCGTCCGGCTCGAGCAGGAGCATGAAAGGAAGCTGGGCCAGCCAAGCAAGGGGCCAGGGCCAGGGCCAGGGATCCGCGCTCTGCAGGCTCCGCTTGGCCTGGTCACATCGTCACGACCTCGAGGACACGCACGACCCTGGCAGCGCCTCCCATCCGGCGTCTTGACTCTCGTCTTGGTCGGTCGCTGCCGCCGCTGCGGTTTGTCCACAAACAAAAGGCCAATGTAAAGCGATCTAGGGCTGGCTGGCCGTCGAGCTCATCAGTTAGCCCATCATCCGAGGCCGGGAACTGCGACCTGGCCTGCTACCGACCCAGCCGAGGGCAAGAATCGATTTGCTTGCTTGGTTCCAAGCAGCAAGCTACGCGCGGAACATACAGATCATCGCAGATGCCGGCGGCCAGGGCGCGCGCTACTCGCCGCCAACTGAGACCGCAACGACAGCGGCTGCCTCAGTCTCTACCCTCCTTGCCTGGTTGCTCCAGCTAGCTGACCGGCAGTCGCTGCGCCGAACCTCGAAACCCTCGACCCTGCCAGGACTGCCTGCCTGCCTGCCTGCCTGCCTGCCGGTCGGCCGGTCGACTCTGCCTTCCTCTGACCAGCCTGGTTCGCAACAATGACGTCCAGACCGGCACCGACGAGCGAGCGATCGCGCAAAGGCGCGAGCAACGTTCCATCGGCAGGCGTCCTTCCGACCGCCGTTGCTACGGGTAGAGCAGAGCAGGGCAGGGCAGACTACGGAGCGACGCAGCCTCGGTCCCGATACCCGTGGGCCTAGAGGCGACCGCCGATACTATCGCGGCCGGTCAGGTGGCGGCACACGGGCTCAGCGCGTCCACGCAGTCCGCATTTCGACCGCCGCAGCCGGTCTACGCCTTCGCCGGCTCACACTCTGCACGCATCTCATGTCAAGGCGACTCCAAGGCAGGCAATGGTCTTGCACAGATGCCGTGCCTGGCGGGCGAGGACCGATCAGCTACAGTAGCGTCACGCAGCAGCCGCCTTCTTGACAAACAGGAAGCCCACCGGCCACCGCAGCGTGACGCGCTCTGGGATCCGCCCGCCCCGCTCGCCGCGCCCGATCTCGTCGCGGAGACGTCTGAGAAAGCGCTCCACGACGTCGCCCCTCGGGTCGTCGCGGTCGCCCGGATGCTCTTCGAGGAAGTTGTGCACCGAGGACCACGTGTGCAGGTAGCTCGACATCATCTCCCACGTCATCGACTTTTCCAGGTTGCCCGGCGTCTCGAGCTCGGCGCGCGCCTCGGCGCTCAGCGACGCCGTGTCCGGACGCGGTGAGCCCGGCGACGCCTGCGGCGGCCAGCGGGCGGGGATCTGCTCCGGCAGCAGGCCCTCGGTCGAAAAGACGCGGCGGATGGCCGTGGCCTGGTCCCACTCGGGCGCCGTCGGAAAGGGGATGTCGGCGAAGCAGTTGCTGATGATTGAGCGCCCCGGCTGCTCCCAGTACGGGCCGATGGACTCGGCCGCGGTGGTGCCGCTGCCGTCCCCGGGCGACGAGGACGGACCCACGGCCCACTCGAGGACTGCCGGTCGCGTCGACGGGTAGTCGGGCAGGTACATGTCTGGGTATCCCCAGAAGCACACGCTGCCGCCGGGCTTGAGCACGCGCGAGAGCGCAGGCCACAGGCGGTCGTACTTGAACCAGTGCGCAGCCTGCGGTGGTCCACGCAAGAGGAGGCGAGGGGCAGTCGGCGGGCCCACGGTCGTCAGCCGGGTCACCACGCGGCACGGTCGCTGCGCCGCCCGATACTCACCTGTCCCGCCGCGATGAGGTCGACGCTCTGCTCGGGGAGAAAGTCGAGCTCCTCGGCCGTGCCCTGGCGGTACTCGAGCGTGCCCAGCCTGCCGCGTCCGCCCTCGTTGGCGTCGGACCTGAGTTCGGCGGGGATCGACGACGACTCGGGGCGGATGGCGGCGTCGACCATCTTCTTGGACGGGTCGAGGCCGATGACGCGGTCGAAATGGGGCAGCAGCGCCAGCGTCGAGATGCCCGGCCCGCATCCGAGGTCGAGGGCTACCGTCGGCGAGCTGCCGGCCGAAGGCGCCGGCGGTGGCGATGGCGGCGGCGAGGATGCACTGGGCAGCCGACCAAAGTGGTATGCGAGCAGCTTGGTGTATGTCCACCGCGGGTAGCTCGGTCGAAAGGCGAGGTACGACGCCGCGTCAAACGTCGTCTTGCTGAACGTCGCCATCGTCGGTCGGTTTGGTCAAGGGTAGAGCAATGGAAGGGGGCCGATGATGGTCGTACGAGGCCAGGAAGGCAGCAACCGGCCCCGGTCAACCAGACACGATAGCCGGTCGTCTGCCCCTCCGTCGCCCGCCGCCTCCACACCCTCGGCGACTTGGACGGACTCCTCCTCGGCCGGTTCGCTCGTCCGCCCGTCTGTCCATCGTCGTCGTCGTAGCTGTCGTCGTCGCTGTCGTCGCTTTCGCCGTTGCCTTGCCGCCTTGCCTTTGTCGCTCGGCGTGACCCCCTGCTCTACCCGAACGATGCAAGCCGGCAGGCCGTGCCGTGAAATCGACGCTTGGATCTGACCAAACTGCTGGCCGAAGTGGGTCGAAGTGGGTCAAAAGTATTGTACTATATATATTGTATAATTTGGCCCCGAACATCAAGCGCCCTTATAGCTCAGCTGGTACGAGCGTGCGACTGAAGCGTGCTCAGTTATGGCCTTCGGCTCTTGGAGTCGGAACAAATCGCAAGGTCACCTGTTCGACCCAGGTTGAGGGCATTCCCTTTTGGCGCCGAGCCAGCCGCCCCGGCTTTTTTTTTCGATGGATTTTCGACGCCTCTTTCCCGGCCTCGTCCTGGCGGCCACCGGCTGCTTCCCGACCGCCATCATCGTCGACCTGCCCGACGGACGCTCTGCGCCACGGTTGGCTGGCCAGCCTGAACTGGCACCGTGGCGCGGGCAGGCTGCGTCGACTCGGGGGCGTCGGCGCGGCCAACCTGCCCATCTGACGACGGTCATCTCGCGCGGGACCGCCGTGGGGTATGTAGCCGCGTCCCGCTCCTTGGTCGACGAAGAGCCTCTCGCCGGCGTGGGCTCCTTGGAACGACACAGCCCACAACGACAACGCGGCTCACGCAGCGCTGCCCGTGCTCCCACGCCACGCACGGTCGTCTCTTGGCCACCACTCCCGGGTATTGATCGCTTCACACCGGGCTCTCCGCCTAGGTACATCGCAGCCTATCTCAGAGCGACTTGCGGCCACGCGGGCCTGGCAGCTGGTCGTAGGCGGCCGCAAACGCCTTGCAGTCGTTGGTGTCGAGTTGCTGCGGCGGCGGGACAGAGGACGTATGCGCGAACGACGACAGAGGTCAGCGCTGCTCCTCGAGCGACACGCCGGTCGAGCCACTGCCGCGCCACTGCGGCGCCACTCACCTTGGCCAGCTCGCGCTGCTTCCTGGTGGGCTTGGCAAACAGGGGCCCGTGGACGCCGATGCACTGGCGAATATCGACGTAGTCCTTGCCCTGCTGGGCCATCTGGTCAAACTCCCAGTCGAGGAGGCCCTCTTTGGCGTCGAGGTCCTGCACCTCGTGGTTGAGCCAGAGCAGGTTCCTGGGCTGGTCCGGCGCGGCAAAGTCGTCGAGCAGCTTGGCCTCGACGTCGGCCTTGCTGAGGCCCGCCCAGTCCCGCGAGTCTTGGTTCCACTGCACGGCGGCGACGTAGCCGCGCTGCCGGAGCCGCACGAGGTGCTCGTCGTTGTGCTCGCCGAACGGGAAGCGGTAGACGCGCGGACGGCCCAGGCCCATGGCGACGTAGGCCAGCTCGAGGAGCTCGACGTCGCGCTCCCACTCCTCGAGCGGGATCTCGAGCGCGTGCGGGTGCGCCCAGCCGTGCGAGCCGTACAGCGCCCGCCCCTGCTCCAGCGTCGACCGGATCTCGTCGCGGTACGGCAGGATGCACCCAAAAAAGTCGCCATTGACAAAGAACATGGGGACGTGGCCGCGCCGCTCAAACGTGCTGATGACCGACTCGTGGTACTCGGTGCTCCGGATGCCGTCGTCGAGCGCGATGCTGAACACGGGCCGCTCCGACCGCGTCGTGCAATTGATATGGAACGCCACCGGCTCGTCGCGCGACGCCACCGGCCCAGCCAGCGAGACGCCCGCGCAGCACAGCGTCGCGCCCAGCAGCGCCGCAAACGTCGAGGTCAAGCGCATCACGGAAAGGGGGGTTGGTAGGGGTGTGGCAGGGGTAGAAGAGGGGGTCGTGTTCACGGGCGATGGTGTCGAGGACCACTGCGGGTCCATGGGATCCTCCTTTTAACGTCGCGAGCTCGCCCGGCGAGGAGGACGGGACACCTCGACGCTCGAGCAAGGGCCGGACGTCGTATGGACCGGTGGCCATTACCCCACGACGCCTGCCGCAACGCCTGCCGCAACGCCTGCCGCAACGCCTGCCGCAACGCCTGCCGTAACGTTGCCGGTCTCGCTCTTTCGTCGCACAGGAGACCCGGCCAGGCGGTCTGCTTCGACGACACCCGACACTCGCGGCGGCGACGTCGACATCGTCCCCACGGAGGGCCCCGCCACGATACCGACCTCTCTATCCGAGGTTCGGATGGGGAGCCTGCAACCTGCCTTGCCCCCCACAGAACATTGCCGGCCCACGCGAGTCGCACCGGCAAGCTCGCCACCGCCTCTCTCCTCGGCCTCGCCGGTCTCTCGAGCTCCGGCGACGTTCGCTCAGCTTGCTCGCACGTAGACCGGTCGTGGGCGATGGGTGCGTGCCATGGGGGGTGCTTCTCGACCACGGCCATGCGGTCCATTCGCTCTCGCGTAACGGGACAGGGACCGGCGGTTGTGCTATCCCCGACGTCGACCAACGGCCAAAACGGGGACCGCGAGCTCGACGTCGCCGGCCCGCCCATCTGCGACGTCGTCACAGGATCTCGTCAGCGATGCATCGTCTCCGGACGCCACCGATGGCATGGTCACGAGCGCATTTAGGCTATCCGAGCGCGCAGAGCCGTCGATGGTGGCGTATCGAGCCAGCGTTGGCGAGCGTGGGCCGTGGCTCACACCAGCACTTCCATGCCGCCCTCAGTAGGCGTGGATCTCGCCCGTGAGTGCGCAGCACAGCACGATGGTGTCGCCAGACAGGGCGGAGCAAGGTGGCCACTCTGCTTGCCTGCTCGTCGTCGCAGCAGCTCGACAAAAGTGGGAACCTCGAGCAAGCGACACATCCGCCTGGCTCAGCAGATGAGGCCCGGCTCAGCAGATGGGGCCCGTCACAGCGGTGACTCAAGTCCATGTCAGGCCTGATGAGTCTCGCTCGCCGTGCCATCTGCTTGACTGCTTGCTGGTTGTTGGGCTCACGATGGCCTTCGAGCTTGCTGTTGACGCTCGCGCTGCTTGTTGCACAGAGCCTGCTGCAAGGCTTGGTGCTTCCACGCAGCTCTGCTTGACTGACCCCGACGGGTTCAAAGGACTGATGCACGAGCTGCTGCAAGCCCTGCAGCAGTCCCTTGTTGGGCTCAGCTGGACCCTGCTTGTTGACCTTGAGCTCAGTGGTGGTGTTTTGACCTCTTGTGTGCATCATCTACGCAGGAGCAGAGTGATGTGTGCCTGCATCCTTGAGAACTGGCAGGTGCAAGATTGTTTCCAGGTAGTGCCGCTCTGTGACGTTTTCGGTGCCATGCTGGTGGTTGAGGATCACCGCGGCCGAGCGGCAGCTGAACAAGACGCCAAAGACGTGTCCTGCATCGTGCTGGAAGCAGTAAGCAGACCCAGTAAGGCCGATAACATCCCCATATGCATGCATGTTTTGTGTGATTCGGTTTGCGTCCATGGGGCCGAGGGCCTCTTGCGGGCCAAGACGGGGACCAAGGCCACCAGGGGATGAGAAGAGTAACACTGGCTTGTTCTTGGCCTCGTCCTTGAGGCAGAGCTCCACGACCTTGCTGTTGAAGATGTGCATCTTTTGTTACTCTAACAGGGGCTGCACAACAGGGACTCATACAGAGACACAGAGAGGTTGAGTGACCCTACTGCTGGAGTTGCCTGCTTGCGATTGATGACTCGCTGCATGAATCCTCCCTCTGCCTTGACTCTACAACAAGTCAATGTTGACATGAGTGCACCAAGGGGGCCCTGAAAACATCAATTCTCCTCTTGTCCTGCTTCAACAGGTCCTTCTGTCATCTGCCTGGCCCTGTGCTGAACCCTCCACATGAACGAGCGACCGGCGGGCCGCTGCGACCAAGCAGGCCAGGCGGGCAGGCCAGGCCTTGCATGCCGTCGGTGCGTCATGACCACAGACAGGTCCGCGTGGATTCCAGCAGAGCACAGCCCTCGACTCTCACTCACTCACAACTCACTCACTCACATGCCTGCCTGCGAGCCTCACAGCCCGACCCGACTCTACGCAAGCCAAGCCAAGGCACGTCGTCCATCCGTACCTTGCCCTCCTTCCCTTCCTGTCTTCCATCCGACTCCACTTCGGCTGTGATCGCATCCACCACCATCCACCACCACCACCACCACTACTGACGCCGTTGCGAGCACCGCACTGCACCGCACCGATACACGACGATCCGAGATGGCCTCCAAGATTGCGGGCAAAGTCACACGGCGGCTGGTAGGCGACCATGCCAAGCGGTACGAGCCCGAAGTGAGTCCCGCTCTGTCCCGTCCCTGTGCCTCCCCCTCCTCTCTGACCGCTGATCGTCATCCCTACCGACGCAACGAAACGACGCACAGGACCCGCTGTACGAGTTTTACACGGTCAACGGCAAGCAGAAGCGGCGCAAGCGCGCGCTGCCACCGGGCCTGACAAAGAAGCAGGCGCGCACCCTCAAAAAGATCAAGCGGCGCGCCCACCACCTCGACAAGGGCTTCACCATCTGCGGATTCCGCTTCGGCTGGACCGCCATCGTCGGCATCGTCCCCGGCCTCGGTGACATCACCGCCGCCCTGCTCAACTATACCCTCGTCGTCAAGCCCGCCAAAAACGAAATCGACGAGTGCGTGGCGCGTCGTCCCGCCGTATCCTGTCGAGGTTTGGGGGCTGACCGACATCCCCGATTGACATTCTTTCCTCTTCCCTGCCGCTCTCGCCGTTTGCCTGTTCGCCCCCACCCGCCCGCCGCCCGTCAGCATCCCCGACTGGCTCGTGCGGCAACTGCTCTTCAACAACGCCGTATCGGCCGGCGTCGGCCTCGTGCCCATCGTCGGAGACATTGCGCTTGCGGCCTGGCGCGCCAACTCGAGAAATGCCAACCTCATCGAAGAGTGTGAGTTTGGCCTGTTTCTACCCTCTGCCTTGGGTCGTGCAAGGTCCCAGGGGGGGCAAATCTGACGTCGTCTTGGCACCCCCCCTCTTTCCGCCTCGTCGCATCGTCGTGGCTCTCCTCTGCGCCCAATCCCGGCCGCTCCCTGCAGTCCTACGGGTCAAGGGCGAGGAAAACATGGCCGCCGGTCTGCAGGACCTCACGCCGCGTCCCCCTTCAACCGACGTGGCCGCGCCCGCACAGGACGCCGTGAGGCAGCAGGTCCAACAGGCCTCGGCGAGCAGCTCACAGACCCGCTTTTCGGCGGGCAGATAGGTTCCCCGCTCCACCTTTCGCCTCCTCTGCCAGGCCTCGCATCAGCCACACCACCCTCTTTTCCGCTCCACCACCGCCACTCCTCCAGTCATCTTCGGCCGTTTGTCCCTGTCTCGCCTCTACACCTCTTTCAGTCTCGTCTCGTCTCGTCTCGTCTGCGCCACCACCCCAGTGTCACCTTCCTTCCTTTGCGTTCTGGCAAATACCACATACGTGTCGTGTCCCCCTTGCCCTCGAGCGGGTCCGTTCGTCTATCGCACGACATGCTCGCCGCTCCTTCTCCGATTCAGCCGTACGGCTTCCACCTCTGGCTGCGCCCCGTGTGCGCCGACTCTGACCTCGCGCCGCCCCTCGCGCCGCCGCTCGATTCCGACATCCCGCGCCCCCCTCCTGCCCGGATCGCGCCCAGGAACGCCGCGGTCCCCGCCGCCGGAGCCTGGTCCATTGCAGCGCCGCCCATCGACTGCCGGATCTGGGTCGCCGCGCCATCGGCCTCGTCGCCGCCGTCGTCGTCGGCGCCCGCGAGGCGCCACATGCACAGCCGCCCGTCCTCGCCGCCCGAGTAGAGGATGCGCGAGGCCGGGTCGTAGTCGACGCAGCGCACAATGTCGCTGTGCCCGCCCGCGGCCGCTCCGACGGCACCCGCGGCCGCCTGTGGGAAGAGGGCCTCCATCCTCCACCCGCCCGCTCCTTCCGGCGACGCCGTGAGGATGGAGAACGAGCCCTCCGTCGTTCCCACGTAGAGCGTCACGCCCCCCGTCGCCGACGAGGCGGACGACGCGAGGTGCGAGGTGCAGTGCGCGTCGATGATGTAGTCGGTCGTCCACGCCGGGCGCAGGCACGTCGAGGAGCGCACGTCGACCGGGTCGAGGAGCGGATCAAACTGGGCGGAGGGAGAAGGAGGGAGAAAGGAAGAAGAGCGGTAAGGAGGGGAAGCCTGCGATCGCATCGCGAACGCTGCCGGGGCACCTGCCGGCGGACTCACCTTGTCGGCGTCCCACACGCTGAGCGTCTGCATGTCGCCGACGGCCCATACCGAGCCGAGGCCCTTGCGCCGCGCATCGGCCTCTTGCTGGTTGAGGTCGTCGTCGTCGTCGACGTCGGCCGTCATGTCGACGTCGGCCTGCGCCGTCGCTGCTGGCTTGCCCCACACCTGGCTTCCTCCGCCTCCCCAGCCGGAGCGGGCGACGCTGCTGGCCGTGTTGCCGACGGCGATGACGGCGTCGTCCTCGTTGTCGACGGTGGTGTCTATCGCGCACACGAGGCCGTCTGTGCTACCGGTGACGAGGATGTCGGCGTGGTGGGGCGAAGGGTGGAAGCGGAGCGAGGTGACGTCGTCCGAGTGCGACTCGGTGTAGCGGAAGAGGGGTGCGGCGGGGCTGCGCACGTCGTAGATGTCGACGTGGGCATCGACGCCGACGAGCTCGGTGCCCGCGGCTACGAGGTGCGGGTTGGTGGCGTGCGGGGAAGCGGCGACGCTGTGGTAGGGCGCGCCCCTTGGACCGCGCAGCACGAGGGTGGGCTGGGTGAGGGCCGAGGGTGAGCGGACGTCAAATGACGAGACGGTCCCGGCTGTGCTGGAGGCGATAAAGGTGGAGCCGAGGCCGCCCGGGGTGAGGGCGTGCAGCTGTGTGATGCGGTGGGCGTCTGCGAGGCTGGCGTGGTGGAGCACGCTGTGGGTGGCCTTGTCGACGAGGGTGAGGAGCGAGGGGTGCGATACGGCGAGCAGAGACGGGTTTGGCGTGGAGAGGGATGCGAGGTGTACGAGGTAGGGTGGATCCGTCGAGGTGCCGGGCGTGGCCGAGGGGATGGGCTGGGCGTGGCGGCAGCGGCGTGGCGAGAAGCCGTCGAGCGAGGGGGCGGCGCGGAGAGGCGGCGCCTTTTGCGCGCCCGAGAGGGTGAAGTCCATGGTCGAAAAGTGGGGAGCAGAGCCAGTGGAGACCGTGATGGGCTGTGTTGGACCGGGTATAAGGATGGCGGTGCGATGCGGTGCGAGAGGTCAAGAGGCAGAGGTCAAGGTTGAAGGCGGGAGGACAAGAAGGAACAGGAAGCCACCGGCAGCAGCAGCAGCGCAAAAAACCGTCCAGAAAGCCGGGCTTCGGAAGTCGGGCGGGGCAGCCTGGCATGGGACCTACTGGCTCGGGGCCCTGACCCAGCCTCAGGGCGGGGCCCAAACGACAGGCCACCAAGCAAGGCCCCAGCCGTGCGCACGAGTTTCGACCCCCGCCTGGCCTGCCATGCCCTCAACTCCACACGGGCCAGGCGCCGCGGGAGGTCACCCTTCACCCACCACCGCCATCGTCACCACCACATCGTCACCGCCACCGTCGCCGCCACCGTCGCCGCCACCGCCATCCGACGCATCGCAATCTCAGCACCCTTGTCTGCACACCCGCGCTCTCTACCCGCCACCATGTCGTTCAACGACCTCGAACGAGGCTCGTCGGCCAGGGGCTCGTCCAACAACCGCAACACCCCGCTCCCCCTCTACCGCGACTACCCGTCCGACACCGCAGCCGCCGGCGCATCCTCGTCGTCATCCTCCGCAGCGTCGCATCCGCCAGACCCCGAATTTGAGCGCCTGGCAAAGCGCATCGGTATCCAGATCTTCAAGATCCAGTCCAACGTCACCGCCATCCAGAAACTCGTCTCCCTCCTCGCCAACCCGCCCTCGGCCTCGCCGGCAAAGCCAAACGCCCACAACCACGACTTCACAAAGCGCATGTGAGCACAGCGCCGCCCCGTACAGCCCGGCGCGACGGACCGCCAGCGTGCCACTGCGAGCTTGCGCGCTCTGACCGCCTGCCCCTTTGCCTACTCCCCGCGCTCCGCAGCCACGACCTGACCGAGACGACGCGCGACCTCATCAAGGACGGCACCGCCGACATCAAGACCCTCTCGACCTTTCCCCTCCCCGCATCCGACGCCCGGTCACGCACCTCGCCCGCAAAGCTCACCCAGGCAAAGCTGCAGCGAGACTTCCAGGCCGTCGCCCTCTCGTTTCAGCGCGCCCAGCGCGAGAGCGTGCAGCGGACAAGAGAGGCTCTCGAGGGAGAACGCCAGCGCGACAAGCAGCAGCGAAGGAGCCAGGCCGCATCCAAGGCAGCGCTCGCAGACGAAGACGCGGCCGACGACGACGACCAGCACGGCGCACCCCTCGTCGAGCTCGACTCGGCCGCCGCCGCGGCGGGCCAGCAGCAGGCGCAGCAGCTCGACCTGATCCAAGGCCCATCGCAGGCCGACCTCGAGTTCCAAGAGTCGCTCATCGCCTCGCGCGAGGCCGAGATCCGCGAAATCGAGTCGGGCGTCCAGGAGCTCAACGAAATCTTTCGCGACCTAGGCAACATTGTCCAGGAGCAGGGCGGCATGATTGACAACATCGAGTTCAACATCACCACGATTGCCGACAATACCGAGGGCGCCGACCGCGAGCTCGTCGTGGCGCACGAGTACCAGCGCAAGGCGGGCCGCCGCGCCGCCTGCCTGTTGCTCATCGTCGGCTTCGTCGTCGCCGTTGTCCTGCTTGCCGTGAGTGCTGCCGCCTGGCGCGCGGGGTCGAGTCCCGGTAATGCGTGCGGACGACTGACATTGCCAGCACCGCTTCCTTCGCCCGTCGCCCGTCCTCCAGATCCTCAACTGAGGCCGCCTCCCCCTCCTGTCTGCTCGCGAGCAGCGCCTTGGTGCTGTTTGCAATATATCCCGCCGCCGCTGCCCGCCCGCCAATGACCGCCGCCGCCTGTGCTGTCCGTGCTCGCTCCACGTCTTGCGCCCCTCGACGATGGCGCTGTGCCGCGGGAGCCGAAGCAGCTGGTAGCGGTCTTGCGCCTGTCCGCCATGCGCTCGCTGCCATGACCTCGAGACCGGCGAAGCACCGCTCTCCCCCCATCTCACCCGCGGTCCGGCTCGACCGTGCGGCTGAGCCGAGCGACGCACCCCCACCCCGGCCCTCGCCTCGTTGCATGACCCTTGCCACGCCTTGGCCTAGCCTTTCATGCTCGCCTTCGGAGGGAGCGAACAGCCAAGGCAGTGCGTGCAACCAGGCTGAGCTGGAGATGACCCCTTCCGCCCCGCCAGAGCACGACCGTATGTCTGCTCGGGGCGATGCCGAGAGCCAGGCGCGCCGTGGCTGCGGCTGCGAGCAGTGGCCGGATCAGGCCGACGTTTGGCCCTCGTGCCTCCTGACCCTGCACCTTAGCGGAGGGTGGCTCTCAGTGGTCGGCTCTGGCCGAAGCTTGGGGGACGTGCCCGGAACGTCGTGCGTAGTGTGTGCCCCCTTGGCCCCTTGTGGCGGTGCGTGCCATGGCAGCAGCTCGCCATTGCCGCCCTAGCCTGCTCCTGCGTCGGCGGCATAGCGAGGACCGGCCAAGGAGGCCAGCAACTGCTCGATGTCATCTCCTCGAGGCATCTTCACACCGCCACGGCCCTCTTTGACACACGTATGCATCCAGCGCGGAAGTGGGCCGATGGCCCTCGGGCTAACCAACTAGGTTAAGGCTAGGGTGGCCTGCCAAGCTTGGCATGAGTTCGATCGCTGCGGCTCGCCCGGACGCGGCGAGGCAAGCAAGCCGGCATCGTCGCGCTCCAGCTTCGGTGCAGCAGCCGGAGAGACAGGCCACGGCGGTCGCTTCACGCCGACGACGGCAGGCCACGGCTGAGTCGCGTCCGTAAGGGTGCGAACAGCGCTCACGGCGCGTTGTCGCGACCAAGCTTAGCCAGGCCAGGCTAGGCCAACAGGCCTCCAGGATACCGACTGGCTCGGCCAAGCAAGGCGAGCTTCGGACGCTCCCGACGGCCCAGCTCGGCCTGATTCATCGAGACGATGCCCGCGACGATGGCTAGGTAGGCCACGGTACGCATCGCCGCCGACGTCGAAGGCTTTGGAACTGCCGGGCGGCTGGCGGGCCTGGTCGCCCCTCGACGGCCGTCACTCTGCCCTGCTCGAGGGGGCATGGCGGGCTTGCTGAGCAGACTTCCATATATACCGACGTCGGAGGTGGCCCCGGGGGTCCGACCTTGCTCTCTATCCCGACCCCGGTCCGCCCCCCATCCTCGCCGCGCCCCGCCTCGCACCCCTGCGCCCCTTGCTCCACATCCTCCGCTGCTCGCATCGATCCCTGCCTGCCTGGCAACGTGCCGCTCCGTCCCTGCCGAGCGGGGCCTGCCACAGTCTTCCGCTGCCCCTCGGCTCGTCGCTCGCCCTTTCTCTGCTTGCCTCTTGACCACCACCGACGGCTGGTCATGGCCTCGCCCCCTTCGCCCGCCGAGACCGCTCCCACCCCGTCGACGACCAAGATGGCCGGCCTCGACGCGGACGACGACGACAACAAGGCGCTCATGCGCCGCGTCGACCTCATGCACCTCGACGACATGCCCTCGGTCGCCCGCCAGGGCACGGGCATCCAGGGCTGGCTGCAGCGTCTGTTCAGCGACCTCGCCTACTTTGTCACCTGGCTCCGCATCACCTGGTTCGGCGTCGCCACCAGCCTGCCCAACTACATCCTCGACCCCTTGGGGGCCGCCAGCGTGCTCCTCTTTGCCGGCGGCTCCACCGTCATCCTGAGCGCGATGCTCGTCATCAGCGCCGTGTGGCGCCTCGGCGCCGTCCAGGCCGTCTTCCGACGCGTCAGCGAGCGCAACGGCGGCGTCGGGCTGGGCAACCTGGCCTACCCGCAGATCTTTGACAGCCTCGACCGCCGCACGCGCGACGCCGCCTTCCAGGTCATGAACCGGCCCCTCGAGGAGTTTTCGCAGCCCTCGACCAGCAGCGCGCGCACCTTTGACCTCGAGCTGGCCAAGATGCTCTTCTGCTGCGCCTCGCTCGTCTACGAGCGCGACGGCTCCGCGATGGAGGACGCCTGCAAGATCGCCTGCCGCGCCGCGCCCGTCCGCCCGCGGGCAGGCCATGCGCACGCTCCCGCGCCCGGCGAGAGCCTCAAGGCGTCGAGCGGCCTGCCCAACGCCGCCGGACAGGCGGTCCTCGACAAGCTGTCCAAGGCCGACGACTTTATCATCAGGACCGCCCGCTCCAA
>NW_006920872.1:1036772-1040322 GCF_000417875.1 Pseudozyma flocculosa PF-1
GGACCGACGACTTTTATCATCAGGACCGCCCGCTCCAAGTGGGGCCTCCACTACCGCTCCATCTCGGAGCTCGGCACCAACACGTCGCCCGTCTGCGGCGCCTTTTGGGACCCCAACAGCAACTTTATCATCCTCTCTTTCAAGGTGAGCGCGTCGTCGAGTGGCCATGGTTCTGCCAGGCATCCCGCCAGGCTTGAGACTGACACTGCCGCACCCACCCTCTCTTGTCCAACGACCGCTCCCCCTCGATCACCAGGGAACCAACCCGGTCGAGTTCAAGGAGTGGGCGCTCGACTTCACCATCCGATACACCGAGGGCGGCGCGTGGCTGCCCGGCTTTGGCAAGGTCCATTCGGGCTTCTACGAGAGCCTCTTCCCGAGCGACATCCGGCAGGGCGCCACCACGGGCTACGTCGGCCAGCTGCTCCACGACGCCTACCTGACCGTGTTCGGGCCCGACGCGCTCGACGAGGAGCGCAAGCCGCCGCGCGAGTTCCCTTACGAGCAGATCCGCCACCGAATCGAGGAGATCGCAAAGCTCCTGGTCAAGAATAGCGCCGACGATCACGTCAACCTCTTCGTCACCGGACACAGGTGCGCGCCGCCCGCTGCCTCGATGTTTTGTCTGATCGCACCCTAGGGCCTGACTGCTGACGATACGATGGGTTTCCCCGATCCCCACGGCCCGGTCGCAGCCTGGGTGCGGCCCTGGCCTCATTCTTCTTTGCCCGCGCCGTGGCCTCGCCCAAGGACTTTGGCAGCAACAGCGAGGGCGACGACCTGGTCCGCGTCCGCGACGCCTACACGTTTGGCTGTCCCATCTTTGGCGACCCGGAGTGCATCGAGGGCTTCGGCCGCGCCATCCACGACAACCTCGACCGCCCGCAGACGCTGTGGAGGGTGACGAACCGCCACGATCCGGTGGCCACGATGCTGCCCGAGGGCGGCGACTACGAGATGCTGTCGCACATTTCGCCGACGAGCCAGTTCCACTACGCTCACATTGGCGCCGAGATCCAGATGCGCCACCGCAACAACCTCGTGGGCGCCGGACCGGGCACGCTGCTGCCCAAGGGAGCCCGTGTCAAGGTGAGCGAACGGGGCAGCGGTCTTGACCGTGGTCCTTGCGTGGGCGATGCTGGCGAGACGGGCTGACGCCGTGCCCTTGCCCTTGCCCTTGCCCTTGCCCTTGCCCTTGCCCTGTCCGCGTGCGTGCGTGCGTGCGCGCGCGCGGTCCACCAGGTCATCACCCATCTCGGCGGCTCTGGCTCTGGTCCCGACGTCCGTCTGCCGCTGTGGTGCCGCATCCTGGAGCAGACGCCGGTCGTTTCTCGGTGAGTCGAGAAGGGCGCGCTGCGAGGTGGTCGCCTGCCGTCGACGTGGGCGTGGCTGACTTCTGCCGACGACATCGTCACCATGCCCTCTGCTGCTGCGGAAGCCTGGTGTCGCACATTCCTTCGTGCTACTGGGCGCGGCTGAGCACGGTCGAGGCGGTCGAGAGCCTGCCCTGGTTGGGCCGTGAGCCGGCGCTGGTGTCGCTGTGAGGGGCGTTTCGTTGGCTGGCAAAGGGCGGCGTCGGCGTGACCGACCGGCCGGCGGGCCAACGACGCCGTGCGCCTCGAGTGTCGAACTGTTCTCGCCCATAGTGTTCGTGGGCTCTGAGGCCCTTGTGTTTCTCTGAATGGCAGTGACAATCAACGTTGCGGCGACGGGACGAAGCGGGCAGGGTCGAGTGGCGTCGAGGGTCACTAGTCGACGGCGGGCGCGGCTGTGGCTGGTGACTGGCGGCGGCTGGCCGTGCGCGCGGCGCGAGGGCTCTTGACTGGGCGTGGGCGTCGCGCTGAGATTGGATTCCGTGGCGGGCTGGCGCTGGGGCTCGCCTGGCTGGCTGCATCGGGCTGCCCGCAGACGTCTCGCTTGCCCAGTGCCCGGCCTGGCCTGGCCTGCTCCATCTTCTGTACCACCCACTGCTGGCTGCCACCACCACCGCCGTCATTATCATCACCACCACCGACGTCGACGGAGACGCAGCGCCAGCCTATTCGCCATCACCCTCCACCCCCCCGTAGACTCAGTCCATCGACCAGCTCGCCTCGGCCACCCGCACCTCTTCCTCGTCGGCCGGCGCAGTCCCCGCACCGCACCGCACCCCACCGCACCGCACCGCACCGCTTCGTGCTCGCCCTCGCGTCGGCGCCTCGTGCTAGTCGGCACAACGGTGGTTCCTCCTATCAGCGCACTGCTCCGGCATCGGAAATCCTCCGAGGACCACGTCCGCCGCCCACCGACGGCTGTAGCAGCGCCGTAGCAGGCTGCACTTGGTCGACTCTCAGCAGTTGCGGCCCTCCCCGCACCCACCGACAGGCCCTTGGTTGTACCACCTCATGTCCCACGCCCCGCCTCCACCATGTACCAGTTCCAGCCGCAGCACGGCCAGCATGGCCAAGGCGGCCACCCAATGAGCCACCAGTCAAAGCCCTTTATCGCCTCACCCAACCAGCGCACCCGCGCCAGCGCCGCCATCCCCATCGTCGCGCCCCCCGCCGGATCCAGCTCCACCGACCCGACCTCGCCCACGCCCTCGTCGGCCACGGTCGACACCAGCGTCACCTCGCCCTCATCCAACGCGCGGAAACCCTGCAGGAACGTCGCCATCTACGGCCACTGCCGGTACGAGGGCGAGGGCTGCCCCTTTGACCATGCCACGGGCGTCAGCGGCGGCGGCCAGAATGGCAAGGCGCCCTCTGCGGGAGGGCCCTCATCTTCGCCCATTCCGGCCTCGAGCAAGGCCAAGCTGATGGCCTCTGGCGCCAGCCTGCCCAACAGCCCGCTCAAGGGCGCCCTCAGCGCTCGCAACGCCGCCGCCGCCGTCTTTGTGCCAAAGTCGTCCGGAGGCAGCAGCACCGGCCCTGGACCCGCCGCCGCCGCCGCCGCCGCCGCCACCTCGCAAGCCGGCAGGAAGTCCGACGCAGAGGAGGTCATCGCCGGTATGTACGACGTCAGCATCTCGGCGGCCGGTGCCAGTTCGGCGGCCCAGCGTCAGACGAGCGGCATGATGAGCGGGCGAGGAACGCCAAACTCGTTCAGCATGGGCTACGAGGGCGACTCCATGGTGAGTGTCGCAGGCGGGGATGCCCCCACGTCTGCTTCCGCGTCGCCGTCGTCCCCCCGCTGACCGCTCGCGTCGCTGTCGTCCCCCCGCTGACCCGCTCCCGTCGCCGTCTCCTCTTTGACCCTGCGCTCGACTCTGCCGGCACCGCCTTCGCACCATCGCAGGGCAGCGCCTTTGACCCGACCTATGCGGGCGCCGCCATGCCCGGTCAGGATCCCTCGATGCAGGCCGGGACCCCGAGCCACCCACCCGCTCCGCGCGCCTTCAACCCGTACGAGCATATGACCGAGTTTGGCGACCCCACCGGCGGGCCGGGCGGTGCGGCCGGCGGGCTCGGCATGGGCGGCGGGCTTGACTTCTACGCGGGCACCGGGCCGACCAAGCTGCGGCAACCGCTCCAGTACCACCTCTACGCCCCGCCGCTGCCGCACGTCTCCA
>NW_006920872.1:1041257-1044805 GCF_000417875.1 Pseudozyma flocculosa PF-1
AGGTGTTTGGCTACCGGAGCCACTGCTACAAGGCCATCTGCACGCTCGACGGCAAGCGGTACGTGCTGCGGCGCCTCGAGGGGTTCCGCCTGCAGCACGAGGCGGCCATCAGCCTGGTCGAAAAGTGGAGGCGGATCCGGCATCCCAGCATCGTCAGCGTCCGCGAGGCGTTCACGACGAGGGCGTTTGGAGATCAATGTGAGTTGGCCGGAGCCGGCGCCGGCTGCTGCTGCGGCGGCGCGGCGCGGCGCGGCGATTCACGCACTGCGCAAGGATCGGAGGATGCTGACGGCCGTCGCGCGCCCTCCATATGCCTCACCCCACAGCGATCGTGTTCGTCTACGACTACCACCCGCTTTCGACGACGCTCTACTCGGAGCACATGACGGCCAAGCCGCCGCAGCCGGATCGGCGCACGGGGCGGCTGCAGCCGGTGCAGATGCAGGTGCCGGAGCGGGTGCTGTGGAGCTACCTGTGCCAGCTGACCAACGTGGTGCGGTGCATCCACCTGGCCGGCATGGCTGCGCGCTGCATCGAGCCGAGCAAGGTGCTGCGGACGGGCAAGAACCGCGTGCGGCTCAACTGCTGCTCGATCTTTGACGTGATTGCCTACGACCCGCAGGCGGGCCAGGACGCGGTCCGGACGCACCAGCGCGAGGACCTGGCCAACCTGGGCAAGCTGATGCTGAGCCTCGCGCTCAACACCATGTCGGCGCTGCAGAACGTGCCCAACAGCCTCGAGAGCGTCGGGCAGCGCTACTCGGCCGAGTTCAAGGACATGATCCTCTGGCTCCTCGACGAGTCGACCGACGCCGACAAGACGGCCGACGAGCTCGAGCGGCGGCTCGGCACCCACGTCGCCGAGGAGCTCGACTCGGCGCTCAACTACGGCGATCTGCTCGAGAATGCCCTCATGAAGGAGCTCGAAAACGGCCGCCTGGTGAGGCTGCTGTGCAAGTTTGGGTTCATCAACGAGAGGCCAGAGTGAGTGTCGCGGGCGATGTGTATCGGCCCGCCTCCCCCCGCGAACGGAGTGTCCAACAAGGCTTCCTGCTGACCTCGCCTGCGCCCCCTTCCTTCCCCTCTCTGCCCCTTTTGGCCCTGCGCGCTCCCTCGGCCTGCAGGTTCGACCATGATCCGCGCTGGGCCGAGACGGGAGATCGGTACATTATCAAGCTGTTCCGCGACCACGTGTTCCACGCCGTCGACGAGGCCGGACGGCCGGTCGTGGACCTGAGCCACATCCTCACCAACCTCAACAAGCTTGACGCCGGCGTCGACGAAAAGATCATGCTGACGTCGCGAGACGAGCAGAGCTGCCTCGTCGTCAGCTACAGAGAGGTGAGGGCCGAGCCCGTGGCTGCGCACGCGCGACACGATGGGAACCTGTGCTGACGCCCGCGCACCGCTTTGCTGCCTCGCTGCCCCGCTGCCGGAACGACCGACAGATCAAGAACTGCGTCGAGAGCGCGTTCCAGGACCTATCGAGGGCTAGATAAGGGGGAGAAGCGGCCACATCGCCTGCCTCTCCCGTCCTCGCGCTGCCGACGCCGCCGGTGCCGCGCCGTGCGAAGAGCGTGTTTATGGAGCCATCTCTTGCCCCCCTTTTGTGCTGCGGCCGCAGCCGGTCGTGCCCCTGCTATCCTTGCTATGTCCGGGTATTATCAGCTTTGTCGTTGTGGGCGGCTATCTGCGTGAGGAATCGACACTTATCTAAAGAAGGCCATGTCCATGTAGGGAGGGGAAGAGAGAGGCGGATGAGGCCGACGGAGGGAGCGTCGAGGTGATTGGTGGTCGAGAGGGGCTGGGCCAGAGCCTGGCTTTTTCTCGCCCGAGATGGCAAGGGGAGGGAGGCTGGCAGACTGCTGGCCAGCGTGCGCCAGGCCCCGTCCCTGGCAGGCCTGCGCACGGGCGGCGGCGGCGGCGGGTTGCCAGCCAGCCAGCCAGCCAGCCAGCCAAGACAGGCAGGCGGCCCAGAACGCGGCATGCCCGCGGGCGGGTCTCTAGAAGACGGTAGCTTCCTACCACTTCCTCGTCGTCCATCTCCACCCCCACTCGCCATCGCCATCGCCATCGCCACCCCCTTTAATCTCTCCCTCACCATCAGCCTCGGTCTCGCCTTGAACGATCGCCTTCAGCGACGCCACCGACACCCTACCGCGCCGAGACTCGCCCACGCCCACGCCCACGCCCGGCCATCTGACCACGCAACGCTCCTTCTACCCGCCCCTCGTTCCTCGTCCGCGAGTCGACCGCCATGGTAGGTCCCCCGGACGCTGGGCCACGCAGTCCGGATCGAACCCACACGGCTCTGCCCTGTGCACAACTCGACTGACCGACCCTCTCCCCCTCACTCCTGCCGCAGGTGCTCCTCGCTGCGTCCATCTCGACCCGCGGCGGTAAGCGTGAGTATCGACGGCTTTCGAGGCGGCGACAGGCAGGCAGACAGGCGACTTCGATCCGTTCAGCTGACTCTCCGAGTCGATACCGCTACTCGAATCTTCCCTCCCCCTTTCCCGCGCCGCAGCCGTCATCTCGCGGCAGTTCCGCGACATGCCGCGCTCGCGCATCGAAGGGCTGCTCGCCTCGTTCCCCAAGCTCATCAGCGCCGGCTCGCAGCACACGTCCGTCGAGACGGACGCGGTGCGCTTCGTCTACCAGCCCCTCGAGGACCTCTACATGATCCTCATCACGAACAAGAATTCCAACATCCTCCAGGATATCGATACGCTCCACCTCTTTGCCCGCACCGTCTCGGACCTCTGCCGGTCCCTCGACGAGGCCACCGTCCTCGCCAACGCCTTTGAGCTCCTCGGCGCCTTTGACGAGATCGTCAGCCTCGGCTACCGCGAAAACGTCAACCTCACCCAGATCAGGAGCATCCTCGAGATGGAGAGCCACGAGGAAAAGATCCAGGAGATCATCGAAAAGGTGCGTACGGTCGGCGGGCCACGGCCTTGCTGCCTGTCCAGATCGGCGTCCCCACAGGCTGACGCGGACCGCATTCCATCGTCGCCCCTTGCCCGCCCACAGAACAAGGAGATGGAGGCCAAGGAGGAGCTCAAGAGGCGAGCAAAGCAGCTCGAGATGCAGCGCCGCGACGCCGCCCGTCGCGGCCAGGGCGGCGGTGGGTTCGGAGGCATGTCTGGCGGCTACAGCGCCGTGCCCAAGTCGTTTGAGCCGCCGCCGACGCAGGCCCCCGTCCAAACGGGCTTTGGCGGTGCCGCTGCGTCGAGCACGCCGGCGGCCAAGCCGTTCAAGGGCAAGGGAATGCAGCTCGGCAAGAAGACCAAGGGCACCGACCTGCTCGGTGCCATGGGCAGCGAGCTGGCGCCGACGGCCGACGAGCAGCCCCTTCTCGCTCAGACAAATGCTGCCGCCGCCTCCGCCGCCGCCGCCGCCGCCGCCGCTCCCATCGCCGCAAAGGCGCCCACATCTGCGCCGACGGCCATTGACCCGCTCGACCTGCTGGAGCCGGTGGCAGAAGAGAGGTGAGTTGAGTTGAGGCGCGATGCCGCTTGTCGCCCGGCCTCGCTGCCATGCTGACT
>NW_006920872.1:1045191-1051828 GCF_000417875.1 Pseudozyma flocculosa PF-1
CCCCCTGCTGTCGTCCTGCGACATACCCAACGCGTTCCCTCGCTCCGGCAGCGTCCACGTCACGGTGCGGGAAAAGATCTCGGTCACGGGGAATCGCGATGGCGGGCTCGACTCGCTCGAGATCAAGGGCGACATGGTGCTGCGGATCACGGATGCGTCGCTGGCCAAGCTGCGCGTTGCGCTGGGCCCGGCGAGCGACTCTGTGCTGCAGAGCGGGGGCGAGATCCAGTTCAAGACGAACCCGCAGGTGGACAAGGCGGCGTGGACGACGGAGCGGGTGATTGCGCCCAAGGACGCGCGCCGGCCGTTCCCCGTCAACCAGAACCTGGGCCTGCTGCGGTGGCGCGTCGTGACGCGCGACGAGACGGTGGTGCCGCTGTCGATCAACTGCTGGCCCTCGCCCAACGGCCAGGGCGGGTGCGACGTGAGCATCGAGTACGAGCTGGAAAACGACGAGCTCGACGAGCTGCGCCACGTCGTCATCTCGATTCCCTTGCCCGACGACGCCTTCCCCTCGGTGGGCGAGTGCGCCGAGGGCACCTGGGCCGTCAACGAGGCCACCAACGCCCTCGAGTGGAGCCTCGACTCGATCTCGTCGGCCGACAACAAGAGCGGAAGCCTCGAGTTTAGCGTGTCGAGCGGCGCCGACGACGTCGACGTCTTTTTCCCCGTCCGCGTCGACTTTGTCTGCCAGAGGACGCTGTGCCAGGTCCAGGTGAGTGGCCGAGTCGGCTCTGTTTCGAGCGAGCGAATGCAATCCGCTGACCCAGCCCCGCGCGCGCCCCTCCCCCCTCTTTCCCTCGTCCCCACGTCCCGCACCGCCCCGCCCCGCCCCGCCCCGCCCGACTCGCCGCTCTCGACTCGCACAGGTCGCCAGCGCCACCCTGTCCGAGACGGGCGCCGCGACGCCCTTTTCGCAGCAGAGCGTCCTCAGCGCCGACAACTACATTGTCGCCTAGACCCGGTCTGGCCGGGGCGCGCCAGTCCCCTCGACCCTGTCGCTGCACCCTGTCGCTGCTGCACGCATCAGGCAGCCCGATTGATGAGATGAGATGCGATGCGATGAGATGAGACGAGACGAGTGGCAGCGAGCGAGCGCCTCGGCTAGCCTTGTAGAATACACACGAACGATGGTGAGATTTCCGCGCGCGACGGAGGGAGGGTGCGCGACGAGGGGGTGCTGCGGCATCTTGTTCCTATTGACGTCGCACCGACGGGCGGCGGGTGGGTCTCTTGAACGGCACTAGGGCGAGGGGGGAAAAGACAGTGTCCGGCCATCGAAGCCTCCCGGCGCCGGCGCGTGTCACTTAGTGGTGCAGCTCGCCCTTTGCCTGGGCTCGTGCCACCTTGGCGAGCACCTCGACCTGTCCCGCGACGCAGCGAAGGGTATCGAGCACGCGCCCGTTTCCCTCTACAAAGGCATACTCCTCGTACCTCAATCCATGGTCTCGGCAAAAGGGACGGACGAACTGATCGCGAAGCCGACGCAGATTGTGGCGCGGCACGCGCGGAAAGAGGTGGTGCGAGACCTGCATGTGCAGTCCGCCGTGGACAAAGTCGAGCCAGGGCGGGCACGAGACGTCCATCGTGGTGCGGATCTGGCGCGATGCAAAGCTCTCGCTCAGCCCGAGGTCCGCAGACGACTGCGCAAAGTGCGACAGCACAATCTGCACGTGCAGCGGCGACGTGACGACGTGGCTCACCACGACGTAGGCCGCCACGTGGCCCCACGTCGGTAGACTGCCCACTACCAGCGCGCCGTACCACGTCCAAAAGGCCAGGATGCCCGACACCTCGAGCAACATCCACCCGTCGCGCCGCGCGTGCAGCGCCAGGTAGCCGTACGAGTTGGCGTACAGGTTGAACCGCCCCAGCGACATGACGACGTAGTAGAGCTGGTGCTGGAAGCGCAGAAAGAAGCGCGCCGCAGCGTCAAACTCGAGCACGCGCCGGTAGTACGACGACCACAGGCCCAGCGGGCGCGTCGTCGCCGGCTCGGCCGGTGCGCCGACGCGTGCCGCCTTGCCGTCGCCGTCGCCGTCGGTGACGTAGGCCGTCTGACCGGCCAGGACAAACTGGGGCGAGATGGCGAAGAAGGGCATGTGCTGGATGTCCGGGTCGTGCTCCGGGTGGTTGGTGACGAGGTGGTGGACGTCGTGGTTGTTGCACCACCAGCCGATGCTGAGGCCGCCGATAAAGTCGGCAATGACGGTGCCAATCAGCCGGTCGACGGTGTGCGAGTGCGTGATGCCGCTGTGGCCCGAGTCGTGGGCGGTAAAGGTGAGCTGGTGCCAAAAGAGGCCGAGGAAGACGGACGAGAGCAGGTACGACACCGTCGAGGCCGACATGCCGAGCAGCGTGGTTGCGGCGGCCTGGCCAGTCTGCTGAGCCGCTCGCTCCACGGCTAGCTGGGCATGACCCCGGCCGAGGAACCACCATGCGGCGGCGCCGAGGGCGGCGTACCGAAGGCACTCGCGGGCGTAGCCCGAGGGGCGCAGGTCGTAGAGGCCGGCCGCCTTGACCTGCTGGTGCATCTCCTTGTAGGCCGCCGAGATGGCGCGCTCGCGGGCGGCGTCAATCGAGGGCGGGTCCGGTGGCGGTTCGAGAATCTCGACGGGCAGCGGAAAGGTCTGAGGTCTCGAGATGTGCCGAGGCTGCGGTGCAGAGGCACTCGCGACTGGCTGCTTGGCCGGCTGCTGGTGGCCGCCGCGCGTCCGCGCCCCGAGCATCACTTCGACCTCGTCCGAGTCCGGGTCGCGGGACTCCTTGCCGTGCCACATTGTGATCTGAGCATGCGGGTGGTCGAGCTTGCCCTTTCGGTAGCCAAGCTGGACGGGGGGCACGAGGGGTCGGTAGGAGTTCCACTCGTCGTGGTCGAGGTAGCCAATGACGAAGCGGCTCATGAGCTTGTCGAGGGTGTGCTGGGAGTGGTAAGCCTCGATCTCGTCGGATGCGTCCCTGCCGACAAAGTGGAGGATGGCGAGCTCTCCGCCCGGATGGCGCTCGAGCCAGCTGTCGAGCTTGTAGATCTTGCGGCGGTGGAGGACGAGCGTCTCTCCATTTGCGATGCGCTGGGCAAGCTGGGCTCGGGTCAAGGTGCGCGGGGTGCGGGAGTGAGACTTTTCGGTTGCCGCTGCGGAGAGGGGTGCTGCTGTGGTAGCTGTGGCGGTGGTGGTGGCAGAGGTGGCCGTCATAATGGTTGTTGTCGTCGCCGGCTGGGCGGTGTTGGTCGAGAAGGGGGCGGTAGAGGGTCGATAGAGGGTCGGTAGAGGCCGGCGGTGGAAGGGGCGTGACCTGCACGCTCGAGGACCGGCCTGGGTCGGAGGCAAGCCGCGTTAGGGGAAGTGTGGGAAGGGGGAGAGAGACGAGCGGTGCCTGCGCCAGAATCAGGATGCTACGGTGTGGGCGCCTCGAAGGATGGTGGTGGTCGGTGGCGTTGGTTGAGAAGAAGGAGCACGTTGGCGGGCCTGGAAATTTGCGCTTCCAGCGGCGAGATTCTCGCCCGCCCCCCGCACGCACGCACGCACGCACGCACGCACTGCCCCGCCCCGTTCC
The DNA here is from genome assembly GCF_000417875.1 of Pseudozyma flocculosa PF-1. Lineage (NCBI taxonomy): Eukaryota > Fungi > Basidiomycota > Ustilaginomycetes > Ustilaginales > Ustilaginaceae > Pseudozyma > Pseudozyma flocculosa. The sequence continues at coordinate 1,048,747 of NW_006920872.1, forward strand.
GCCCTGCGCCGGCCCGCACGAGCCAGGCAGCCAGCGAAACACCTCCAAACCAAGAGAGAGCAAAGAGCCGCTCGCTGCCCACGCTGCACAACCTTCTCAAGCCTCGTTCCTTCCTTCCTCCCGACACCGCCACCACCACCACCACCTCGGCCACCATACGCCCTTTCGCCACCGGCCATGACGCGCACCTCCCACTTCCCCACCGATGCCCACATCCCCGTCTACTCGGTCGACTTTCTCTCGGACAATGTCGTCGTCTACGCCGGCGGCGGCGGCGCAGGCAGGTCGGGCGTCACAAACGCCATCGTCGCAGCCCACATCTCGACCTCGGACCAGTCGACCACGAAACTCCACGAGCTCAAGCTTTCCCGGCAGGAGGACGCGCCCATGACCATGGCCGTCAATTCCAAGCGCAGACAGCTCGTATGCGGCATCAACTCGACCCCAGACGACATCAAGCACGGCACCAACCGCCACCTCCGCATCTTTGACTGGTCCCTCAGCTCCCCCGACGACGACGACAAGGCGACAGGGAAGCAATCGCAGAACCAGAGCCAGCAGCCCAAGGCAGAAGGCAAGATCACCGAGCTGCCCTCGGTCACCATCCACCAGGCAAAGGCGGAATCCTCGCTCGCCATCACCGACCCAGAGCAGTACCAGAAAGTCACCCGCTTCAGCCACAGCGGAAGGTTGCTCGCCGTCGCCAGCACAGACGGAAAGGTGCGCAGGCGCCCTCCAGCTTCCTGCTCCTCCCGCACCGTCGCTCGTCGCCCCATTGCTGACCGCGCAGACGAGTCTGCTCCTCTGTTTGCCTCCCCCTCCACCTCGCCCATTTCCCCCTGCCTGCCCTGCAGATTGCACTGCAGCGCTACCCGTCCCTCGCCCACGTCTGGAAGACGTCGACGGACGAGACCAACGCCACCCTCGCTGCATCGACCTCTGGCAGCGCCTCGGCCACTGACCCAGGATCCAGCACCACTGGCGTCCCCTCGCAGGACTTCAAGGACGACGAAATCTACGACGCCGACTTTTCCGAGACGGGCAGCCACATCGTCTTTACCTCGTCGTCGAAGCTGGTCGTCTACTCGACCACGCCCCGCGCCACGCCAGACACGCCACAAGGCGGCTCGTCGCCCCAGCAGCGCCCCCAGCTGGACGGCGACGGCGATGGCGACGGCGACGACGACGACGACTCTGCGGCCGACGAGCCGGGGTACGCCCAGGTGATCCAGACGATCAAGAACCCGGCTCTGGGCGGCAAGGGCCCGTGCTCGTTCCGCGCCGCCCGCTTCGGGCGCGGCGATGCGTCGCGCGAGCGGCTGTTTACCGTCGTCAATGCCGCCCCGGCCGGCGGGCGCGGGCCCAAGGCCAAGATCCGAAAGAGCTTTGTCACGGCCTGGGACGCCGACAGCTGGGACCTCATCGAGACGAGGCACGTCTCGGACCGTCCCGTGACCGTGTTTGACGTCAGCCCGGACGGCAGGTTGCTGGCCTACGGCTCGTCGGACCTGAGCGTCGGCGTACTGGATGCAAAGACGTTGCGGGTGAGTGGCGGCCCTCCTTTCCCGGTCCACCCATTCCCCCCAGCTGCCGCCGTCTTGCGCTCCAGAGAAGGAACCAGGTCGACTGATCTCACACTCCCTCTTCCTCCACTCGTCGTCTCCGCCGGACACTCAACCTCATCCTCGTGCCCGTGCCGGTTCGCCCTGCCACAGCCGCTAGTCAAGATCCTGCACGCGCACGACTTCCCACCAACGACGCTGCGCTTCAACCCCTCGTCGACGCTCCTCGTCTCGGCATCGGCCGACAACACGCTGCGCATCATCCAGGTCCCCACGCCCGGTTCCTCTGCCGGCGGCGGGGGCGGCATGGGCGGGGTCGAGGCGCTGATTCAGGCCAGGGGAGGCGTCTACCTCAGCATCCTGCTTGCCCTCATCGCCATCGTACTCGCCCTCGTGGCGCAGAAGAGGTTCTAGAGAGCGCGTTCCCGCGCCCCCCCGCTTCCCTCTTTTTCCGAGGTCGAGACGCGCTATCGTCCTCGGCTGGCAGAGGGGCCGGGGTTACGGTAGATGACGCGAGCAATGAGGCCGGTACGACGCTGCAATGGGACGCTCGGGTTCCTCCTCCATCGATGCAGTGTTTTCCATCGGTCCAGTGTCGGACCGCGCCACGCCGCGGGGTGGGGTGCTGCCTGCGACTGTGCGGATAGCTCGTGGTGGTGGTGAGAAGAGGGAAAGAGGACCCGAGGTTTCCAGAGTAGGTGCGCGTGCAAAGACGACAGAGGAGGGGAGGGAGGGCAAGGGAACGAGATGTCGAGGCGGCGACGGGAGGAGAGAGGATGTACCCCAAAGAAAGGACGGACGGAGGGATGAGGGACAAGTGACGAGGGGCGCGAGGGGAGGAAGGGGGGGGGGGGGGGAAGGCGAGCGAGAGATGCGCGCCGGCCAAGAAGGCCATCTAACGAGCCTCGTCACCGGGGCGTAGCACTCGACGGCGTGGCTCGATTCGATCCCGACGGCGCCCCCGCATTGCCACTCGAGGGCAATTGCCGCCCCGCACCCGCCGCGACCCGCCCCTTTTTGGCGAGGAGCTTGGCAATGTACTCGCCGCAAAACGCCTTGACCTTGGTGCGCTTGTCGCCCGATAGCTCCTCGAGCGTCCCTCCACCCGGCGGTGGCCAGTACTTGGGGTTCTTCATCTCCTTTGAGACTATCACGTTGGTCAACTGGTGCGTGGCGTGGTGTCGCGTGGACGCCGCGAGTCGAGTCAGGGAATGGCATCGTTGGGTCGCGTCAGTACCGTCTGCCGTACGCGGTCCGACATCGTCCTCCTCCTCCTCCCCCTCCGCCACCGCCAGGACCACCACGCGCTACTCACCTCCTTTGCGTACTTCTTGAACGTCTCGCGCTCAAACTCGTCCTTGTGCTTCGACATCTGCTTGACGACAATCTCGCCAATCATGCGCCGCAGCCTCTTTTCGTTGCCGCCCGCTCGCGCCGCCGCCGACGCTTCGTCTTGGTCGTCGTGGTCGTCCTGACCGCCAGCCCTCGGCGTGGCGGCCACCGTCCCGTCGTCGTTGAGT